>NC_057863.1:135184526-135495359 GCF_019393635.1 Dromiciops gliroides | reverse complement strand
AAGAACTGGGGCTAGGTCTCACAAAAATACAAAAGAGGTATAAGACACAATGGAAGGTACCACCATTTGTCAAGCCAGTGAGATATGTAACCTAGGAATCCTTAAGGACTTTACACTATAAATGGGGAAATAAGGACACATACAATCAATTAATCAATCAATTAAGCTGCATTTATTAAAGACCTACTATGTACCAGGCACAGTGCTAATTATTGGGATACAAAAAAATGGCAAGCACTCCCTGTACTCAAAAAGCTTACAATCTAACGGGAGAGACAATCATTAGTCAAATATATACAAAAAAGATAGATACAAAGTAAATTATTGTTGTTGAGTAATTTTTCATTTACATCCAACTCTCTGTGACTCCATTTGGGGTTTTCTTGACAGACATACCAGAATGATTTGCCATTTCTTTCTTCACCTCATTTTTATAGATGAGGAACTGAGGCAAACAGGGTTAAGTGACAGGGTTAAGTGTTACCGGCCAGAATTGAACTCAGGAAGTTGAATCTTCCTGATTTGAACCCCTGAACTCTATCCACTGAACTATGTAGCTGTACTAATTAGTACAGGGAATGCACTAAATTTAAGAGCGACCGGGAAAGTCTTCTTTAGAATGTAGGATTTTAGTTGGAACTTAAAATGAGAAAGGGGACTCTATTTCCCTCATACGTGCACACACACACAGATAAAACACTAAAATAACAAATGTGGCATGATATGATATAGCATCAAGATGAATATAAGGGATGCAAAGACCTGTGTTCAAGAGTCAACTGTGGGGTACTAAGCAAGTCAGTTTAACTACAAATCTAAGTTTTTAGTGATGGAACTGGACTATCTGGTAACTAGATACCCTTTTAGTGCTAACATTTTTACTCTGCAGCAGAACAGAGCATAGCATTTAATAAATGCTTAAATGGGCTAAGTGGAAGAACTTTGAGGAAGGAGAACTTCAGCTTGGCCTAAATGAAGGGAAAAATAGGATAAGATGTAGAAAAAGAAGATTCAGTGCAAAGCAAGCCAGATTTTAAGTCAGATGGGCTGGATTTAGATTCCTGGGTATGCCACTTATTACTTGTGTGACTTTCATCAAGTCATCTAATTTCTTTACATTGCAATTTCCTCATCTGCCCAAAAAAGGACAGGAATTAGTTGTCTGAATTAGTTTTCATGAGATCCTAAGAGCAGTGCAGATGGACAACATCACAGGAATAAAATTGTTCATGAGGATGGAGGGTTTGGGAAATAATGATAATAGTTATCTTAGATAAAAGCATTTTTGTGGATGGATGGTAGACATTTGGAAATAGGCTGAGGTCTGATTATGAACAAGTCTTTAATGCGGATTAGAGAAAACTAGACTTGGTTCTAAAACTTAATTTTCAAATAGAATTCATTTGAGGCTTTTATGCAGTAGAGGGATGCAATGAAAACAGTATCTTCAAAAGACTATTCTGAGAAGGATGTAAAGGATGGTTTGGAAAAATAGAAAGTGGATTAAGAAAACCAACTAGGAAACTATTAGAATAATCTAGGAATGAAGCAATGTGGCCCTGGGTTATGCATTTGGCAATGAAATGGAATAGGCCAACAAGAATGTGCCAGTCTTCCAGTATGGGCACCCACAGAAGCCCTAGTGAGATCATAGCTTCTGCTACCTGCTCTGCTCTGGTGACCCAGGGAGCAGCCACATCCTGTTGGAGATGATGCCAGCTTTGTAGCTTCATATATAGCACATGGGAACAGATGTTGTCATTGTCAAAAAATTGAAGAATATGTGGGACAGGAGGTGATTTAGCAAATTCACTTTTGAATCTGAAGAAAAACTACTTTGAATCAAAATCAAATCCACTGTAATCTTAGGCACAGGAGTTGCAACTCAGAAGTTAATTTGAATCAGATTCCATTGCTGAGACTTGCATAGCCATGTCATGAGGAATGAAGGAGCCCTCTACCAAAATGATGAGAAAAAGTATAGGTTGCCAGAGAATAATCTTCCCTAGAAGCAAAATGTATTGGGTATTAAATGTAGAATAAAATGTATATTTGAATGGAAAGAATAAGCAATGTCCAGAATCAGATATATGAAGGACAGTTTATCCTGTTATATATGTTGATGACAGTACAATTTTGAATTGTCAGTTCTGTAATTTTTATCATATTCCTAAAACTGGTTTTGATAAATAAAAATATTATTTGAACATCAGATTTCTGAATACACTTGCATTGGAAACTTCTACCCCCATCTTATCTGCAAGAAAGCATTGATTTCCAACTTGCTAAAGTATTATTTGATCGATAAGAAGTACATTCTGTTTTTCATAAATATTTGTAATGCTATCTAAGGACATAATAGTTTATACACAACAGAATAATTATGATTTAAAATAGGTTGTGTTTTGTAATGTGCAAATCTTCATTTTGGACAAATTGATTCATGTGTATGTATGTATATGTGAAAATTCACAAAGAAAATGAAATTTGAAGGTTCATAAGATTTATAAAGGAAATTTATTTCTCACATGAAACACTTGGCATTCAGTTATAGGGATAAAGTCATGTGTTATTTATTTTATTATGGAGTTTCTACTTCATTAAAAGAGAAGCACTGTCTTGACTGCAGGCCTATTATCTTCTTTTATACTGTCCTTTTTGTATATAGAATGAAGAGTGACAAATATGTAAAGCTGACATCTACTTTTTTCCATCATTAAACTATCCAGTATAAAGTTGCTCTTTTTCATAAACATTAACATTCATGTTTAATAGTGTATGTTTCATTGCTTTGCTTTTGGTTTTGTTTAAGGAATGATAGAATGATATATTTTAATGACTGTCAGATATTGTGTTAAATGGTGAAAAACAAAATAACACAAGAAATATTTATGAAGACCACATGCTGAGTTATTCTACTCTTAGAGTAATTACAGATTGATCAGTGATATAGTGTACACTGGCAAAATATGAAATAAAATTATGATGAAGCTTTATACTTTAACTGTAAATCATCCTATCCTTTTTGGGACTATTTTATCTAATAGTCTTATTTTTCTGCAATGAACAATGAACTGAATAATGGTTAAGGTAAAAAACAATCAAATAAAAAAAAACATGAATATACCAGTCTTTGAGAAGCAGGAATGAACAGAATTTTATGTGTGACTAGTTTAAGGAGAGTAGGGGATGGGAACTCTAAGACTCCAAGTTTAGTCTTAGGTCATTTTTTTTTTTTTAGTGAGGCAATTGGGGTTAAGTGACTTGCCCAAGGTCACACAGCTAGTTAAGTATTAAGTGTCTAAGGCCGGATTTGAACTCAGGTACTCCTGACTCCAGGGCCGGTGCTCTATCCACTGCGCCATCTAGCTGCCCCTCCAAGTTTAGTCTTAAAAGTGCTATTTGAATTGTAAACACAAATAATTAGATACATGTGATTGATTGTCTAGTCTATTTATAGACAGAATACATATTGTGTCAAATAATCAACAATTAGCTGTTTGATGTTCTTCATCTGAAGTATGTACAAAATGATTGTAGAATATTTATAATACTTAACAGAACCATAAAATATCATAGATGGAAAGGGACCTCAGCAGTCATCTAAACTAGGCTATCTGCTGAACAAGAATCACTTCTACATCATATTTTAAAACCTCTAATGAAAGAAAACCCACTACACCTCCAATCAGTTACATTACATATTTTAATAACTCTAATTCAAAATAAATATTTTTCTTACATGAAGCTTAAATTTAACTCACTGCATCTTCCCAATTGCTCCTGTTCTGCCTTTTGTAGCCCAAGTAGAGGAAACAGGAATCCTTACAATACCTGTCAAATCCTTGAAAACAACTACCATGTCCCAGTCCTCCCCTCAACCAATCCCACCAAGTATTATTATGCCCAAGCTAAATACTCTCTTTTCTTCAACTGGTTTCCAATATCAAATGATCTTCAGACTCATCACTGTCCTATTTGCTTTTCATAAAACACTATATCTTGTTCAATATTTTGGAGCAAATCTCTCAATCCATTAACATAGGAAGAGATGGTGGGAGGAGCAGGGGCAGGTAAATGAATTTTACACTCACCTGAATAAAATCAAAGACCTTGATCTTATCAGAGTGTCTCAAGGAGGGATTAACACACACACACACACACACAACACACACACACACACACACACACAACACACACACCTGATTGGTGGAGTAATTTATTTAGTCCTGGGAAGTAAATGAGCCTAACACTCAGCAGAATTGACTCAAATACCTCAATCTCAATCAGAATTGGCTCAAAGAGGGAATAACATAAACACTCAATTGGGTAGGTAATGTATCCAACCCTACAGGATAATAGGAGGGGAAGGAGATAAAAGAGAAGGGCAAAGAAGGGAGTACAGATTGGGGGAGGGGACAGAGAGAAACAAATCCCTTTTGAAGAAGGATAGAGTAAAAGAAGATAGATAATATAGTAAATATCATGGGGAAGGGAATAGGATGGAGGGAAATAGTTAACAATAGTAAATCATGAAAAGAGAAGGGGGAAAATTGTATAAAAATATTTATAGCAACTCTTTGTAGTGGCTAAAAATTGGGAATCAAGGGAATATCTATCAATTGAGGAATGATTGAAGAATCTGTGATGGTATATGATTGTAGTGGAATGGTATTATGCTATAGGAAATGACAAACAGGATGATCCCAGAAAAACCTGGAAAGACTCATATGAGTGAAGTGAGCAGAACTGGGAGGATATTGTACATAGTGAGAGCAGTATTGTTCAATGAGAAATTATGAATGACAACTACTTTCAGCAATACAATGATCCAAGACAATCCCAAGGGACTAATTATGAAGAATACTATCCATCCCCATAGAAAAAACTGATAAAAAGAACACTTATGGATTGTACATATAAAATCTATATCAGATTGGTTGAAGTCTTGTGCAGGGGGGAGGAAAGGGAGGTCGGGAGAAAAATTTCGAACTCTAAATCTTATGAAAATTAATGGTTGAAAACTACCCTGACATGTAACTGGAAAAAATAAAATAAACGTTTGTTGAAAAATACAACATAATTGAAAATAACAATAAATAAACAACAAAAATAATATGATTATCTCAATAGATGCAGTAAAAAAGGATTTGTTTACAAAATTTCTGTTAAAAATATGATAAAACATAGGAATATGTGGAGCTTTCCTCAAAAAGGATAAGTAGTGTTTATCAAAAATTATTAGAAAGGGGGCAGGCTAGGTGGCATAGTGGATAAAGTACCGCTCTGGAGACAGGATGACCTGAGTTCAAATCCAGCCTCAGACACTTGACACTTACTAGCTGTGTGACCACTGGGCAAGTTACTTAACCCTCATTGCAACTGCCCCCACCCAAAAATATATCTCTATCTATCTATCTATCTATCTCTCTATCTCTCTATCTATCTATCCTATTCTATTCTATCTGTCTATCTATCTATTAGGAATAATATATAATATATACTATACATATTAGGAAGGTATTAGCTATAAAGGAAATAAGCTAGAATGTCCCTACTAAGATCAGAAAATGAAGCAAGGATGCTCATTACTGTCACTATGATTCAATCTTGTTCAGAAATGCTAGCTATAACACAAGAGAAGAAAAAGAAATTAAAGGATAATGCATTAGATTCATATTGGTCTCTCTGATGTCACCCTCATTCCTAATCTAACCTCTGTACAGCTGCTTGTCATTCCCTATTCAAAACTTTTCAGTTACTCCATATTGCTTCTGGAATAAATATAAAACATATGTTTGTTTTCTAATTAAAAAACCAAAGCTTTAAAAATAATCTACTGTGGTTCTGAACTACCTTTACAATCTCACTTCATATTACTCATCTTTTGTAATTTATGTCCAATTTATGTATATGGTCAAATCTAACTTATCTGTGATTCTGTAGGATTTCCTGTAAACTACATTTCATCTGCAACCACTTCACTTTGTGCAGAAGTATTCCCTCCTCACTTCTACCAGGAGAATCCCCAACTTCCTTAAAAGTACAGTTCTACTACCAACTATTACAAGAAGTCTCTGATTAATTTAGTGGATTCTCTCTCTCTCTCTCTCTCTCTCTCTCTCTCTCTCTCTCTCTCTCTCTCTCTCTCTCTCTCTCTCTCTCTCCTTGTCTCTGTCTCTCTCTGTCCCTGTCTTTCTGTATGTCTCTGTACCTCTGTCTGTCAAATTTAGTTTGTATCAATTGTATTTATTTACTTGCTTTCAGGTAGTATTTTTCATTCTTGCCCCAATCAAAATGTAAGCTCCTTGAGGGAAGGAATAGTTTCAATTTTATGTTTTTATCTGTATCCCTAGCATCTCATACAGTGCTCTGTACCTAGCATGCAATTAATAAATACCTGCTAAATTGAACAGCATTGAATAGAGTCATTTTTACAAAGTATATTTTGTCAAATTCACTATCATTTATTTTGGTAAGGAACCAGAGCTCAAAATATATTTGCATTTGAAGTTAAACATTAACTGGTTTTCCTCCATTTATTTACTAATTCTAAGTTATTTCTCAGTGTTTATTAATTAAGACTGGGAAGCCTAAGAGTGGAGAGAACAACAGTAGGTAATGCCTGTGAACAGTCACTTGTGACTCAATCAGAAATGAACATCTGGTAGGCCAGATGTGCCAGTCAACTGTAAAAGACTGCTTTCTCATATACTCCCTGGATGAGGCCCATTCTCCTAAGGCTGTTCAACAGCTAATATCCATAAAAGTGCATTAACACATTACAATTTGATTTTTTTAATATAAAATTGAACTTCAGTATTGGAAAGAAATTCAGTCACCTTGAAATCCATCAACCTTCGTAGCATTTTATTTCAATTAGGTAAGGATTCCTTGCTGAAAGAAAAGAACAGGATAATTCAGGGTAAGATAGAAATGGTTAATATTACAACTGCAGTCCAAATTTAGTAGGGAGAGCTCCTAATATAAATCATTCAGACAGCACAGTATCACCCAGAGGAAATATGTCTGCATTGGGCATTTTCTATGAAGGAGAAGGTGCTAGAAACATTAATTAGTAAGCACACCAAACCCTGAATAGTGTATTTACTAAGTTCCAATGCTTTTAACTACAAAGAAAAGACTAGAGAAATTCCAAATAAAAATGTTCCTTATTTTGATTTTAAAAAATACTTACATACTATTACTGTCATCACAATCCTTATTTTTCTCATGTTAGGAAAAGGAATATTTTTGTCCAACAAATTACATTAAAATGCATTGTCATTTCCATTTTTGAAGTCAAACCTAGATTATAGTGAATTTTTATCTATATTTATGGATATTATGGATGATAATACTAACAAGATTTCTTTCTCCACTTAGGCATGATTGTCTTGGGAATAGTGAATATAGCCACAAAACAAAGTTTTATTTCTCACACTTCCACCCAGTAACATGTCTATAGCACTTATTATTTGTGTGACCTTCAGTTGTCACTTAACCTCTCTGGGACAGTATCCTCATTTGGAAAATAAGAGGGTTGGTCTAGATGATCTCTAAAGTCACTTGCAGCTATAAATTTGGGAACTTATTACATTTTACTCAGAAAAGTCAAATGCAGGTCAGAATAGGTTCATAGAATGACAAAATGGCAAAGTCCAAAGGGACCTCTATAATTCAAATTATATCTCACATACACAAAATCTTTGACAAGTAATTAAGGTCTTCTAATAGAAGACCTCAGGTGATGGGGAAAGAAGATTTTGAGGAATCTCTAATTATCATCAAAAGAGACAGGAAACCTTATGTTTTTCTGACCAAACTGAGAGAGATGGGTAATACCCAAGGGCAACATGAAGTTCGAATGCAATTTCATTTAGAAAACACTACAATGGGAATGTTAGGTGATTAAGATGATTCTATATTAAAGCAGCAAAAAGCAACAGACATTAAAGATAAAATCTGCAGAAAGCTTTATGTAAGGCTGAACTAAGCTCCATTATCCCAAGAGCATGAAAACTATGGGAAGACAACAAATTAGATGGAAAACATTGTCAAATTTTCAGCATTCCTATAACAATATATTCTCATCATAAATGATAGTGAATGCACAATATTTTGACTTTAATACTTTGGTTTCCTATTTGTTTTGGGTGGAATTAGTTATTCCATTCTAGGAAAATTGCCTATTTACAGTAGATGAGGAAGGTCCCAGCATGGACCAGATAGTGAACAGCATTAACCTGACTTCTGAAAGTCCCAGAATATAAAAAGTCTGTTCAACAAAATTCCAGATAGTCCAAACAAAAATTCCAAATATCTTAAAAGAGATAGTTCTAACAATCCATACAAGACAACCATAAAGTAGTTGACAAATGTCTATTGCCAAGATTATGACACCTATTAGAAGTCTAGTCCACTGAATTTGTATATTAATATATTTAAGTGAAGTAGTCATAGGAAATAGATGCTTAGATAAGACAAGAATTTAATAGCAAGAAGAGAGCAGGCTAGATAACATTTAAGCAATTTCATTGTAATTTAATAATCTCAAACTGCTTCCTACCAATAAAACAATGGCAAAACACACCTTTTTTAAAGCCATTATTCTTTCAATGATATGAACTGTTAAATCACTATTACTTCCTTGGAATAGAAGTTGTCAGTTGCTCATAGATAAATGGAGGGATGCATAGTGTATAAAAGTAGGCTATGACTGTTGAAATATAAAAGACATGGATGAAAGCAACCAGCCAGCCTTAGATAGATCCATGGAAGAATAGGTTCAAGAATCACACAGGATGAGAAGGCATGAGTGGGAATATCTCTATTGATAAGATCATGAAGTTATTGAAATACTGGTAAACTTTTGTATTCATAAGTTTTTTTGGAAAAAAATCATTTGCAATATAATATAGTGGCAACAACACTGGAAAAATAATCAGGAAACCAAAATTCTAGTCCTGGTCCTCCTCTTACCTCATTGTGTGCAATGTATGAGGGCACTTGCCTTTCCTTTTTCTCCTTTAAAAGGAGAAGATAAAATTAGATTGGTAATCAATGAGATTTCTCCTAATTACAAGATGCAATAATTTGAAATTTACCTCTGCCACCTGGTCTGAACTTATCATTATGGGCCCAAGCAGAACAAGTCTAAATCTAATCCTATAGGACAACCTTTAGACATGATAATCATTCAACAATAAATAATCTCTACTAATGGCTAAATATTATCCTTTTTTATCAACCAACATTTTTATAAAACAGTTTCCACTTTCTGTCAGGAAAATTTTTAAGTCCGATGGAAGAACAAAAACAACAAAGTTTCCAAGCTGAAGCAAATAGGTTTATTGAGAGAGTTTTAGTCTCTCAATAAATCCGGTCATCCAGGCATTGGGACTAAAAAACCCAGAGTTACACAATCCATGGGTTTATATACCCTTCCAAAATTAACACTTGTAAAGCATTATATCATTAGTTGTACTTCTGAAATTAAAACATATTCTGAGGAAATACGAGGAACTACCTAAATGACCATAAATGTCAGCATTATGATGACAATAGGGTGGGTCATTGTCAGGCCACTGGTCAGCAACGTGAACTCTTTATAGAAAAGCATGTCACTTGTGATTATTAAAATATAGCATTGTTGACTGCTAGATCTTGTGATATCACCTAATGCTTGACATTGGAAAATTAGGAAATATGAGAAAAGACTTAACCTTTTGACCTTATGCAATCTATATAGAATAAATCACAATTTTGAGTTAATATATTGATTATTATCTTAATCAAATCACTTATAACTATGGTAAATGTCTTATAACTAAGGGATGGGGAAAATCTCACTCATATTTCCTAATCTAAAATCCTACTTCTGGACAAGTTTTATATTGTCAATGTTTATTCTAAAACGTATGAGCAGGATAAAGGAGAGTGGGCCTATCACCTCCTTTCCTTTGCATAAGATAGTTTAATTAACAGGACTGAAGTTTACATGACTCCAGAAAGATTGCAGTCCAATAATTCAATGTGGGATGGCCTTGAACATAGATTTTTTTTAATGTATAAGGTATTTTATTTTTTCCATTACATGTAAAGATAGTTCTCAACTTTTGTTTATACAAGCTTTACAATTTCAGATTTTTCTCCCTCCCTCCCCTCCCTCCCCCCCTCCCCTAGACAGCAGGTAATCTGATATAGGTTATATCTACATATCTCTATACATATACATATAGATATATAGATATATAGATATATACACACACATATATATACACATAATAACATTAATCCTATTTCTGCATTAATCCTGTTACAAGAAAAAAAATCAGAGCAGTGATGCAAAACCTCAAAATAGAAAAAAAAAAAAAACAACAACAGCACCCAAAACAAAAGAAATAGTATGGTTCAATCAGCATCTATACTCCACAGTTCTTTTTTTTTTTTTCTTGGATTTGGAGATCCTCTTCTATCATGAGTTCCCTGGAACTCTTCTGTACCATTGCATTGGTGAGAAGAATATAGTCCATCCCAGTAGGTCAAAACTCAATGTTGATGATACTGTGTACAATGTTCTTCTGGATCTGCTCATCTCACTCATCATCAGCTCATGTAAGACCCTCCAGGTTTCTCTGAACTCCTCCTGCTCATCATTTCTTACAGCACAATAGTATTCCATTGTATTCATATACCACAACTTGTCCAGCCATTCCCCAATTGATGGGCACCCCCTGAACTTCCAATTCCTTGCTAACACATAAAGAGCAGCTATAAATATTTTTGTACACGTGGGTCCCTTTCCCCCTTCCATGATTTCTTTGGGCAAAAGACCTAAAAGTGGGATTGCTGAGTCAAAGGGTATGCACAGTTTTATCGCCCTTTGGGCATAATTCCAAATTGCTCTCCAGAATGGTTGGATCAGCTCACAGCTCCACCAACAATGCATTAGTGTTCCAATTTTCCCACAGCCTCTCCAACATTTATTATCTTCCTTTTTTGTCATTTTACCCAATCTGATAGGTGTCAGGTGGTACCTCAGAGTTGTTTTAATTTGCATCTCTCTAATCATTAGAGATTTAGAGCATTTTTTTAATATGGGAATAGATAGCTTTGGTTTCTTCATCAGAAAACTGCCTGTTCATATCCTTTGACCATTTCTGAATTGCGGAATCACTTGGGTTCTTATAAATTTGATTTAATTCCCTATATATTTTAGAGATGAGGCCTTTATCAGAAGTACTGGTCTCAAAAATTGTTTCCCAGCTTTCTGCCTCCCTTCCAATTTTGGATGCATTGCTTCTGTTTGTACAAAATTTTTTAAATTTAATATAATCAAAATCATCCATTTTGCATTTTATAATATACTCTATCTCTTGTTTGGTCAAAAACTGTTTTCCTTTCCAAAGATCTGATAGGTACACTATTCCTTTCTTTCCTAATTTACCTATTGTATCACCTCTTATGTCTAAATCATGTATCCATTTTGACCTTATTTTAGTATAAGGTGTAAGATGTTGGTCTAGGCCTAATTTCTGCCATACTATCTTCCAGTTTTCCCAGCAGTTTTTGTCAAATACTGAGTTCCTATCCCAGAAGCTGGAGTCTTTGGGTTTATCAAACACTATATTACTGGTGTCATTTACTACTGCATTTCCTGAGCCTAGCCTATTCCATTGATCTACCACTCTATTTTTTTAGCCAGTACCAGATAGTTTTGATGACTGCCGCTTTATAGTAAAGCTCCCTCCAGGTTTGGTACCGCTAACCCGCCTTCCTGTGAATTTTTTTTCATAATTTCCCTGGATATTCTTGATTTTTTGTTTTTCCAGATGAATTTTGTTATTATTTTTTCTAGCTGTATAAAATAATTTTTAGGTAGTCTGATTGGTATGGTACTGAATAAGTAAATTAATTTAGGCAGTATTGTCATTTTTACTATATTAGCTCTGCCTATCCATGAACAATTGATATCTTTCCAATTATTTAGATCTGATTTGATTTGTGTGAAGAGTGTTTGGTAGTTGCGTTCATAGAGTTCCTGGGTTTGTCTTGGCAAGTAGACTCCCAAGTATTTTATATTATCTACCGTTACTTTAAATGGAATTTCTCTTTCTATCTCTTGCTGCTGGACTTTGTTGGTCATGTATAGAAATGCTGATGATTTATGTGGATTTATTTTATATCCTGCTACTTTGCTAAAGTTGTTAATTGTTTCAAGTAATTGTTGAGTTGATTCTCTAGGATTCTTTAAGTATATCATCATATCATCTGCAAAGAGTGATAGTTTTGTTTCCTCCTTGCCTATTCTAATTCCTTTAATTCCTTTCTCTTCTCTGATTGCTAAAGCTAACATTTCTAGGACAATATTAAATAATAGGGGTGATAATGGACATCCCTGTTTCACCCCTGATCTTATTGGGAAGGCCTCTAATTCATCTCCATTGCATATAATACTTGCTGATGGCTTTAGGTAGATACTGTTTATTATTCTAAGGAAAGCTCCACCTATTCCTAAACTCTCTAGTGTTTTTATTAGGAATGGGTGTTGTATTTTGTCAAAAGCTTTCTCTGCATCTTTGAGATAATCATATGATTTTGGTTGGTTTTTTTATTGATGTGGCTGATTATGTTAATAGTTTTCCTAATGTTGAACCAGCCCTGCATTCCTGGTATAAATACCACCTGGTCATAGTGTATTATCCTGGTGATCACTTGCTGTAATCTCCTTGCTAATATCTTATTTAAGATTTTAGCATCTATATTCATTAGGGAAATTGGTCTATAATTTTCTTTCCCTGTCTTTGCTTTGCCTGGTTTTGGTATCACCACCATATTTGTGTCATACTACAAATTTGGTAGAACTCCTTCTTCACCTATTTTTCCAAATAATTTGTATAATATTGGAATTAATTCTTCTTTAAATGTTTGGTAAAATTCACCCGTAAACCCATCTGGCCCTGGGGATTTTTTCTTAGGGAGTTTGTTAATGGCTTGTTCAATTTCTTTTTCTAATATGGGTTTATTTAAGGATTTTATTGCTTCTTCTGTTAACCTGAGCAGTTTGTATTTTTGTAAATAATCATCCATTTCATTTAGAACATAGATTCTTGAAGACCAAGTCAATGAAACTGGGGTGTTGATGACTTGATGTTTTTCTGACTGACAAAACATGGTTTGTCTTACCTTATATTAAGAAAATGAAATAAACTTCCTCTGAGTGACCAGTAACTCCTGTGAAGGAGCCATAGACTGAGTAACGAATAGGAATCTCTCTAATTTTGACATTAATTATTCTGTTTGTGTGATGAGAATTTTCATCTTCATTTGACCCTTCATATTATTCACAACTCTGCAATATTTTTCCTGTTATCTCCTAACCACTTTGTTTTTTGTTTTGTTTTGTTTTGTTTTAATAGCTGATGCTCACTGAAGATGATATGGACAGAGACTAAAGCTCAACCAGGCTTAGAGTGGTAATTCCTTATCGGAAGAGATTTGGGATCTGATTCTAAAACTTGAAGAAAGGGAAACAGGCAATATAGAAATACACAGAAATTACCAGAATCATAACCCAGTTTCTACATTTTTTTCCTCCAACCACAGAATTAAGGGCCTATTTCTCACTGATACTAAGCCCTCTATCTTGGGTCTTCCCAAGAAAAATTTCCAAAGACCATACTATATTTGCCATTCCCTCTCATTCATCTTCAAAGTATTCACTATCTTGTTCTGCCAATAGATACGTAGTCTCTTCACTCAGTACCAAAACAAAATGTAATAAAAATCTCTACTGTTTAATCCTGTTTTTATCTACCTAATGTAGCATCGTTTTCCTCTAGTTCACTACTAAACTCTATGAAATAAATCAACATGATTTATTCTATTAAGTAATTATTTAATACATGCTATCTCCTCTATCTTCTATCTCAACTCTACTAAAGTTGTTCTTTCAAATAACAGCAAAAATTTGTTTTTTTTTTCTTCTTTTCCTGTACAAAACTTGGTTTTGCACTTTTCTAATTGATTAAAAGAGAATACATGGGGGCAGCTAGGTGGCTCAGTGGATAGAGCACTGGCCCTGGATTCAGGAGTACCTGAGTTCAAATCCGGCCTCAGACACTTAACACTTACTAGCTGTATGACCCTGGGCAAGTCACTTAACCACAATTGCCGAGAGAGAGAGAGAGAGAGAAAGAGAGAGAGAGAGAGAGAGAGAGAGAGAGAGAGAGAGAGAGAGAGAGAGAGAGAGAGAGAGAGAATACATGGCATAATGAAAATGAGCTGGAACTAAAGTCAGAAAGACCAAGGCTCAAGTCATACCTTTGACATACCATTTGTGTGTTTAACACTGTGTCACTTGAACTGCCTGAAAACTTAACCCTCTGTATTGGTAGATATAGTTCCTTAAATAGAAATTCTTTACACCAATAGAATAAGGGATCAGGATTGCATGCAAATGTACTTCACACATGTTTCTATCTTATATCATTTTATCTGATTGTAAGCTTCATAAGGTTAGGCACCTTGCCTTATCTGAATCTGGAATCTTTCCCAGAACCTAGAATAATGTAATAGAATCCATAAAGGTTAATTGAATTCAATTAGTTTGGAGTTAAAATGGTGCAAACAGGATACTGGAAACAAGGAGGAATCCCATAATTATTATAAACTGACAGTCATTCATTGAGGGGTGAGTGGTATGAAGAATGACAATAATGAGAGAACAAAAAAATTAGAAAATTATTTAAAATTTTTGATTTAACTAATAACTGAAGACATCTAGTTGTTTTTTAATTGTTTTGTTTTTTAATTTGTGAGAGCAACAGCAATTTTGTCACATTTTTTTGTTTGGTTTGTTGCTTTTGTATTTCTTTGGTGCAAATCCTTGAGGTATACATTTAAAGAACAATGCAAAATTCTCCCCAGGAACCCAGAGATATTTCTTCAATTGGTGATATGGATAGATGTGCCAATTGTGCCTCATTTAATTATCTGAGGATGAGTGGAGTTGATATATGCTTATTTTTAAAGTTCCCATTCTCCTTCCCAAATTAGGAACTGTAATTCAATCTCTAGAACTTTCAGTGAAGAGCTGCTGCATTTGTTTATAAGTGTTTTTTATCTGAATAAATGGGATATTTTTTTAAAGATTCCATAAGCAATACACACATATACACATGCACACACATATGTGCATGTATACATACACATTTGTATTGTATGTATATATGGTTCTTTTTTCCATTTAAATCATATTCACCAGAGAGCAGTCATATTTAACTTCTCTAAATTTTTAATTTTGAACCTTAACTTATTTCTTGTTTATCTCTGTTCTATTTTGCAAGGTCTGTCTGAAATGAATGCACTGAGGTCCACCACTACTATAGTTTTACTATTTTTTTCTCTGTAATTCTCTTAGTTTTTCTGATGGGTATTTAGATGTTGTACCATTCCGAATATATGTATGTATGTATTTATTTATGTATATATGTATAGGTATACATGTGGTTAATGTTCAAAATTATGGTTATTTTTTTTACTTTTTCTAAAGCATGATAGATTTCACTCCAGCCCTTTATTTTGATCCTATATAAATCTTTATTTCAAGTTAATATCTTGTAAGCAATATATTTTTGAATGCAATATTCTAATCCATTCTATTTATTCAGATAAAAAAACATAAACAAATTCAGTAGCTCTTCACTGAAAGTTCTTGAGATGGAATTACAGTTTACAGTTCCTAATTTAGGAAGTAGAATGGAAACTTAAAAACAAATAAATATATATTTTGCTTAAAGTTACCATAGACAGTGAATTAATTTCTATATTTGATACACACACACACACACACACACACACATATATATATATATATATACAAATACATATACACACCCATACATAACACATATGTATACAAATACATGCAAATACATATATACATGAATAAATGGGATATTTTTGTTGAGATTCCATAAGCAATATACACCTATACACATGCACACATACATATGTGCATGCATACATACACATATGTCATGTGTGGTATATGTTTCATTTTTTCTATTCAATAATAGTCAACAGAGCACTATCATATTTACCTTTTCTAAATTTCTATCTCTTCTGTTTTTTGAGTGAAATTCTAACTGTTAACATTCAACAGTGTTGTTGTTAAATGTGTATTTTATAATCCTATTCTTGTATACTTTTTCTTCCTTTTGCTATCCAGTCTTTCTTTATAAAGAAAAAAAGAAACGGGCTAAAATATGCCTAACACTGAAGCTTCAAGCCTAATGCCAACAGCTTCCACTTCCTGTGCCTCTATTTTTCTTTTCACCCATACTCTGATCTTATTCTTTACTTTTCTGATTTGAAAGCTCTCTACAACAACCATCCTGAATTTAGGGTTTTCTTTTGTCTATCACAATCCCTCCTTATACCTACTTTCACTTGTGTTCTCTCCCCTTCTGTCTCCTGTTATATTATTTCTATTTTCCAGTTGAATTGGATATAATTTCTTTACCAATGTTTTTGTATAGTTTGTGTTTCACACTGAATAGTTCAAATAAAAGTGAATTCAAGTGATGTTCCACTCCAATACTTGCTAGTTTTTTCTAGACATCTCTTTGCAACTCCTCCATAATGTGAAAAACATAAGCCCCTCCCCCACTCAATCCATTTTACTCCTCAGTATATCCTCCTTTTCTTCTTTCAAGATAATGAAACACTGAAATCAGTCCTAGATCCTCTATGAAATTTGACTTTATCCATGATGTTTGAAGATACAATGGTTCTTAGGGAATGCTCTTGTCATCCATTTATCCCAGTTAGAATGCAGACACTTCATTCTGTTCAGATTTCTCACTTCTGATTTCTCATTCCATTCAGATTGCTCTTATATACTTATTTATTCTTTCAAAGTTTCTATACAGTTTCAAGTCTTTTTGTCAGGAATGCTTAGAAACCCTTTATTTCATTTAAATTACATTTCCCCCCATAGTATTATAGTTTTGCTACCCAGTTATTCCTGGTCTTAAGCCTTTATCTTTGGCATTTTTAATATCATATTCCATGTTCTCCACTTTTTTATCCCAGTAAATCCTGACTGGTTCCTTGTACTTGAACTCTTTCTTTCTGGCTACTTAACAGTATTTTTTCCTTCGTGGAAATTCTGGGTTGTGGCTATGATGTTCCTAAGAGTTTTCACCTTGAAATTTCAGGACCTGAATCAGTGTTGGGGTTTTTTTTGTTTGTTTGTTTGTTTTTTCCTATGTTCACTTTTCCCTTTCATTCTAATAATTCTGTCAGTTTTCTTATTAATTTCTTGAAATATGGTATTCTGGCACATTTTTTGTTATCATTATTTTCAGAAAGTATAAAAAGGAAACTGGGAGCTTTCCTGGGCAATAAACCAACCTTTATTTAAAAGAAACAAAGGTGGTGATATAATAAATATCCAATATATTCTGAGACCCCAACCTATAGGATTGACAAATATTTATAATTTTCTTGGTCCCTATTAGGAAAAATGATATTGCATAAATTCTAATCTCTTGGGTCGGTGTTTCTCAAAGGGGAGCCCTTTTCAAAACAACTTTGGTTCTTGAAATAAATGACTACATTTTTATATGAATAGGATTAATACAGCCACACCCTATTTCTTGTTATAATACTTCTAATAGTTGTTACAGTTACAGACCTTATAATGCTTATATTATAATACTTATAATTAATGCAGTTATACTCTTTAGATTAACTAACACAGAAATTTTCCTATGACTATATCATAATCTGGTTACACACACGGTTTTTCTACCTGGGACTATACCTTTATTACATATCACAGAATTAATTCTTATTCTAACAACTATAATTGTTTGATGATTTTATAACAATTCAATCAAAGTATGGATTATTGAGCTTTTCTTTTCATTTCTGCAATGATTCTTAATTTATATAACCTTGATTTTTTCCAGATCACTTATTTTTACATAAGATAGTGTATTTTGTGTTTTTTCAATCATTTGACTATTTTAATATTTCTAATTGTCTCATAGAGTTATTAATTTCAGATTTTTAGGGAATATGTTACCTTGATGATGTTTAATCTCTGCTATATACTCCTTTCCAATGATTTCCTTCAAAGCTTTATTAATTCTCAAATTATTTCTTTTATACCTATTCCATTAACATATTTTAAAAAAATAATTTTTCTGAATTTCTTTGAAGAATTCTAATTGGTCTGGTGACTAAGTTGTATTTTTCTTTGACTTTTTGCTTAAAGGTGTTTTGCTTATAGGTGGATGATTTGAGAATTATTATTCTCTTTTGGGTTTATTTTTTTAGTGTCCCTGATATTGTTATTTTTTCCTTTTGTTTACTCACTATTTTAATACCTTGTATCCCACATTGGGCCTTTGTGTTATGACTAGGCTCTTCACAGATCTTCCAGGCCTATTTTGGCTCAGAATTTTCAAAATATTATATTGCTGGCATAATCTTGTTCTGATCTTAGGGCTAAGTCAAAAATACACTCTTTAGAAAAAATAGTGCTGCTAGATCAGACCTCTTCTTAGCAATATTCTCTGGGCAACCTCATATTGCTGGTCTAACGTGGAGGCTTAGAGGATGAGTCTATGATCTCAGCTGCTATGAGATACTCTCATTACTGTTGTGGGAAAAATATTGAGTATAAAACCTTATCCACATGGCTCGGAGCTTACTCACAAGAGCTCAGAGCTGTTGCCAATGAAACTATGCTACCATCATTTTTTAAGAGATCCTGTGCTATGACATTATCCCATGATTGCTGGCCTACCTTGGGAAATGAGTATTGAATCTATGATCCTAACCCATGTGTTTCACAATTCCTTCCTGAACACTTGTATGTAGATGACATTTTTTCCTTGGGCTGGAGAAATTATCAATATATTTTCTCCTTTAATTTCCTAAGGAGTATTTGTCTGGCATTTTCCTCAGGTTGTTGCTGGAGTCATTGTAGAGAGAGCTTGGCTGTACACCTTTTTCTTCCTTCATTGTCTTTGCTGGATTAACACCTGAGTTTTTGACAGGCCAAAATAATTGACAGTGAAGACAGAATGTGGCCAGACAAAATGAGAATTACTGATTTATATGGGTACTTTGCTTTCCTTACATCTCTAGCACTTATAATAGAATCTGGTCCATGGTAAATTATTAATTAATGTTTGCTGACCCAGTTGACAGAGTATTATTCATGACACCATCAAGGGACCTACTGTATAATTCACCCCTAAATATATTGGACGAACTCCAAAAATGTAAGATTAAATTAAAAATTCTTCTAGTACCCCAGAAGAAGCCTTTTTAAAACCAAGGACAAATTATTTGAACAGGAATAATTTGTATTTTAAAATATCATATTTTTTCCAAACTGAATATGACCTTCAATAAAAAAGAAATAGTTTCAGTAGAAGGGAGATGTTTGCATCATCCCTATTGAATCACACCCTCTGGCACTAATCTATTCTCTCTAGTTGGATTGGAGTGGATAGAGACTTGAGGCAAACAAACATACCAGCAGGATATTTCAATAATCCAGGTATAAGGTGATGAGGGCTAGTACTAGAGTAGTGGCAGCTTCAGACGAGAGAAGAGGGTGATGTTGAAAAGATTCAATTGACAATCATCTGTTGGTAACAGATTGGATATGAAGAATGAGAGTTAAGTGAGGAATTTAGGATATCTTCTAGGATACAAGGCTAAGGGATTGGGAGGATGGTGATGTTCTTTACAGTAATAGGGAAGGTAGGTGTTGGGGAGAGTTAAGGGGGGATGATAATGAGTTAGGTTTCAGACATGTTGAGTTTAAAATGTCTACTAGAAATACTGTTTGAGATGTCTTAAAGGTAGTTGAAGGTGCTAGATTAGAGATGAGCAGAGGAGTTGAGGAAAGATATATGTACATAAAGTCAGGTAAGAATCATCATCATAAAAATTATAATTAAATCCATGGGAACCAAGGAAATCTCCAAATGAAGTAGTATAGAGGGAGAAGGGAAGAGGGCGCAGGACAGACCTTCAATGACACCTACAGCTAGAGAAAATGATATGGAGAAGGATCCAGCAATGGGGACAGAGAAGAAGTCAGATAGTAGGAGGAAAATCAGAGAAGGCACATTCTTAAAACCTAGAGAGAAGAAAATCTCAAGTAGGAAAGTGATGAAAGGCTGCAGAAAAGTGAAGAAAGAATGAGGTTTGAAAAGATAAAATTGGATTTAGCAGTTAAGAGATTATCAGTAACTTTGAAGAAAGAAGTTTCAATGGAATGATAAAGTCAGAAACTAGATTATGAAGGGATTAAAGAAGAGTGAGAGGACAGAATGTAGAGGCATCTCTTATAAATGGTCAATTCAAGGAGTTTAGTTACAAAGGGCAGAAGAGATATAGGACAATAGTTAGCCATTATGGAAGTATCAGGTGAGGATTGTCTCAGCCTTGTAGTCTGCAGGGAATGAACCAGTAGACAGGGAGACATTGAAAATAAATGATAGACTAGGGATAATAGAGGGAGCAATCTGTTGGATAACATTATGAAGTCTGTAGATGTTTGTAATGATAGATTTAGAAAACCTCAGATAATCTAAAAAGAAGCTAAATGATATGGCTAAAATCTCCACAAAATCATACAAAACAATATCATAAAAGATTGCATAAAATAACTAATACAAATATCCATGGATAAAAATGTCAGGAAAAATATGAAGAAATATTCCATTTCAAATATCGACAAAAAGGCAAAATACTTGGGGATTAATATACCAATGCTAACATAAGACATAGCTATATGTACAGATCTATTTCATATAGATCATTCTATATGAATGTAAAAATCAATATAAGTACAGAACAGTGTTTGCAGCAACAAAGTAAGACCCCAATACTTGATGACTTTGTCAATTTCTCTTAATCAAACTATTCTAATATGATAAAAGGACTATATAAATTCAGCTATGGATTTAGCACTAAGTCAGATTACTAAGGGACAAACTAATAAGAGAATTTATATAAAGTGTCAAAATATCCCACAGGAAATAAAAATGGGGAAAAAAAATCACTAATGAAGTGGGTTTTAGTATCAGGAGATTTTCAAATTATACTTTTAGAGTACTAATTATCAAAATCTGTGATATTGATAAATAGGGACTTCAGTGGCTTCTATGCATCAACCCCCCAAAAAAAAATTTTCAGTGGAATAGATTAGATGACCGTGAAGCTAACCACCTGCTGGGTGCTTTTTATTTAGGGACAGAGAAGGGTTTAACTGCTCTAAGGGATGGCCAAAAGCAAGCTGCAGCTGTACTGTAGCTCAGGAAATCATCTGGGTTATAGTATGCAATCACAAAAAAGGGTTTCAGGTGAGCAAAACAAGGACATAGCAGTGCCTCCTGGAAAAAGAGAATTGTGTGTAACCTTTGTAATGATGAAGGGCACATCTATGCAAACTGCCCAAGAGCATGTCATAATGAAAAGGAGTCAGGCACAGCTGGGCCAATTTCAAAGACTCAAAATGAAAGATGAGGAAAATAACTGAGCTGGTAGCATGTGTCCACATGAATGGAGGAGAAGTGTCCTTGAGCTATAAAAGAAGTCAACAGTAGAGGGAGGAGTTCTGGAAGAATGAGGGGAAACAAATTCAAGTGTATTCAAGTTGTGATGGGAGAACAACCATAATAGGGTTACATTTATACTATACTTTAAGGTTTACAAAGGGCTCTTTTTCACATCAACATTGCAATTTGCCTACCTACAAATTTCATTGTTTCCATTTTATAAATGATGAAACTGAGACTCATCAAAATTATTTGTGACCTGCCCATGACCACATAGTAAATGGTGGAGCTGAACATTTACTATTCTTTCTACCATACCACATTAAGTTCCTAGGGATAAATAAAAATCAAAAAAGGAAAACAGAAAGGACAAAATACTTGCAAATGGACAAAGACACACAACTCTTCTAAATGTGCACATTGGTCTGAATTTGACAAAGGAAGAAACATAGAGGAGAAGGAGAAGGTCAAAGTAAGTTAATTAAATGAAAACCAAAAAAGTAAACTAACAGCCAATAGTATGAAAAAAAAATCCAGTCCAAGCAAGTATTCTAAAGAACATCCAAGAATTCTGGAGAGAGAAAAGAGGGTTTTAAAAGAATATAAAATTCAACACATATTTATTAAACAAATATTTGATTAAATTATTATGTTATTTATTTTAAAATTGTATTTACTTGTTAAGCAAATATTTTTTAAAAATTTAACTAATTATATATAAGGTACTAGGGATACAAAGAAAAGTAGTGCTAGTTTTTTGTTTGTTTGTTTGTTTTTGTTTTAGTGAGGAAATTGGGGTTAAGTGACTTGCCCAGGGTCACACAGCTAGTAAGTGTTAAGTGTCTGAGGCCAGATTGAACTCAGGTACTCCTGATTCCAGGGCCGGTGCTCTATCCACTGCGCCACCCTAGCTGCCCCAGTAGTGCTAGTTTTAAGTCTCCCTCAGGACTGGTGAGGGAAAAGAATGGAGTGGGTGCTCAGGCATACCTCATTTTATTTATGCTTCACTTTATTGTACTTCAAAGATATTGTGCTTTTTGCAAATTAAAAGCTTGTGGCAACTGTTCATGTAGCTAGTCTGTCAGTGCCACGTTCCAAAAGATGTGCTCAAATAGTGTCTCTGTCCCTTTTTCGTAATTTGCACACTATTTCAAACGTTTATTTCACCACCATCATCACCATCATCATCATCTATGTTGATCTATAATTAGTTATCCTTGATATTACCATCACAATTGTTTGGGGGCATCACAAACTTTACCCATATAAAATGGGGGACTTAATTGCTAAATTTTGCATGTGTTCTGACTATTTCACCTCCCACTCATCTCTCTCCCTCTTCTTGGGCCTCCCTATTCCTGGAGACATAGTTGAAATTAGGCCAAAGAATAACCTTATAATGGCCTCTGAGTATTCAAGTGAAAGGAAGAGTCAATCAATGTGGCAAACTTCATTGATGTTTTACTTTAAGAAATTGCCACGGCCACCCCAAACGTCAGCAACTCCCACCCCCATCAGTTAACAGCCATCAACAAAACCCTCCACCAGTAGAAATAAAATGAATAAATTAAAAAATTAAAAAGACTTGCTGAAGGCTCAGATGATAGCTAGCATTTCTTCTCAATCAAGTATTTTTAATTAAAGTTTGGATATTTATAGACACAATAATATTGCACACTTAATAGCCTACAGTATAGTGGAAATAGAACTTTTATATGCACTGGTGGACCAGAAAAAAAAAATTGTGAGCCCAGCTTTATTGACATATTTGCATTGTTCTGGTAGTCTGGAATTAAACCTGCAACATCTCCAAAGTGTGCCTGTATAGATAAGTAAATACAAATGAATACAAAGTAATTTCTAGTTGACGATCTCAACAGTAACTGAGGAGTCAGCAAAGGAATCATATAGGGCCTTAAGGTTTGGGTATGTTTTTAAAAATACTTATCTCATTTTATCTTCATAACAACCCTGGTAGGTAGTTGTTATTACTATCCCTATTTTGCAAATGAGGAAAGTGTCTCAACTAGTAAACATCTGAGGCCAGAGCTGAACTGATAAAGATGAGTCTTCCTCACTCCAGGCCTAGGTTTCTATTCATTGTTATGTATAGCTCCCTTGCCTCACAAATTCTAGCAGTGGGCAATAAGAGAATAGAAAGTAATTGAATGATGGATTTAAGAGAAATTAGGGAATGTTCCCAAGGATCAACTATTATTAAGAGGTACTTCTGAAATATTTGTTCAAACCAAGATTAAGGAAAGGAAAAAGCTTTTGTTTCAACAATGTATTTTTTTTTCTATAAGACTATGAAAATAGAAGGCTTTGAGAACAATGGCAGTATTCACTAGCATGTGTCCCCATGGTGAATGGGGCCTATGGGAAGAGACATTAAATCACCCAAGGGGAATTCATTAAGAATAATCATGGATGTGTCATCTTTTAGATCTTCTGATATTGAGCACTTTACAATTTCCAAAGCATTTTCCTATATACCATTTCATTTGATCCTTCCCATAACCCAGTAACATAGACAGGGTGAGAATTATCTTGTTTTATAAAGTGAGGAAAATGAGGATCAAAGAGCTTAAGTGAAATTACCCAGTTGTCATAGGGCTAGGAAGTGTCCAAGCTGAGACCCTGATCATTTCAATTTCTAGCTGAGTTTCTCTTTCCACTTCACTATATCATTCTCATTCTTTACATATCAAAATTGACAAAATTATATGATGTAAAGATGAAAAAAGTCACTATGATATGCAAGCTGAGCTCATATAACTCACCTACACAGCATTGGTCTGACAGAGAAGGTACTTTAAGTGCAGAGCTAGATAAAGGACCATTTTGCTAATGGGGTCCCTAGGAAGAATTGTGGACAACAAAAATAAGTGGGAGCAGAGGTAATTGCTACTGGAGACCAAATGTTCCCATAAAATGTCAGTGTTGTCACATCCTTATGTTGCTATTTAACATACAGAAAAAGAATGCCAGAAAAGTCAGTCACCTAAATGAAGCAAAGATACAGGATGGGAGATCAAAGAAAATGTGACAGTAGTTAAGGTATAAAAGTAGATTATGGGTCAATAATAATTGTTGGTGTGAAATTTGAATAAAAAAGATATTTCCCCCACCCTTAATGAGGAAATGATAATTCAGACAGTTGAAAAGTATTTTGGGGTACTAATTGCCTTATAAATGTGCTCCCCACAGAGTATTCAGTTTGATAATGTTTTGGGGGTGTTTTTTTTGATGGTCAGTCCCATGGAACAATAGGAAAACTTTAATTTGCCAGCTAATGACTCTGCTAATGGAGGTGAAAGGATTAGTGGGGATTAAAGTTTTACATTTTTTTTAAGTTTTCAAATGTTAAAATGTAGAGATAAGAATAATTGGAGGAAGACAGAAAGTAGTAGGGAAATGCTGCAATTTCCACCTCTTATTGAGATACTCTTGGGAAAAGAGTATTCAAGGAACAAAGAGAAAAGTAATTTTAAAAATATATATAAATGAGAGTCCCATTAAAGGGACTTGGAGAGAAATATGGCCAAGTAGATCAAAAGGCTGAAGACATAAAAAGAAAAAAAAGCAGAATTATCACATGGCAAAACACCAAGGATATTTCAAATTATAATTGATGGACTTGAGACTATGTAGATATCAAAAAAAATCTTTAAGTGAGACTTCCTTCCAAATCTTTTGTTGCATCTTCAAGCATGCCTGCATTTATTTAAATAAATAAAACTAAAGCAGTTTTCTTCCTTTTTGTAAGTGACACCTTTCATATTCAAGAGTAATATAGTTGACAAGTCATCAATAGGAAATTCTTTGAGTTGTCTTTCTAGTTTTATAGAATTATCTATTCTTGTTATTTGTTAAATGGCTAGTTGGAGTTATATTTGCAGTTTATGGCCATGAAAGAGAACTAAGGATTTTCCTCAAGGTCAGATAGATATTAAATTTTTTGTCTCCTTAACAGTAAGTTTCAACCAATTAAACTAAGCCTCTACAAAACAATTTTTATTTAAAATTTTGCTTTCTTTATATATTCATTTGTTTTTACACACATTTATAATCTCTCCTTCTGTTTTATTGCATAGTTGATTGAGAATACATTGCATAAAATATTTTCCACTCTGAATATATCATGTGCCTTAGGTGTTACTTAGTTTTCCTTCCTTTTTCTCTTCCTCTCCCCAGCCCACTTCTCCACTGCCCCAACCATTCTTGCCTAGTTTACAAATTTGGTCTGTTCCTAGTTCAAGCACTTTAGTGTGGGTGATACTGATGCCAGTCCTGCACTTTCTCTATTTAAATAGCCTGGAAAAAATACAAGAAAAAATTATAAAGCTTATTAAAAATTTTGCTGATTTGTGGCACTATTTAGAGGACTATTTTTCTAGACCTGGTCCATTCAAAGTGAGTCCTCTCCTTGGACCTAGGGCTGCTCAAGTACCTAGGAATGGACAAATTGTATTACTGCCTTAACCAAAAAGGAAACTACATTCTATCATAAGCTTTATACTTTGAGTCACGGGACTTGAGTTGGCATACTAGTTCTTCTACTTACTACTTGTCTGACCTTAAGGGAGTCACTTGACTTCTCTGGCCTCAGTTTTCTTACCTTTGAGAATTAGGCTTGAACTCTAAAGCCTTTTCCAGCCCCATATTTACGATCTTATGAAATATCACCATAAACTGAGTTGAAGAATGATGAGATATTCTTTTTTTTTTCAAGTTAAAACATTTGTATTTATATTTTTCTGTTTCAATTTCTATCCCTCCTTCCCTCCCTCCCTCCCCTCCTCCTTACCCTAGGTAGCAAACAATCTGATATGGGTTATACATATATGATTATGCACTTAATAAAAGAATGTGACAAATAGCATGCTCCAGTCTGTTCCATCAATATCAGTTCTTTTTTTTTTTTTTTGGAGGTGGATAGTATGTTTCATCAATATTGTTTTGGGATTGTCTTGGATTATTGTATTGTTGAGAATAGTCAAGTCATTTACAATTCTTTATCAAACAGTATTGCTGTCTCTGTGTATAGTGTTCTCTTGGTTCTGCTCACTTTTCAATACATCATTTCATACCTGTTTTTCCAAGCTTTTATGAAGTCATCAATTATGAGATATTCTTCCATGAAATGGATTTGTTCAATAGTTTTACTGAGACTGGTAATGGTGGAATTGAATTAATTATATACTTCTATCTACTGTAATATGTAGAGTTCTATTTGTAGTTCTCTCTAGTATCCCTGTGTAGCATATAATCCTTCATTGCCCACATATTTCCACATATTTCCATGGACTAACTGCACCAGTGAGGCTAGGGTTGAACCCAGGCACTCATGTGCAGCAGCATTGTCAGCCAAGTAGAGGGCATTGTCTACCCTACTCACTACCCCTTCACCCTTGACCAGTCACCCCTGTATAGGAGCTCCCTCTGTAACATTCCTTGAAAATTGTGATGTTTAGTATTCTACTGCCCCCTGCTATTATGTCTAAGGCTTATAATGTTCCTCGCATAGCACTGTGCTAATCAATCATTAGTCATCTAGCTCCCACTTCCTATGTCTCATCCTAATCACCTTCAACCATACTTCAGCCACAGCTCATTCTAACCCAGCTGTTTCTTCTGCTATGCCATCTGGATTTCACATTCTCATAGTATTACCATTAATATACTCATAGTAAAAAGCTCCCTTTTTCCTGCACCACTTTCCCCTCTTACTCCTTCAATCTATTAGCCAGCCCCGCTCTAGTAACATTGCATCCCTGGCTAGCATTTCCATTATTTATTATATTTTCTTTACCACCCTAATTTAGATCCTTATCAAGTCTTATGTAGTTTATTGCAAAAGCCTCCAAATCTTTCCCATAAGTCTTTTCTTTTAACACCACCCTTCTAAGCCATCTACATACTGCTCCCAGAGGAATTTCTATTTTTAAGGACAGATTTAAGCCCCCTTCCCATTCAACTCCAAATGATTCATTTTGCCTCTAGGAAAATATATAACAGTTGAAAGCTCCATCATGGCCCCAACCTATCTTCCCAGCCTTATTACACATTACTTCTTATACTACATTTGGCAATCAAGTCAAATTGTCCTTCTCTCTGTTTCTCACTCATGACAGACCATCTATCATCTCTGTACCTCAGTTTTCTCATATGCTTAGAATGAACAATATCTTCCTTTCTACCTCATAGAATCTTTCTCTTCCTTTATGATACATCTCAAGCGTCATCTTCTGCAATAATCTATTCCCCAGTCCCCCAAGTGCTAGTCTTCCTTCCCAAAGTACTTTTGCTTTTAATTACTCATTATAAATGTTTATGTACTCACTTAATATTTGTGTTGCATATATTTATATATGTCTCCCTCATTAAAATGAAGTGTCCTTGGTAGTAGGGATTATTTCATTCATTGTTCTTTTATCCCCAGCAAATAAGATGATTCCCTGACATACAATAAAGGTATGTCAATTGTTTGCTTTACTGATTTTTTTTTTTTGGTAAAAAATAAGCTATATACCCAAAGTCCCAAAGGGTTAAGAAAGGCAAAGAAAAAACAAACAAAAAATCTACTGTGAGGAAAGTGATATTATCTAATAAGTAATAAAATCAAATGATTGACAAGCTGCAGGGAGGGTGCAACTAAAACCAGTGACCCAATCAGCACAGTTTCAAAACTTTTCTCAGCAATATCCAGAAGCATTAGATTGAAAGAACCTGATGATAGGTGGATGTTTAGAGTTATGAAAGTGTGTTGTAAAGATCAAATGTGGCAATATATGTGAAATGAAGTTGTATTATTCAAAAGTGTATAGTAGTAGAGAAGTATAAGATATTACAATGGGATATATTGAAACATGACATAAGGTACAATGAAAGTGAGGTACTATGCATTAACTTTCTAGCTGATCAAATATTTTGTCTGTATATTTCCAGAATAGTACCGTACCTCCTGATGAGAAATTAAATGTGTTCACTTATCCTGTAGATACATCCTATAGAATATAAGAACTGTAAGGGAAGAGATGAAAATTCACATATTAAGTGCTTTACAATGTTCTAGAAAATGCGCTAAGTATTGTATATGTGTGTCAAACACACATATATGTGTGTATGTGTATGTACATGCACACAAATATGTGTATAGATATATAGCTAGTATATGTACACATACAATATGCATATATGCATTTACATGCATATGTGTGTATCACTATGTGTGTATATGCATTTATAGGGTATATATACATATATATGCACACACCCCTATATACATACATGTTTTGTTTTGCAGGGCAATGAGGGTTAAGTAACTTGCCCAAGGTAACAGAGCAAGTAAGTGTCAAGTGTCTGAGGTCCATTGTTTGAACTCCCCAAAACATAGTCTTAAGTGGGCTAAGAACATAAAAAATCAACTAGGTTGGGCGCTAAGGCAAGAACTACAAAGATGAGTGTATGAAGTTTCTTGGGAAAGAGAATTGTATTCTGAAAGACTTGATATTGTAATGGAATTTATTAATCTGATCATTGACAATGATATGCTAAGGTTTTATAAAAAATCCAGCAATTCAAACAATTAAAGAAGAGAATCCAGCTTTCCAGACCAGAGTCCAGAATCCAGCTTTCCAGACCAGAGTCCAGAATCCAGTTTTCCAGACCAGAATCCAGCTTGCTCCTGATGACATCTTACCACTTCAAGAAGACAAGAAAACTCAGAGACTTTATATGAACAGTTTTGTTTTGTTAGTTTTTGTTATCTTCTTCTGTTATTATATACCATCTGTAACATGTACTCTCTGCAGAGGCCCTCCCTCTTCAAGATCAATGTCAAAGTGTCGCATTCATGAGGGACTGCCCCTCTGGACAAAACTTTTCTCTCTCCTTTTTCTATATTGATATTAACATATTATTAGCTAGCATAGGATATTACTTTTTGGCTGTTTCACTGAGCAAACTCATTGATTTTTTCAACTGAAACAAAGGGGGGAATGTGGTAAAAAACAGAATACTACTGAAGTGGCTTTTGAAGGACCACCCTTTTGGGAAGGAGACCATGATGAACAGCCGTGCACCCGCTGCTGCCTGGAGAGTGTGGCCAAGCACACCGTACTGTCGGGACACCAACTTAAAACGGAGGGTAGAAGAGAAGTTGACTTTCTGGGTCTCTCACACTCTGGCTTCTGAGCTTAGCAGTGACGGTGCACGCTTGTGGTGATTGTCTCTGGTTCTCCGTCTAGCAGGCAGTTTTGGGATTCGGTGAATTTTATTAAAGAATATAGACTAAGCTTAGATCTAAGGATATGCATTTGTATTTCTACTTTCCTATTTCCCTAATTGGTATCACCTGTTTGTTGTCTAAACAATAAAGGCTAATCCCTCACTGATTAAAAGCTCAGAGGCTTCTTTTCTTACTGATGTGGGAGATATACGAAGGGAAAAGTTAAAGGGGGAGTTTAATGCTCTTATCATAAATTTTAAATCTCACAATATTAAGGTACAGGTCTCAGATCCTAGACTCCTCATTACATATCTGTGTAGCGCTAACTGTCAGCTAGCTTTTCTTTAAAATGAGGTAAAAACTGCCTCAATGGCATTTTCATCTATTGCTTCTAGTTCTTTACTTTGGGGTAAAGAATATCAGTTTGAATTTATTTTAAACAAAACTGTCCTTAAAATATTTGAAGAGAACAATGATCCCTCCCTTAAATCTTCTCTTCTCAAGCCCAAATGTTCTCAGACCTTTCAATAGATCAGCATGGATGACTTCTAGTCATGTCACCATTCTACATAACTTCTGGTCATGATCCTGCTCATCAATGTATTCTCTTTACTGTGATGCCTATAATTGAAAACAGTATTCCAGTTGTGTTCTGACCAGAGAAGAATACAGTAAGCCTCTCTATCACTTCTCATTCTGGAGACATCTCTCAGTTCAAGACAGTATTAAAGAAACTGTAGTGATTAAAATCTAAAGTGTGGGATCTAAGTGGCACAGTGTGATAAAGCACCAGCCATGGATTCAGGAGTACCTGAGTTTAAAGCTGCCCTCGAAAATGGAGGAGGAAAGGCAGTGAGCTCCTGAACTCATGAGACAATCACTCCAAAAAACATCCAAATAATGTCATAGGAAAATCCCCAGAACAGCAAAACTTACAGAAGAATGTACTGAAATCATCTTCTAACCAAGAAGGGCTTGGAAGGTTGGAAGGAGGGAGCTGCTGTGCTGATACAGGAGTCAAGCCCAACCCCATAGTCACCCTGACACAGATCCAGTCTCAGGAAGTCCTCACCAGAAAAGCAGACCCCCAGAGCCTCTGATTCAGCTGAAGCACCAGTGTTGTCTGGAACTGGAACTGGAACAGTCTGGTGAGTGGGCTGACCACAGGGGTCTATGCTGATGCTAAGGCAGAACTTGGATTTTACACCCCTGCTGAGAACCAGGAGGTAGGCTCGAGAAGCAGTGGCCCAGGTGGGGGAGGGCCACAGGCTCATCAGAGCTAACAACCACAACACACAAAGCTGGTTGATTGGCAAGTTGGTCTGGGGTCATCTAAGGACAAGGGAACAGGCCAGGCAAGTGAAGAATCTGATTCTCCTTAAATCATACCACTTGGGACTTCTTAAGGTTGGGATACTGCAGCCTGGAAACAGTGCCCCACTTTAAGGAGGTAAAAGTCAAGTAAAAGAAAGGCAAGATGAGCTGACAGAGAAAAGTGAGGACCATAGAAAGTTTCTTCAATAACAAGGAAGACCAAGGGGCTCCCTCAGAGAAAGATATCAATATCAGGGCCCCTATATCTAAAGCTTCCAAGAAAAATACAAATTGGTCTCAGGCCATAGAGGTGATCAAAAAGGACTTTGAAGATAAAGTTAGAGAGGTAGAGGAAAAAATGGAAAGAGAAATGAGTGTGATGCAGGAAAGACATGAGAAAAATGTCAACAGCTTGAAAAGTCAAATTGGCCAAATGGAAAAGGAGGTACAAAATCTCTCTGATGAAAATAATTGCCTAAGAATTAGGATTGAACAAATGGAAGCCAGTGACTTTATGAGAAACCAAGACACAATAAAGCAAATCCAAATGAATAAAAAAATAGAGGACAATGTGAAATATCTTCTGGGAAAAACTGCTGACCTGGAAAATAGGTCCAGGAGAGATCATTTGAAAATTATTGGTCTACCTGAAAACCATGATCAAGGAAAAAGCTGAGACACCATCTTCCCAGATATTCTCAGGGAAAGTTGCCCTGAAATTCTAGAAGAAGAAGCTAAAATAGAAATTGAAAGAATCCACCGATCACCTCCAGAAAGAGATCCCAAAAGGAAAACTCCAAGGAATATTATAGCCAAATTCCAGAGCTCTCAGGTCAAGGAGAAAATATTGTAACCTGCCAAAAAGAAAGAATTCAAATACAGTGGAGCCCCAGTCAGGGTAGCACAAGATCTAGCAGCTTCTACATTAAAGGACCAGAGGGCATGGAATATGATATTCCAAAGGGCAAAGGAAATGGGATTAGAACCAAGAATCACCTACCCAGCAAAACTCAGCATTATATTTCAGCAGAAAAATGGGACTTTAATGAAAAAGAGGACTTTCAGATATTTGTGATGAAAAGACCTGAACTGAATGGCAAATTTGACTTTCAAATACAAGACCTTAGAGAACCATAAAAAATTGCAGCTGGGAGACATACCTGGGGTCGTATAGTGGGTGAATGTCTTGTGTCTGAGGCTGGGTTTTGGCTGGGATCCTCCTAAGTCCAGGGGGGATGCTTTGTCCACTGTGTCACTTAGCTAGGTGATGACATCTTTAGGGTTAAATTGAGGGGTGAAGGGAATTCACTGGGGGAGGGGGAAGAGAAGAAGAGAAATTCTACATGAAAGTAACAGGAAAAGGCTTATGGAGTGGGGGAAGAGATGGGAGAGGAGGAGGGCAATAAATGAATTTTACACTCATAAGAAAAGGCTCAAAGACCTTAAACTCATCATAGGTGCCTCAAGGAGAGACTAACAGACACACCCAACTGGGTGGAGTAATCTATTTAATCTGGGCAGTAAATGAGCCTAACACCCATCAAAATTGGCTCAAAGACCTCAATCTCATTAGAATTGGCTCAAGGAAGGAATAATGTACACACTCAATTGGTAGAGTATTCTCTCTAACTCTGCAGGAAAATAAGAGGGGAAGGGACTAAAGAGAGAGGGGCAAAAGAAGGAAGGGCAGAGTGGGGGAGGGAACAGATAGAAGCAAATACCTTTTGAAGAGTGATAGGATGAAAGAAGATGGATAATAGAATAAATATCATGGGGAAGGGAATAGGATGGAAAGGAAACAGTTAACAATAGTAATCATGAAAAAGAGAAAAAGGGGAAAAATTGTACAAAAAGTGTTTATAGCAACTCTTGGTTTAGGCTAAGAATTGAGAATCAAGGCAATGTCCATCAATTGAGGAATGATGGAAAAAGCTGTGTTATATGATTGTAGGGGAATGATCTTGTGCTACAGGAAATGACAAACAGTATGAACCCCGAAAAACCTGTAAAGACTAATGAACATCGATGTATAGTGCAGTGAGCAGAGCTGGCAGGACATTGTGCATAGTGACAGCAGTATTGTTCAATCAGCAATTGTGAATGACTGAACTACTCTCAGCAGTGCAATGATCCAAGACAATCCCAAGGGACTAATGAGGATGCTTACTATGCACCCCTATAGAAAGAATGGATAAAAAGAACACTTGTGGATTGTACATATATAACCAGATTGCAATCTTGTGGAGGGGGGAGGAAATGTAAGAAGAGAGGGAGAAAAATTTGGAACTCTAAATCTTGTGAAAATGAATGTTGAAAACTACCCTTACATGTAACTGGAAAATAAAATAAATGTTTGTTGCTGAAAAAAAAGCTGGCCTCAAACACTTGACACTTACTAGCTGTGTGACCCTGGGAAAGTCACTTAACCCTCATTACCAAGCAAAAAATAAAATTTAATTAAAAATAAATTAAAAAATAAAAATAATAAATAATAGATAAAAAATCTAATGTATAGTCACCTTATTCCTGTTCCAAGTGTAGGGAAACTAGCTAGAGTTTAATTATAAATTAGAAGCTTTAGCACCAGTTTTGGGGCAATAAGCATGTATTGTTTTTTGGGGCGGGAGGGGGGGGTTGTTTGTTTTTTGTTTTTGGCAGAGCAATTAGGGTTAAGTGACATGCCCAGGGTCACACAGATAGTGTCAAGTGTCTGAGGCGGGATTTGAACTCAGGTCCTCCTGAATCCAAGGCCAGTGCTTTATCCACTGTGCCACCTAGCTGCCCCCACATTAAGCATTTATTAAAGCATACCAAATATTAGAATAGAGAGAACACATGGAGTCCAGAAAGGTAAGAAACCTCACCCTAGAGGAGAGATAAGAGTCCATCCTGGCCTTCTTCTTCTAAGACTCTTCTGCCACCAAGACTGTTCTAAATGTGAACTGACTCAGGATCCTTCTTCTGCATCCTTAGGAGAGGCAGTTCTTCCACCCTGCCTTAAGCTAATTGGCTATCATCACCCAAATCCATTTGTTCACTGGACTTGAGTGTGGTCTGGTGTTGAGGTCATAGTCCATAGTCTCTGAGAACACACCCTCTTCAGAGTCAGGCAGGTTTGGTTTCAATTGAATTAACTTTAAGTACTTTAATCAGTGAAGTCAGTCAATCTCAGTCAATCCAATCAATCTGGGGCCTTTGGGCATTGGCAAAGCCCATTATTTTCTTACAAAACCAGGAAAGAAGTAATCTTTCAAACCTAGGGATATGGGGAAATTCATGAAAAAATGAGGCATAGGGAGAATTACAGATAATAAAATGAATATTTTTAACTTCACAAAGTTTAAAAATTTTGTGTAATGCAAATCTAATATAACTAAGATTAGAAAGAAAACACATATTTGAATAAAAAACATTACAGAAAATTTCTCTGATAAAAACTGTATTTCTAAATTATATAAAGAAGTAATTCAAATTCATAAGAATAGGAGCTATTCCCTAGTTGATAAATGATCTATGAATATAAAGAATGAGAAGGGAAGGGAAGGAAGGGGAGGGGAGGAGTATTTAAACAGCTTATTATGTGCTAGGTACTGGGCTAAGCACTTTTAGAAATATTATATTATTTTATCAAGATTTTGATAGAAATACAGGGAAGTGAGCAAAACCAGAATAATTTATGCTGTAAACAAGTATTATAAAAATGAACAATTTTAAAAGAGTTAAAAACCTGATAATGATGAATCATGATAACAATAGCTAGCATTACATAGCACATTAACATTTTCAAAAACCTTTATAAATATTTCAGTTTATCCTCACATTAGCCTTGGAAGTTAGGTGCTAATATTATAACTATTTTGTAAGATGGGGAACCAGCTGAGAGTATAAGCTATGCCTGGGGTCACACACCTAGTGTACATTTGAATTCAGGGCTTCCTGACTCTAGGTCCAGTGTTCCATCCAATGCAATACCTAGCTTCCTCTATGATTCCAGAAGACTGATGGTGCCTACCTCAAGACAGAGAGATAATAGGCTAACATGCAGAATAAGAAATGAAATTTTGGAGGTGACCAGTCTGGGAATTTGTTTGCCTTCTTGACTGCACTTATGTGATATCATGGATTTTTTTTCTCTGTGTCTCTCTCTGTGACTCTGTCTCTGTTTTCTGTTTCTGTCTCTATCTCTTTATTGCTTTCTCAATCTATCTCTCTCTCTCTGTCTCAGTATTTCTGACTCTCTCTGTCTCTTTCTTCATTGGGTAGGGGAAGATGTGATAAAAAATGAATACCTGATAGAAAAAATAAAATGGTATTTTAACAGTAAAAACAGTAAAAGCTTTAATGTTTAGCTAAAGCATTAAAAAACCTTAGCTTTTTAGTCATATCACACAATTCAATCAGATTTCATTTGTAGTCCACTGAAAAACCCAGTTTATGTACTGATTTAAAAAATAAATGCTTTCTATTCACATGATCTCAAACACAGAATCGAATACAGAATTGTTAATCTAATGTAGGGTTTTATATTTACCCTATTAATTTCATTATATTTACTTTTACACATTAGTCTAGCCTATAGATACTGTTTTGGATACTAATGTTGTCATATTATGTAACAATTATCCCTCCTAATTCCATTTAACTAGTGAAGTAAAAGTGTAGAAAAAGAGAAAGGGCCTAGCAGTTTTGCACTTGAGATCTTTGATTTAAATTCCGAAAAAAATCCCAAAGATCATCTCTTACCTAAAATGAGCATTTCCCCATATCTAGCAGAGACTTATGCAAAATATTTAATTGTATTTTATTTAATCAAGACTTCCTCCTAGAATAACATTCCAGGGTCAGTACAAATCACCACCTTTTGTGTCAGATCAGCCAATTAGTTCTGAAACTCTGTCTTCTCATCCAGCTGACATTCCTTCAACATATGCACAAGCATATACTAAAGACTGCTAAATTCCTTGCTAAATAAGACAGTCTGATACAGAGTGAATGCTGAAACACTGAACCTGGAATCAGAGGACCTGGGTTTAAACAGTACTTCTGAGATGAACAGCTAGTGAACATTGGAAAGACTCTTTACCTCCTTACATCTCAGTTTTCTCTTGTGCAAAACAAGGAAGTTGTACTACATATTCTAGAGGTCTATGTTCTTATACTCTGTCTATGGCATTTCACTGATGTAAAAATAACTCTAAAAACCTTTAAAAAAGAAATGAGGCTGCTCTGTCATGACCTAGTTTTTGTTGTTGTTGTTGTTTTGTGAGGCAATTGGGGTTAAGTGACTTGCCCAGGGTCACACAGCTAGTACTTGTCAAGCGTCTGAGGCCAAATTTGAACTCAGGTACTCCTGACTCCAGGGCCGGTGCACTATCCACTGTGACACCTAGCTGGCCCATGACCTAGTCTTAATGAATGTAGCTCCTATTGGTAAGGGAACTAATGGAGAATGTAGGGTTTTCCCCCACATTTGCAAGTAGGGATTGATGGATGGATGATGGAAGTTAGAAGCTTTTTAGTATTGGGAAAAACTAAGAACTTTGGAGTTCAGAAAATAGTAGAGAGCCCCAAGAGTATGGAGAAAAAAAAACCTGAATATAATCAGGTACAGATAGAACTGTTCCTGACTCACTGATCAGATTAACAAATGATCTGCCTTTGTTTTCTTGACTGTCTTTGGTGAATTTATCTCCTCTTCTGTTTCATCACTCTCTGGTAAACTGGCATCACTTGTATATTGTTTTTATGTACGTTTATAATGTTTTCCTCCCCCAAGATGAAGATAAACTGATTTTCACTGTAGTCTAAGGGTTTTGTTTAAATGAGTGCACTGAAAAATAGGTGATGGGAAAAAGTTAACCCATTTACCAGAAGCCATAGTCAACCATCAGACTATATTCTTCCTCTCCCTCTGGAACCACACTGAGGAGCTGAATCATAAAAGGATTCAATTCAATAATTGCTGTTTAATGGTTTGTTGTTATATACAAGATATTGTGACAGGTACTGGAGGAAAAACATAAAAACAATCCTTTTCCTTGAGAATTTATATTATACTGGCAGTAGGGAGATGCAATGAAACAGAATATACACAAGATATGTATTAAGTAAATACAAAGTTGTGGTGCAGTGGATAGAGTGCTAGGTCTGAAGTTAGGAAGATCTGAGTTCAAATTTGATTTCAGACACTTACTAGCTGTGTGACCCTCTACAAGTCACAACCCAGTTTGCTATACCTTCTCTTCTATAAAATGAGCTAGAGAAGGAAATGACAAACCATGCCAGTATCTTTGCCAATAAAACTCCAAATGGAATCATGGAGGGTTGGACACAACAGAAATGATTGAACACCAGCAAAAATACAAAGTTATATTGTTAGAGAGGGGCAATTTAAGAATAGGTCCTCTGACTTTGAAACCAGTGTTTAACAATTCAGATGAATGATATTAGGCCACTCTTTTGTTTCTTTATTACTTTTTCCTGACCAATGAATGTGTTCTTTTCTATTTGTTTTATATTGTCATGAGACATAAATGATAGCTTCTTTATAAAGTTATATGCTAAGATTAATATCCTATTGTTTATGCACATTAAGATTTTTTCAAGGGGCAGCTAGGTGGCACAATGGATGAAGCACCAGCCCTGGATTCAGGAGGACCTGAATTCAAATAATCCTCATTTGGCCTAAAAACAAATTTTTTTCAAGAAATAGCCAGAAAATGAATTTTTTTAGTTTAATCAAAATAATTTGCTTCAATGTATTGACAGCTCGATATACATGTAGATTATATATGTGTGCTTAGCTAAATATTTATGTGTATATATGTGTACACATATATATGTACATATAGGTATATATTCAAATATATAGCTGGAATCATTAGTAATGAATGAATCTCTAAGAAAAAAAGGGATGGAGAGAGGGAAAGGGAGGAAGAGGGAAATTCTTTGTAGAATTGTAGGATAAATTTCTAATGAAAAACCACAAACACTGAGGCTATATAAGATGCCTAAAGAATAGAACTATTTAATATGACAAAAATTCACTGGATGTAGCCTCATTACAATTTTTTTAAACTTTATATAATGTAGGTGGTTCTGTAATGTTACTCTGTTATTAGACAAATATATATGGGGTAAAGAAACCTGGGTTCTAATATTACCTCTGATACTAATTGGATATATAACCCTGGAAAAGTCTCTTTGAGTTTCCATTTCATCAAGTACAGAAAGGGGAATGGGGGTTCAGACTAGAGATACTCTAAAGTTTATTAAAATAAAATTTAAAGTATGAAAATATATACATGAATCAGTGATGCTAATGATGTGGGCATTCATTCCCATGATGCACATCACAACCAGTCTATATCTTTCCATCACTTTGGACTCATCCATGTACTCTCCAAACTTTACCACAGGACATTTTCCTAACTTTCCATTGTCTTCTTTTCTTTCTCTTAATATTTTAAAGATACTAGTGGATCCCACACTGTTCATTTGTTATCTTCCCATCTGTTTTGCTATATAAATTTCTTTGAGCAAAACTCTAAAATCAAATAGATAGATAGATAGATAGATAGATAGATAGATAGATAGATAGATAGATAGATAGATAGACAGATAGACAGATTTAGATAGATAAATTGACCAACCAATTTCTCTAGACAGTATCAAAGAATCTGTTTTTAGAGATACAAAGGATCTTGGGACATAAGCTAGTTCAAAGTCTTCCCTATTTTGTTGTGACACAACTTCTCTGGATCTAGCTTTTACGTATGTTTTGGTAAATATTAGCCATGTCTTAATAGATAAAAGGACTTAGAAAGTTTGCCAATTTGCCGTCTTGCAGCAAATTCCTAAACCAACTTATAAGTAATCGACTTTTCCCCTCTTTCTTCCAAGTTACATAAATGATTTAAGATAAAACTCAACTTTTCAGTGAATATAAGGGGAACAAAGGACCATCCTAAATTTGCTTATGAGTAATTACAGTGAGTTTCAATAGAAAATGCTACTTTTATCAAAATTCGTGTTCATATCTCCCTGTTGCCTTAGTCATTTTAGATTAATGTTAGGTGAAGATATGAACAAATGAGCTATTTATTCTATTAGGGGAGCAATAGGAAAACATGAGAATATATATTTTTTCACAAATCAGAGATAAGGATGTAATTATAGCTAGTTAAGCTTATACTGAGGGCTAACATGCTACAATGGCTAGAAAACGGGGTCCATAAATTAGTATACATCTGGGTTTGTGTTCCCCTTCTGACTCATGCTGAATGTTTGAACCAGAGAAAGTCACATAAACTTTCAGTGCTCTAGACAAGTCCTCAAAACTGTAAATTACAAAGAAAGCATCTGTGTTGATAGAAGAATTTTCCTCAATTGGAAGTTCCTTAAACCAATGAAATCACAGGTCCAAGCTCTATACTAAAAAATATGCTATATAACAACCAATTTGACTTTTCAAATGCTTAATAAAAACATCTTAATATCTTTATGTCTTTGTTTTAACATGTTATCAAAAGTTTGTGATATTATAAAGAATATGTAAACCTTTTAATTGCATTTTTAATACTGCTATTTCTACTTCCTTCCTTAAAATTATCAGTATAGGGGCAGCTAGGTGGTACAGTGGATAAAGCACTGGCCCTGGATTCAGGAGTACCTGAGTTCAAATCCAGCCTCAGACACTTGACACCAGCTGTGTGACCCTGGGCAAGTCACTTAACCCCGATTGCCTCACTAAAAATTTTTTTTAAAAATCATCAGAATAAAATTATATATATATATATATATATATATATATATATATATATATATATATATATATATATATATATATATATATCAGAATGCATCAGGATATATTTATTTACTCCATAAAGTCCTCTTCCCTTGCTTTGTCATGGCATGGAGCTGCCCTTGAATTCTAGAAGGCTATTTGTGTAGAATGCCCATTCTGATAGGATGAATTAGACTGGAAAGACTTCAATTACAGACTTTTTAGGGCCCGTGTGGCTCTTTTCTGTTGCTTAGCATAACTTTTTAAAAAGTTTTACTTATTTTGTTAATTATTTCAAAATTATATTTTAAAATTTTTAGTATTTTTTAAAATTTTTGATTTCCAAATTCTGAGTCTCCCTCTTGCTGATCCCCTGTTTCCTGAAAAGGCAAGCAATATCATATCAATTATACTTGTCAAGTCAGAACAACAACAAAAAAATGTTCCACATGGTTTGCCTATTGAAAAAGAAAACACAAAAAAACACAAGAAAAATAAGAAAGTGAAAAGGTATGCTTCAATTTGCACTTAGAATTCATCAATTCTCTCTCTGGAAGTAGATAACATTCTTCATCTAAGGACCTTTAGAACTATCTTGAATCATTGTCTTGATCTCAGTAACTAAGTCTTTCATGTTTGATCATCATTATGATATGGCTATCACTATATACAATGTCCTCTGGGTTCTGCTCACTTCACTTTGTATCAGTTGATATAAGACTGCTCGGGTTTTCCTGAAACTATACTGGTCATCATTTCTTATCATAAAATAGTATTGCAACACTGTTAAATACCATAACTTGTTTAGCCATTTGGTCAGCATCCTTTCAATTTGCAAATCCTTGTAACCATTAATAGAGCTTATATATAAATGATTTTGTTCATATTCATCCTTTTCTCTTTTCTTTGATCTCTTTGAGATAAAGACACAGTGGTTATATTTCTGGGTGAAAGGGTATCTGGCTGTAGTTCCAGATTGTTCTCCAGAATTCTTAAGTCAGTTCACAACTTCACCAACAATTCATTAGTATCCCTACTTTTCCATATGTCCTCCAGAATTTGTTGTTTTCCTTTTCTATCATGTTATCAAATCTTATAGGTATTATGTGGTATCTCAGAATTTTATTTGTTTTTCTATAATTAAAAGTGATTTGGAATTATTTTATGGCTTTTGAAATTAGCCTAGCTTTTGTGAAGAAGGTTCATCTCTAGGTTGGCTGCAAAATATCAAGTGATATCTTCTTCAGTCAAACTGATTCTCAAAGGCCATCTAAATTAAACAAGAATTCCAATAGGCATTGGTGGTAGCAATATTTATATCAATGAAATCACAGTCTTTGGGGGAGGGTGGGTGGGGCACAGGGAGACTAAACCTAAGATTTTATCAATATAGGGAACTTTCAGTGAGAAAAATCTCTTTGTTAATGCAAAACAGGACCAGTTATGCAACCTTTAGTATTATAAATTTTCCTGGGACATGAAGAGGCTACAAGATTTTTTTAGGGTAACCTAAACAGTATATTCCATAGAGAGGACAAACCCCATTCTTCCTATCTCTGAACGTACTGCTATATGTATTATATCACATGGCCTCTCAAAGTAATTGTATGTTTTCATTAATTTATGACCACATTAAATGACCATCTGGAACAGTGATCTCCAAAGTGGGAATCCAGCTCTTATTGAGAGCTTTGGCTTCTAAAAGGTAGGAAATTGCTAACTCCAAGGAATATGTGATCTAATAATCAATCAGAGGGTAGGAACATTGGTCACCTATCCTCCCAATTTATCTAGTCGTGGGATATTTTCTCAAAGAAAAGAATACCTACTTTTATACCACAAAAATACCTCAATCTGCCCCTTTCCACATCTATTTATCTAGGCTCCTATCTCCCCACTTCTTAGCTAGGAACAGAGACCATGTGAATGGCCCCAACCTATCACCAGACCACTGATGGAAGTTCTGGTCCAAGGGCAAGTTATTCTCAAGAGAGAAATGACTGGAGAGTAATAGTTTCTCTCCTGTGTCAGGTTAAAGACAAAGTGCCTGAGGAAACAAAGGTTCAAGTTTCTAAGTTTATTGATTTATTAATCAATGTACACCAATTGCCCAAGAAATTGGGACCAGGGGCCTTCCTCAGTTTTAGCACTGGGCCCTGAATGCGGTAGGAGATGTACTTTTACACATGGTTATTGTTCAGTTGGCTTCAGTCATGTCTGACTCTTTATGATCCCATTTGGATTTCCATTTCATTGTCCCAGCACATTTTACAGATGAAGAAACCAAGAGTAACAAGTTTAAGTGACTTGTCCAGAGTCACACAACTGTTAAGTCTCTGAGGCTGAATTTGAACTCAGGAAGATGAGTCTTCCTAACTTCAAACCTGCTGCTCTATCCACTGCACCACCTAGTTGCCCCATTGTACATTACAAATAATCAAATATGGCAAATTAATTTTAAAAATTTAACCAGGATACAAATTTTGGTGATCTCTAACTAAATACAAGATTAGGGACTTTCCAAGTAGGGAGGGGGAAAGTCAGCAGTTTCAATTCCCTGAAATCAGAAAAAGAGGTGCCCCACACCTCCTAAGTGTCTATGAACAATCAAAGGAACATGAAAACAATAACTAATCAGTACAAGGCAACTTTTCAGATAAGATATATGGGTGGCTTGAGATGTTTAATTGTAAAGACAAAAGCAAAACAAGGGGCAGCTAGGTGGCACAGTGGATAAAACAGGGACCCTGGACTCAAGAGTACCTGAGTTCAAATCCAGCCTCAGACACTTGACACTTACTAGCTGTGTGACCCTGGGCAAGTCACTTAACCCCAATTGCCTTACAAAAAAAAAAACAAAACAAAAGCAAACAAAAAAATACCCTCCTTACATTAGTCTTTGGATCTGAGTGGGTTTCTGGTCAGCATAAACTATGTCCTTGGTTAAAGGTCTTTAAACAGCAAAGAGAGGTATGCCAGTTCCCCAGTCATGCAAGGCTAGGTTCAAACACTGCAATAAGGTCTTCTCCCAATTCTCTCAATTGAAGTCAATTTTCTCACAAGACAAAAATTGCACTACCCCATAATTGAATAGAAACTACACCAGCTCTGAGAATTTAGTCACAAGTTAGAGTCAATGCAATTCACTGAATTCCCACAATTAACAACTTGCTGTCCTAAATCCCCTTAGTCCCCTCTTTGATTTTTCCATTTGAGTGAATTATAGGAAATCTCTTGCAATGACCAGAAGTTGATGGGTTTTACTGAATCACATCTGATTATATGATCTCTCTCTAGCCTTTTCTGTAAATGATATCACCATCCTTTCAATTCTCAATCTTGATGACCTTTCACCTTACCACATTCTGTTAGTCAGTTGCCAGATCCTGACATTTAAATCTCCACAACATCTCTAGCATCTGCCCTCTTCTCTCTATTCACATAATCAAAACTCTAATTCAAGATTTCATTATCTTTTTTCTTGGAATATTAAAATAGTCTAATTTGTCTTTCCATCTTGACTGGTCTCCTTCTAATTTATCTATCCCCCTTGTCTGCTTGAGTGATCTTCATTAAATGCAGACCTAACAACTCAAACTACAGAAATTAATTAACTAATTCTACTTAAACATTATTTCAACTTTAATCTTTTTGTTCTTTAATCTAGGTTTTATAATGTCTATACTTATTAGCACAGGATTATCTATACAATTTATAAATAAGCATATATCCAGATATGGAAGTGTTTATTATTTCATTTTTCAATTTATTTTATTCTGAAATTAAGAAATAAAACAAGCATTTCCCTAACATGTCAGAGTAGTAAAAAAGATGATTGTACATAAAATTGCAAATCTACTGTGTACAATTGGGTATTACTTTTTTTTTTTTTAGTGAGGCAATTGGAGTTAAGTGACTTGCCCAGGGTCACACAGCTAGTAAGTGTTAAGTGTCTGAGGTCGGATTTGAACTCAGGTACTCCTGAATCCAGGGCCGGTGCTCTATCCACTGTACCACCTAGCTGCCCCAGGTATTACTTTTAAATACATAATAAATTTATGTAATTTTCTTTGTTTTTTCTTCCCTACTACTTGGTGGGAAGACTGTAGTGGTCTAGAAGACTTTATAGTAAAAGCCATAAGATTGGGCATTAGGAGATTTGTTTACATTTTTAAAAAATTATCCACAAAGTTACTTTCTACTATTAATGTAGATAATAAAATGTTGACTGTCTAGTATGTTATTTCATATATTACTTGATAATTCAGATAAGATTTAAATGTGACCATTAATAAACTCACTAATGACAAAGAAAACTTCATGGATTTGTTCTTTTCAATTGTTTTAGCTATCTTAGACAATTCATGAACCTTAAGTATGGAAAAAAAAAAACCTCAATCAATTTCTCCTGTCATTCAAGTTATTCCTCTTATCTTATGCTAATAATCTCCAGTATATGCAGGATAGGCTCTTATATGCTTTGGCAATTTCTTGCTCAAATAAAGTATAAGCCTTATTTGAGCATAGGATATAAAAGGTTTTCTCTACAATGAGAAGTCTATGAGACAATATTAGTATATCTCATAAAATGTGTGTATTTGGAAAATATGAGATATCATTTTAGATTTGTATACACCAAGTAGCTGAAAGGTTTGAATTTATTCAAATTCATATAGCAAAGCAGAAACTGCCCTGAAAATAGCATACCTATTCCTCAATATTATAGTAAATTCACAACAAAAGTTTCATTTCTCCTAGCAAACATTCCAAAGTTATTCAAAACATTAGAATGTTAGGAAAGTGATAAAGACATGTTTTTTTTTAAATATTGCATGTTAGAAAAAATACCTCCATAAAGTTCAGCTTCGATAATTTATGATGATATGGAGATTACCCTATAATCTACAGCAGCAGAATTCAAGGTCTGGCAAGTTTTCCTATATTAGAAGACTTGTGAGCACAATCCATGATCTTAACAGACTATATCTGTTTTCTGAGAGTGAGCATAGTCAGAAATGGAGAAGCTATCACCAGGAAGCTAATCACTAGGTGATGAATTCCTGTCCATGGCAACACATAAAATAAGTAGTCTAAGTCCTATGTTTCCCCATTTAGCTTCTGCAGTGACAGTGACAACAAGCAGAAAACAAGATATCGTGTACTAAGAACAATTTATTTCTTGAAAATGATAAATATTAAACTGAAAATTGGCACGTCATAGAGGATAGAGAGCTGTCCTTGGTATCAGGAAGGTACAAGTTCAAGACTCACTTCTGAAACCTATTGAATATATGACCGGAGGCAATATATTTAAACTGTCAGTGTTGCTATTATGTAGATGACAGTAAAGTGATGGCATCAAGGCTTTAAATATTGCAAAGCCCTCTAAATTACATCCATAATTAATCAAAGGGATTTGGTCAACTATTCCCACAGGGGGAAAAATGAACAAGAAGATGAAAACCGTCTATTGTTTAGAAGATAATGTGCAGCAGGATAGGCATCCCCTAAAACTGGTACACCACACACACACATAAATGCACACATATCCCCACATATTTATATAGACATATACATATATATGCATAGAGATAGGCATATGTATGCATGTATGTATGCATGTATGTGTGTATGTATGTATCCTAGAAAGAAACAGAAATTGGAAAATTAACTATTTCCAGAATTAAAGAGAAAGAAGGAAGACTGATTGCAATTGGTAAACTCTGCAGTGATTCTAACAGTGAATCCTAGGGCAGCTAGTGGGCTCAGTGGATAGAGCCCTGAGCCTGGAGTAAGGAAAACCTGAGTACAAATCCACCCTCAGATACTTACTAGCAATGTGAACCTGGGCAAGTCACTTAACCTCTTTTTGCCCCATATTTAAATTGGGAACGATAATAGCACCTTCCTCTCAGGCTATTGTGTGGTTCAAATCAGAGAATAATTCTAAATCACTTAGCACATTGCCCAGAACATAGTAAGCAATTTATATATGTTAGCTACTATTAATAAGGAGGTTGTCTCTGAAACCAGGTTTTTGTTTTTAACATCATGTTTTTCTAATTATTCTATATGACTGTGAACCTTAAAAAGCTTGGAGTTTCAGAAGAGTTAAAGTGGCAGGTCACTGAAAGAGGAATAAGAGAGGTGTATAAGAGGCATTAGCAAACTGCAATGTATTAATAACATACAGTTCCATAGGAGTGGCCAAATAAAAAATATTATCAAAGAAATGAATGTATAGAATGAAGTAAGCCAGTCATATAATGAGAATGTGGTTTAACTTATGGACAGCCTGTTTGCTCCATGTTATCCACTCAATGTCAAGAGAATATGAAGATGATACAGGATGTTGGAGGAATTCCTCTATGGATGATTTAGGGGAAGAAATGGACAAAAGTTCTTTAGGATGAGATCATGTAAAATCTGTAACACAAACCATAAGGTCATAGATTTTGACTTGTAAAGAAATATAGATCAAGGAGATTACATAGTATTAGAGAACTAAAAGGACAGACGAGAACAATATTATGCTAATGATTTAAAAAACCCTTATTTTTGTATGATACCAATGCCAGTTTACTGAATTTAAGGTAAAAAGTTTTCATTTAATATCTCATAATTAAATCAATTTATCATCCAGTTGTTAAAAGTTTGCTATTTGTTAGAAAATTGTACATACTATTTTTGAAACTTTTTAAAAAATATAACTGTCACCTTAAGATGATTCTTTCCTTTGCTATTCAATAATCCCTCTCACCATTGTAAAAGGAAATATGAGTCAAAAATGAAGCAACACATTGTCCATCTCAGAAAATTCATGCCTCATTTTTCATATGTAATTCATCTTCTTTCTGTAGAGAAGGGAGAAACATACAATAATTGTTCCCAAATAATTATGTTTGTTTTATTATTAAAATACTAGAGGAAAAGATAATTATACCTTTTGATGACAAACAATTTGTAAATGGTTCATCACATAAAAACCCCAAATCAACATATTGCTAAAGAATCTTTCACACACACACACACACACACAAACAAATTAGTGATTCCCTCTGTCAGTTTAAATGATGGAAATGTAGTGATTTCAATTTTCTCTTTAACATGCTCTAGTTCCACAAATATTAATGGGGGGGGGCAATGAGGGTTAAGTGACTTGCCCAAGGTCACACAGCTAGTAAGTATCAAGTTTCTGATGCTGGATTTGAACTCAGGTCTTCCTGAATCCAGGGCCGGTGCTTTATCCACTTTAAATTTTTAAAAATATACTTTTTTCATTTAATTTTCACTGACTTCCTCAACGAGAAATGTTATATTTCATAATATTAAGCTTTTTTCAATGTTCTTAATAATTAGGTAAACTCAATCTATTGTCAATGTTCACTGCTAAAAAAAAGTGTGCAAATATTTACCAATGATAGAAAACTCATTTTTGTTGTAACATATGTAGGAAAGAATAGTAACTATGTAAATCAACATTGGTGCTGTACTAAAATACATCTGTAAAGATTTACTAAAAAATACAATAACAATAAAAGTAAATAAGCTCATGTAAAATTCAATTTATTTTTATATTAGGTATAAGATTGGGAAGAAAATTCACAAAGTATAATAATTATCTATAGGCTTCTGAGTGATTTTTTTTATAAAATGAAAAACCTCTTTCTTTATCTCTTTCTCTTGCTCTTCCAATATATGTGTATTTACATGTATGTACATATACATATGTATATACATTCACACAAATACATTTAAACCCACATACCAATATGTGAATATTGATATATAGTTTTCATGTATGTGTTTATACACACACAGATATATATATATATATATATGTATGAACAAAGACACACATACACAACACAGATCATGGTTAGTGGCAGTATTAAAGAAATGGCATGATATTTGAAAAATATTTAAAAAGTGAATAATAGCTATTATGTAGAACAATTATAATTACTCTGTATATATATATATGTATATATATATAACTGTGTATACACACACATTATATTTTTATTCATTCCTACTTGTACTTAGCTTGAAGGTTCTTTTTTTTTTTTTTGCATTTTTTAGTTCTACACATCTTCAGGAACTTTCTAGAATCCATATCTACCTTGTTTCTATTTCCTTCCAGCCTCCATCTCTTCCAGGATTTCTTTAGCTTTTCTTTGACTCTGATATTAAGCCCTAATCCATCCCTATGTCCTATTTGGTGGTGACCTTGGATATTTTCAAGATGCATGTACACCAGGCAATGTTTTCTCTTCCATCAAACTCAACCTTCTTATTTGTAATTGTTATTTAGACTAAACCTGTGTACAATTTCTTTAGCTTTTAGGTAGTGGCATCTCCTTTCCATTTCCCACCTTATTTTAACATTTCTCCTGATTTTATTTTCATGTGAGGTTCTCTTCCAACAATCATGTTTTGTGCCTGTTACTCCCTGTTGTATCTCTGACAAAATTCAGATTCTAGCCTAAAAGAACTTCAAGGAAAATATTTTGCTGAATTCCTGAAAGTACAATTAAATGCTCTATTTTTGGTAGGACCCTCATTAGTTCTACCTACTTTATGTTTGAGGGTTGATTACTCATTCTTTGATAGCATCTGCTTGTGGGGAATTGCCTACTTTTGTTTTACAGGATTGTGGTCCTATAAACATAAAATCTAGTAAATTTCCACCTGTGATAAAGGAAGAATTGTTTCATCAACAAGTAGAAGATTGGACTATGTGATCCTTAAATCACTTTCCAACTCTAAAATCATATTATTTTATAAATTTGATTACCTCCATTTTATCATCCAGCTGCCTCTCTGAAATGTAGATGTAAACCTAGATTCTTGAAAACTTTGCCTTTCAGGTTCTGTCTCATCCTACCAAATTGAAAATGCTTAACAGAGAGGCCAGACAATTTGCTGTTGTCTAAGGTGCAACTAAATTAATTTGGAGAGGTTTATCTGTGATGATTAAAAATATGAGAGACAAAGTTTATGGGTAATTTAAACTTTAATTAGTAAAGTGGTCAGGTTATCAGTAAAATGAGAACCATGGCCATCTCTCTCAAACTAAAGACCCCTAATCTGGTAGGGTCACAAATTATATGCCTTTTGAAGAAGAAGTATTCCTGAGGGATCATTTCTGATTGGTCAACTTAATTTGAAGGTAGGTTATATTAAAATGAAGGGCTGATCACAGACCATCCTTCAACCTAGGGTTAATTATTAATCTTCACCCCAGACCAAAATTTGTTTTCCCTAACAAGAATTTAGAAGGGCCATTCTTATCTTATCAAGACTCCTAAAAGTTTATAGTCATGACCAGGGCCAAGGAGAGAATCTTATCTTAAAGGGTTAAAGCCCTAACCAGGAGAATTGTCTTTATTTTATAAAGAAATACTTGGGAATGGGAGAAACTCAGGATAAAATCTCCAAGATATTAATTACAAAAATAATTTCTCACATATCAAAAACTATTCAATTTAGAGCAAATATCACATTATGAAGGCATTGTGACAATACATCAGCAAAAGGTGATACTCCACTGATGAAATGAGAGACCATCTGAAATTCTAAAATAATAACATGAAATATGGATATACAGTATGAAAATGTGATTAGAACATGATAATATCTTGCAGTTCTGTCACTGATTCAATAATTGTTTATCAAATTCTTATTGTGTGCTAGGCATTCTGATAAAGGATACAAAGAAAAACAAAACACCATCCCTGCCCTCCAAATGCTCAAACATTTTGGAAAGAAACAACATAAATATTCTTATATACATACATATATGTATTTGGGTCATACATATATGTATATGGGTCACCAAGGTGACAGAGGAGATAGAGTGCCAGGTCTGGAGTCAGGAAGACCTAAATTCAAACTAAAATGCTTATTAGCTCTGTGACCCTAGGCAAGTCACTTAACCCTGTTTTTCTCAGTTTCCTTATCTGTAAAAATGAGCTGGAGAAAGATATAATAAACTATTCCAGTGTCTTTGCCAAAGAAACTCCAAAAGGGATCATGAAGAGTTAGACTGAAAATGACTAAACAACAACAACAAATATAAATACATATGCAAATACATATATATATATATATTGTGGTAAAAAGTTTTAACAGTCAGCGATAATGGAGAGATGCCAGGTTTTTCAAGGACCACCCTTTTGGGGAGGAGACCAAGAGCATGAGCTATGCATGCCAGTCCACCTAGCACTCCACTTCCGGGGTGCGAGTTTAAAAAGCAAGGAGAGAACGGAAGTGGGCTCTCTCTTTCCTGCTCTGCTGGTCCCCTGGCTGCGCTGCACAGACAGACACTGACTGGAGTTCGACTCGGCCCGGCTCGCTGTTAGCAGCACGTTCTTGACTTGGTCTCTCTCTCTCCCCAAAGGTGGCCTTGGGCTTTTGGTGAGTTTTATACGGAATATAGACTAAGCTTAGACTTAAGACTATTTGTTTTGTATTTCTACCTTCCTATCCCTCTAATCAACATCACGTGGTAACTACCACACAATAAAAGCTCTAACTAGAAAACCAGAAGCTTCTTCCATTTACTAGTCTGGGAGATAAAATAAGGGAAAGGTTAAAGAGGGGGAGATTTATGATCTAATATCCAATTTTAAATCTCACAATACAATGTGTGTATGCACACACACACAAACCATGTCTGTGGAAAGTACTTGTCACTCTTAGGGATAGAGGGGTGAGACCAGGTAAATTCCTCCTAAAGAAGATGAAATCTAAATCTCAAAATGAAGTCAGGAAATCCAGGAGGTAGAAGTGAAGAGGGAGAACAATTCAGACAAGGAGAATAGCCAGTTTGAATATTCAGTCAGTCACAGAGTAGAGAGATGGAGCATTGTGTGCAAGGAACCAAAAGAAAGGTAGGCTAATATCTGGATTATGGAGCAGATCAATGGGAAGTACAGTATAAGAAGCTGGGAAAGTTAAAAAGAGGACAAGTTTCCAATAGCTTTAAGTGCCAGAGGATTTTGTACAGTATTTGGTCTTGGAAGTGATAGGAAACACTGAACTTTATTAAGTAGGGAAGGATATGGTCAGATCTCCATTTCAGGTATATCATTCTGGCAGCTGAGCAGAGAATAGGTTGGAATAGGAAGAGATTTGGGGCTGGGATACCAAAGCAAGGCTAATGCAAATGCCCAAATGTGAGGTAATAAGAGCTACAATAAGGCTAGAGGATGTGTGAATGGAGGAGAAAAGAGGATATATATGGGAAATCTTGTGAAAATAGACACAATTCAACTTGTCAACAGATTGGACATGTGGAATGAGTGTGAGAACGGAATTGAGTATGACAGCAAGATGGAAAGTTTCAGCTACTTGAAGGATAGTGGTCCCTTTCACATCAAAAGATATGTTTAGGAAAGGTGAAATGGTTAAAAAACAACAGTAGAGCAGAAAGGTCACTAGGATTGGAATTTGAACATCTGAATTCATTCTGTGTGGGACAATTATGGATTTGACTCAGATTAAACTCTGAGGATGGAGTCTGAAAGATACCTAGCCCCTCCAGAATAGCTAGCCTCTTGCTTTGCCTAAAAGTTAATTGCTGGGGCAGCTAGATGGTGCAGTGGATAGAGCACCAGCCCTGGAGTCGGGAGTACCTGAGTTCAAATCTGGCCTCAGACACTCAGCACTTACTAGCTGTGTGACCCTGGGCAAGTCACTTAACCCCAATTGCCTCACTTAAAAAAAAAAAAAAGTTAATTGCTTGTCAAATTCTCACTGACTCCTTTAAGTTTTATTGTTGAGATAATGGACTTGGGACAGCTCTGTAAACTTTGGGGATGGGGTCTGGGAGATATCCAGTCCCCCAGTAAGTTTTATTACTTGTCACAGTTCTACCAATTAGCACTATTTACTGTACTTATGCTTAGTTCCCACATGCCAGCTACACCTTAGTTTATGGCCTGTAATAAAAAACTCCCCTCTCACATTTCAGAATCCCAGTCTCTGTCATGGATTAATTGCAGTCAGATAAGGGAGTGATTTCTGCCTCCCTCTTTCTTTGACATTCCTCAGACTTGTACCCCTTCCCCTTCTCCCTTTTGTTCTTGGACATGTCTCCATACATGGATCATGAGCTGGGTATGCACTTTGGGTGAGACAGGATTGGATGTTAGATTGTGAGCTCATCCACCCTAGTTGTATGTGGGGACGGTCCTTTTCAAGATTACTATAAAAACCTAGAAGATTGGGCATATCTTTGCAAGACTTCAATGTGTAATTCGATTTTGCCTGTCCTCATGAGGATGTAATAAATCTGTCTCTGCTTGACTTGGTGGTCCCCTCGAGTTATTTGGGTAAACTGAGGCAGTTTGTCCCAAACAATTCATCACATGTACATTGTAAAAAATGCCTTCCACTAAACAGAAATGAAGGCTCTTTGTGAATCCATATCATAGACACCAACCAATCTGTAGCTCCTAGTCCACATTGGCATTTTCTGTATACCATAATGTATAAAAAGTAATTATAAAGACTTCAGATAATGGACAGCTAGATGGCACAGTGGATAGAGTACTGGCCCTGGATTCAGAAGGACTTGAGTTCAAATCCGGCCTCAGACACTTGACACTTACTAGCTGTGTGGCCCTGGGCAAGTCACTTAACCCCCCTTGCCCTGCAAATCAAAAAACAAACAAAAAAAAGAACAAAAAAAAATAAAGACTTTCAGATAGACTTTTGTCTAAATTATTTCCATTTATCAAATCTTTTTTTTATCTCAACATTGGTGGACAGATTACTAAAACTCAGAGTACTCAAGGTCAATACTATCTCTGAGACTTGCTAATTATGTTACTCATGTTAATCATTGACTAATTATTTACCATTCAGCTTCAGTTTACATATCTACGAAACAAAGCTAATAATTCCTGCCCTAATGGACAGATAAAGGCTATGGTGACAGTTTTGTCACCCTGAATTTTGCTTGTAGAAATTTCCCAAATAGCTGCTTTTCTATCCTTTATATGAAGTTACTTTCTTAAATCAGCATGGTGGAACCTATTCTATCATAACTGCCTTATTCTCCACTATAGGATAGGGATAAAGTTTGGGACTAGACCTCTAATGTCATTAGAATGTAGGAAACTCAGCAGAGGAAACTCCTCTACCAGTACAGGTTGGCATTCTTTCTTAAGAATTGCCTTAAACCCTGAGAATTAAAGTGACTTACAGTGGCAGGTAAAAGACAGAATGACTGAGAATAAAAAGATTCAATCTTTTGAACATATCTATTTATTTAAAATGCATGGGGGCAGCTAGGTGGTGCAGTGGATAGAGCACTGGCCCTGGAGTCAGGAGAACCTGAGTTCAAATCCGGCCTCAAACACTTAACACTTACTAGCTGTGTGACCCTGGGCAAGTCACTTAACCCTAATTGCCTCACTTAAAAAAAAATGCATGGTAGGGGGCAGCTAGGTGGTGCAGTGGATAGAGAACCAGCCCTAGATTCAGGAGGGCCTGAGTTCAAATCCGACCTCAGACACTTCACAATAGCTGTGTGACCCTGGGAAAGTCACTTAACCCTCATTGTGCCACAAAATCAAACAAATTCCCCCCACACACACTCTCCCTTCTCTCCCTCCTCCTGAGGCCAGCAAGCAATCTGATACAGGTTATACATTACAATAATTTTAAACATATTTTTACATTAGTCATGTTGTAAGAGTATCAGGAAAAAGAAAGATGCAAGAAAGAATAAACAATAACAATAACAAAAAAGCAGCAACAAAATTGAAAATAGTGTGCTTCATTCTGCATTCAGTTCCACAGTTCTTTTTCTGAATGTGGAGGGCATTTTCCACCACAAGTCTTTTGGCATTTTCTTGTATTTCTGAGAAGAGTTAAGTCTATCATAGTTAAACACCCCACAATGCTGTTGATACTTTCTACAATGTTCTCTTGGTTCTACTTTTTTCACTCAGCATCAATTCATGTAAGTCTTTCCAGGTTTTTCTGAAATCTCCTTGCTCAACATTTCTTACAGCACAATAGTTTTCCATAAATATTTTTGTACATAGGGATCCTTTTCCCTTTTTTGTGATCTCTTTTGGATATAGACCTAGTAGTAGTATTGCTGGGTAAAAGGGTATGCACAGTTTTGAAGCCCTTTGGGCATGGTTCCAAATTGTTCTCCAGAATGGTTGGATCAATTAGTGTTCCAATTTTCTCACTTTTGTCATATTAGCCAATTGGATAGGTATGAGGTGGTACCTCAGAGTTGTTTAATTTGCATTTCTCTAATCAATAGTAATGTGGAACATTTTTGTTTCATATGGAAATATGTAGCTTTGATTTCTTCAAATGAAGAAAATTGCCTGTTCATGTCCTTTGATCATTTCTTAATTGGGGAATGACTTGTATTCTTATATATTTGATTCAGTTCTCCATATATTTCAGATTTGTGGCCTTTATCAGAAACACTGTCTGTAAAAATTGTTTCCCCACTTTCTGCTTTCCTTCTAATCTTGCTTGCATTGGTTTCATCTGTGCAATTTTTGTTTAATGTAATGTAATCAAAATGATCCATTTTGCATTTCATATTGTTCTCTATCTCATCTTTGGTCATGAATTCTTCCCCTCTCCATAGATCTGACAAACTCTCCCTTCCTATTCTAATTTGCCTATGATATCACCTTTTATGTCTAGATCTTGTACCCATTTTGACTTTAGTTTGGTTTATGGTGTAAGATGTTCATCACGCCTAGTTTCTGCCATACTATTTTCCAGTTTTCCCAGCAAATTTTGTCAAATAGTGACTTTTTATCCTGGAGGCTAGAATCTTTGGGTTTATCAAATAGGAAATTGTTATATTCATTTTCTGCTGTTTTGTGTGTGTGTGTGTGTGTGTGTGTGTGTGTGTGTGTGTGTGTGTGTGTGTGTGTGTGCGCCTAACCTATTCCATGGATCCTCCACTCCATTTCTTAGCCAGTACCAAATAGTTTTGATGATTGCTGCTTTATAATATAGTTTTAGATCTGGTACAGCTACGCCACCTTCCTTTGCCTTTTTTTTTCATTAATTTTCTTGATAGTCTTGACCTTTTTTTCTTCTCTATGAATTCTGTTATTTTTTCTAACTCTATGAAATAATTTTTGGTAGTTTGATTGGTATGGCACTGAATAAATAAATTAATTTAGGTAGAATTGTCATTCTTATTATGTTAGCAAGGCCTACCCATGAGCAATTTATATTTTTCCATTTGTTTAGATCTTATTTTATTTGTGTGAAAAGTTTTTTTGTAATTGTGTTCATATAGTTCCTGAGTTTGCCTTGGCAGGAAGACTCTTCATGGGCTCTTTTAATAGAGTTTGTGTCTTACTAGCAGTCCACCACTGATTTGTTTCTGCAGTTAAAATTAGTTTTTGAGAGGGTCATGGGAACCTTTTAGCCTACAGGTTTTAATCTCATTTATCACTAGGTTTCCTTGCAGTGATAGATCTAAACTTCAATGAAAGTACTAATTCCTCTAACCACAATACTCAAATAAGGAGAGAAGTAAGGGTACATGGAATAGAAATTGTAAACCATTTTTCCCCCTCCTATCTTACTTATACAAGTCTTCTAGCTATGAAATAAAAGTAAAGCTTCCTGTGACTCCATAAATAAGTTGCTCTTTGTATTATCAAGATATGTACTATAATGTTCATCACCAGAGGTTGTGCATACATTTACCAATTTAGTAGGAAGATTGAGGATTTTTTAAAAATTGAGGTCGAACATATAATCTATTTAATGCCTAAAATGTTATTTTAAATAAGACAGGATTTGAGGGTAATAAAAACAGAAAAAGGAAAGTTATATAAGTTCTTAAGTGAAAAGAAAGGGAGAAAAGCATTTGAAAGGATGGGGAATTTGGAAGAGGTTAAGTTAGATGGAAGAAAATCTTAAAACACTTAGGTTATAATTATGTAAAACAATTTCCCATATAGTCATATTTAGCCACTGGAAAGCAAAACAATATAATATATTTGAAATTATATATTTTTGAAGAAAGTTATTAACATGCTAACTTTGGAGTATCAATAACCCATATCAAATATATTAGTTTAGCTGAACAATGAAATATATAACAAATCATAAAGTAATACAAGTATTTTAAAACTGATTTTAGTTTCCCACATGTTTTCAAAGAATCAAGACTTATTTATTGAAACTCAAGTATTTTCATTCATTATTAAATAAGTCTGCCCATCTGCTAAAATGTATATATAACATATTATTCCTTTACTAGAAGAAAGGGAGAAAAATTCTTCAATGTTTTTTTTTCCTTGAAGATCTAAATAAATCATTAAGAATAATTGATGAATATTAACCAAAAAAATCAGTTTCAGTAGGTCATTTCCATTGCTCAGAATTTTGTAATTATTTAATTTACATAATGACATTATGTAAGTTACTGAGGTTCTCATTACTAAGAACATGGCCATGTTTCGCAATTGAAATTCTGCATAAAATAACTTCTCTACTTCTGATTCTATTAGCAACATAAGAACTAATCTAGGAACATATTATACCCAGCACCTCTAAACCTTTAATACAAGTTTTCCAAAGCAATTCATTCTCGTTTCACAGATACACGCATGCACACACACACACACACACACACACACAAGGCAACCAAAATATATGCGCTTTCAAAGCTCCATTGTGAAGTAAATTATATATGGGAAATCATTAGTAAACAGCATTTTATATATTTTTATTTAAAACATTTAAGGAAAATATTGTTCCCTCCATAGCCAAGGCAGTGTTAGTGACCTTTTTCAGTGCTCCTGTGGAAGATACAATACATTCTCACAGCTTTTAGAATCACATAGAAGACTATTTTGTACATCTTTATCATATTGGACTTCCAGTCCCACCCTATAAAATCAGAGAATGGTACTGAATTAAAAGATGCTATATTTCATATTGTATAGTGTATTCAAATATATTACTACCAGAAGTATTTCAAATTCATCATTTTCATCGCTGGGTTTCTTTAATCAATCAACAAACATTTCTTAGACTTCTATTCTGTGTCAGACTTTATGGTAGGTACAAAGACAAAAATGAAGTAGTCTTTGCCCTCAAGCAACTTACATTTTATCAGGACATATAACATGTACATATGGAATTAAATACTAAATATATGGGCAATGGATAGAATTTAATTTTAAAGAGGTCACTAGGAAGGAGAGTGGGTCAGAAATAACCTCATTAAGGGCGTGGCCCCTTGAACTTAGTGTGAAAGGAGCTAGGTGTGCCAAGAAGTGGAGGTAAGGAGACATGTAATGATTTCTTTTTCCTGGTACTGCTGTAGTACATTGCCTGGAACCCTACTCACTAAAAGATGGAAAGGGGTATGGGAAGCATGTGTGATATTAGAAATCATTAATACTTAATTAATAAGTTTACCCTAATATGATGCAGTATAGAGAGAATTGGTCTCAGAGCAAAGAAAACTTGGTTTCAAATTCTGTTTCTTACCCTGGACAAGAATACGAATTTCTGAGTTCTCTAGCTGCAGAAAAGGGACTGATGGGAATTGATAAAGGTTATGTCCTTAGGGAAGGTATGGAGTACAGTGGATAGAGCACGAAACCTTTTTTCTTTTCCCACCTTAGGGATGTTTACTATTAGGCATAAGTGTGTGTGTGTGTGTGTGTGTGTGTGTGTTTGTGTGTAAAACTATTCTATGCATACTTCTATTTATCAGTTCTTTCTCTATTACAGATAACTTCTTCCTTCATATATCTTTTGTAGTTAATTTGGGTATTTATAATTGTGAAAATGACTCATTCAAAATTTTTCTTAAAAGAGTACTGTTGTTACTCTATAAAACATTCTCTTGGTTCTTCTCCTTGTATTCTTTATTATTTCATCCAAGTTTATCCATGTTTTTCTAAGATCATCAATTTTACTCTCTCACAAAACATATTGAATCTACTGAAAAAATCTTGCCATTTATTTTTCCACAATATCTTCCATATTTATCCCTTCTGTTTTTCTCAAACAACCACCACCTCATTCATTTCTTTATCACCATTGTTTGGACTATTTTAATGATGTCTTAAGTGGATCCATTCCTCAAGTTATTCCTAACTTCAATGCATCTCCCAAAGAGCTGCCAAAGAAATTTTCCTAAATTTCAACTATATACTCAATGAAGATCAGCAACTCCCCATAATTTTTAGGATTCAATATAAACTACTCTCTCGGAATTTTAAGCTCTTCCTAACCTGACCAATTCCTTTGTTTCTAGTCTTCTTATATATTACTGCCTTCCAAATATTATAAGATTTAACTATAGTAGACTACTTTTTCCAAACAATATACTGTCTTTCATCTCATTTTTTTTTTATCTTGGCTGTCTACCATCCTAAGAATATTGTCCTTCTTCATTTTTACCTCCTAGAATCCCACAGATTACAGAGGTATCTGTAAACCCCAGAGGCCTCAGAGCAGAAATCCAGTGATCGGGTCCCTGGCTCCCAGCATAAGAATCTTGAGGTAATGCCTCCTATGCCTCAGGAAAATACCTTAATTTTAAAAGTCACAAAAAAGCTAAAATATTAGTAAGAGATAGAAAAGAGGGGCAGCTAGGTGGCTCAGTGGAGTCAGGAGTACCTGAGTTCAAATCTGGCCTCAGACTCTTAACACTTACTAGCTGTGTGACCCTGGGCAAGTCACTTAACCCCAATTGCCTCACTAAAAAAAAAGAGAGATAGAAAAGAACCCTTACCAAAGAGAGAGGACAACACTGTCAAAATGCCTACATGCAAAGCCTCAAAAGGGAAGATAAATTGTTCTCAAAACTAAAAAGTCTTCTTGGAAGAAGTAAAAAATAATTTTAAAAATCAAATAAGATAGGTCAGGGTGAGATAGTTTTTCAGTTCAAGACAACTCAAGAGAGCAGCAGGAAAAGGTCTATGACACTGGAACAAGGGTCAGCCAGGAGCACACATGTGTGAATATATATATATATATATATATATAATAACTGCTCATCTGTAAATTTATAACTGTAAGGTAGCTGAAAAATTATAACTGGCCCATAAGTTCCATCTGGGATGTCATTCAATGTAAAAAATATTTTAACTGGTGGGCCTAATTTGTGAACTCCTGGCTGTCTATCTGACTGCTTTTAATTTAATATGGGAAGAGCCAATCTGCCTGGGGGTTTAAAAAATCCCCCAGGTGCATTAAGCCCTGTACAGGGACCCCAACCTGGAAGGCCCTGCCCCTTCCCCCACTGCCTCTCAGACTGATAAGCAAAAGACTTTTTTTTTAAATAAACAAAGCAGGGTTTATGTATATGAAACAAACTTAGATTTGAATACAAAGAGGAATATGACCTAACTGCATTTTAGCTTTCTCTCCTGTTGCCAGAGCTTTTGCCTGAGGGTATGCTGCCCTCAAACCTCAGGCTAACCACCCTCACATGCCAAGCTAATTCACTGGCTGCGCCCAGGACTCAAGAGGGCCATGCCCCGCTGCACACCCAGGGCCTCCACACAGGTCACCCAGGGGCCAGCAGAGCAAACCCAGGATCTCTGGGCATATCCCCTCAGGGAGGAGAGAGTTGGGGCTTTCCCTAGCCGTCCAGCTTGGCTGACAGTCCCTGAAGGATCCAAGACCCACAAGGCTTCTCAGCTCAACTGCTGAAGCAGAGGGGGAGGGGTGCCAGCCCAGCTCAGAGAAAAAAAACCTGAGAGCCTGGACTAATTTTAGCCACTCACGCATGGAAGTTTAATCAGTGGTGGTGGTCTTGGTGCCATTGGAGGAAACAGCAGGTCCCAAGTACTAGAGAGCAATGACCACATATAACACAAGACAAGAACCCTCAGCACCATATTGTCTCTAAGAGAGGACACATGGCTCCAAGCAGAGTTCAGAAGTCCTTCATTACCTAAAGAGAGGGCTACCACACAGCCTTCCTCACCCAGTCTGTGTCTCAGAATGGCTTTCACCTTGTGATCTCAGTCTTCCTCCTCTTCTGATAGATGATGACTTATACACACTAACCATAGCTAAATGAATATTTTAATAGTTTGATATGGAACTAAATAAATAAATTTATTTAAATAGTATTGTCATTTTAATTATATTGCCTTGGTCCTACCCATGTGTAATCAATATTTTTCCAATTGTTTAGATCTGACTTTATTTTTATGAAAAGTGTTTTATAATTTTGTTCCTATAGATCCTAGGTTTGTCTTGGCAGGTGGACTACCAAGTATTTTATATTGTCTACAGTTATTTTAAATGGAATTTCTTTCTTTTGTTGAAGGACTATACACAAACACACAAATATGTATGTATGTGCATGTGTGTATGTATTATTTATGCATGCATGTAGGCATGTATAAATGTTGATAATTTTTGTGGATTTATTTTACATTCTGCAACTTTCCTAAAATTGTTAGTACTTACATGTCATTTTTTCATTAATTCCGTAGGATTTTCTTAGTATTACATGATATCATCTGCAAATTGATAGTTTTATTTCTTCATTATCCATTCTAATTCCTTTTATTTTTGTTTTATTTTTTTTATTTCCATAGGTATTATTTCTAGTACAATACTCAATAATAGAGGTGATAATGAGCATCCTTGCTTCACCACTGATTGTACTGGGAAGGCCTCTAGCTTATTCCCATTACAGATAATGCTTGCTGATGGTTTTAGATAAATATTACTTGTGATTTTAAGGTGAGCTCCATTTATTTCTATTATTTCCAGTGTTTTTGATAGGAATGGGTGCTGTATTTTGTCAAAAGGTTTTTCTTCATCCATTGAGATAATCATGATTTCTGCTGGTTTTCTTATTTACACAGTCAATTAGCTATTGATCAGAGAAATGCAAATTAAAACAACTCTGAGGTACCACCTCACACCTATCAGAGTAGCAATTATAACAAAAAATGGAAATTATTGGATATTGGAGGGGATGTAGGAAAGGTGGGACAATAATTCACTATTGGTGGAGTTGTGAAAAGATCCAACCATTCTGAAAGGCAGTTTGAAACAATGCCCAAAGAATATAGAACTGTGCATATCCTTTGATCCAGCAATACCACTGCTAGATTCATATCACAAAGATATCCACCAAAAGAAAAAAAAAGGCCTTTTTATTTTTTGGTTTTGGGGTTTGGGGTTTTTTTTGCAGGGCAGTGGGGGTCAAGTGGCTTGCCCAGGGGTCACACGGCTAGTAAGTGTCAAGTGCCTGAGGTCGGATTTGAACTTGGGTACTCCTGAATCATGGGCTGGTGCTTTATCCACTGTGCCACCTAGCTGCCCCAAATGGCCTATTTGTACAGAAATATTTCTAGCAGCTCTTTTTGTGGTGGCTAATATTTGGAAATCAAAAGAATTCTCATCAATTAGGGAATAGCTAAACAAACTGTGATATATGATAGTGATGGAATATTATTGGGCTATAAGACATGACAAGCAAGATGATTTCAGAAAGGCCTGGAAAGACTTGTATGATCTGATGTATAGTGAAGTGAACAGAACCAAGAGAACATTGTGCACAAAGACAGCAATATTGTTTGATGAACTTTAAAAAAATTATGCTGATAGTATTCCTAATATTGAACCAGTCCTGTATTCCTGGTATAAATCCCACCTGCTCATACCTTATGATCCTTGTGATATATTGCTGTTATCTTTTTTGCTAATATTTTATTTAAAATGTTTGCATCAATATCATTAGGGAAATTGGTCTATAATTTTCTTTCTCTACTTTGGCTCTTCCTGGTTTGGGTATCAGCACCACATTTGTCTCACAAAAGGAATTTTGGAAGACTCCTTCTTCACCTATTTTCCCAAATATTTTATCTAATATTGGGAATAATTGTTCTTTAAATGTTTGCTAAAATTTTCTTGTGAATCCTTCTGGTGCTGGGAATTTTTTCTGAATAAGTTAATTAATTGCTTAATTTCTTTTTTTCTAAAATTGGGTTAAGTATTATTTTTTCTTCTGTTAATCTGGGCAATTTATATTTCTATACATACTCATCCATTTCATTTAGATTGTCAAATTAATTGGAATATAATTGTGCAAAATAGTTGATAACAATTGTCATAATTTCCTCTTCAGGAGTGGTGAGTTCATCCCTTTCATTTTTGATACTAGTAATTTGTTTTTTTTTCTTTCCTTTCTTTGATCAAATTAACCAATGGCTTATCTCTTTTATTGTTATTTATTTCATAAAACTAGCTTTTCATTTTATTTATTAGTTCAATGGTTTTCTTACTTTTAATTTTATTAATCTCTCCCTTCATTTTCAAAATTTCCAATTTACTATCTAATTGGCCATATTTAATTTGTTTATTTTTTAGTTTTTTTAGTTCCTTGCCCAATTAATTGATCTGCTTTTTCTCTTTTATTGATGTAAGCAGTTAGGGATATACATTTTCCCCTAAGTATCACTTTGCTTGAATCCCATAAATTTTGATATGTCGTCTCATTGTTGTCATTTTCTTTAATAAAATGATTGATTATTTCTATGATTTATTCTTTGACCCGCTTGTTTTTTAGGATCAGATCATTTTATTTCCAATTAATTTTAATGTCTCTTTCAATTGCTTATCATTCAATGGAATTTTTATTGCACTGTGATCTGAAAAAGATGTGCTTACTATTTCTGCTTTTCTGCATTATGTTGTGAAGTATTTATGTCTGAATACACGGTCAACTTTTGTGTAGGTCCCATTTACTGCTGAAAAGAAGGTATACTCCTTTCTATTCCCATTCAATTTTCTCCAGAGAACTATCATATCTAAGTTTTCCAGTATTTTCTTCATTTCCCTAACTTCTTTCTTGTTTTGTTGTTGTTGTTTTTGTTGCATTTATGCATTTCTGAGAGGGGAAGGTTAAGGTCCTCCACTAGTACAGTTTTGTTATCTATTTCCTCCTGTAACTCATTCAACTTCTTCAAAAATTTGGATGTTATACCATTTGGTGCATATATGTTAAGTATTGATATGACTTCATTGTGTAAAGTATCTTTCAGCAAAATAGTTTTCTTCTTTATCTCTTTTGATTAGATCTAGTTTTGCTTCTGCTTTGTCTGAAATCATGATTGCTACCTCTGATTTCTTTGCTTTAGTTGAATCATAATAGATTCTGTTCCACCCCCCTTACCTTTATCCTGTGTGTATCTCTCTGATTCAAATTTATTTCTTATAAACAACACATTGTAGGATTTTTTTTTTAAAGAATAATATGGTAGTTTATTTAGGGACAAGGGAAGGGAAGGGGGATGGAAGGGAAACCATGAAAGAAATCCTTGGACTTCTCATGGGGAGATAGGTATGGAACAAAGTACATGGCTCTGAGGTACTTTTGTTTTTTAATCCATTCTGCTGTCTGCTTCCATTAATGGGTGAGTTCATCCCATTCACATTTATAATTATGACAACTAACTTTATTTCCCTCCATGCTAATTTTCAATTGTTTATCCCCCCATTTTTTACTCCTCACCCTTTCCCTTCTCACATGTGTTTTACTTCTGATCTCTACCTTCCCCAATATCCTGTCCCTTTTGTCATTCCTCTTCCACTTCCATTATCCCAGTCCCATCTTCTTACTTCTGTAGAGTATAAGACAGAATTCTCTATCAAGCTGAGTGTGTTATTCCCTTTTTGAGCCAAATTTTATGGGAGTAAGGTTTAATCTTTGCCCCCCATACACCCACACACACATGTTCTCTTCCATTATAATAGTTTCTTCACATCTCTTTTATGCGGGACAATTTATCCCATTCAATCAATCCCCCTCCCTTCTTCTTGCGTGCAATTTCTTTCTCAACTCCTTTCTTTTTATTTTTAAGGGTATCATCCCATCAATGTCACCTCATAACCACATCCTTTTTCTACCTATATTTTATCTAACTGCTCTTATACTAAAGTTGTTAAGATTTACAAATATTATTTGTCCTACAGAAATATAAAAATTTTAACCTTACTGAATTCCATATATTTTTCTTGTTTCTTTTTTTTTTACTTTTTTGTGTTTGTTTTGAGTCTTTTATTTGAAAGTCAATATTCTTTTATTCATCTATAGACTTTTAATCAGAAATTATTGAAAGTCCTCTATTTCATTAAATGTCCACTTTTTCCTGAAAGATTATATTCAATTTTGCTGGGTAGGTGATTCTTCATTGTAAACCTAATTCCTTTGCCAGTATATCATATTCCAAGCCCTGTGGTTCTTTAATGTGGAAGCTGCCAGATTCTGTGTAATTCTAAGTATAGCTCCATGATATTTTAATTGTTTCTGTTTGGCTGCTTGCAATACTTTCTCCCTGATTCGTGAGCTCTGAAATTTGACTGGGATGTTCCAGGGAATTTTTGGGGGGGGATCTCTTTCAGGCAGGGAGTGCTGGATTCTTTCAATTTCTATTTTGCTCTCTATTTCTAATATATCACAGCAGATTTATTTCATGATTTCTTGAAAGATAATGTTCAGGCTTTTTTTTTTCAAGCAGTGCAATAATTCTTATATTATCTCTTCTGGATTTCTTTTCTAGGTCAATTGTTTTTCCATTGAGAAATTTCCCTTTTTTCTATTTTTTTTTTACTTTGTTGATTTTTTAAAATCATATCTTGATATCTAATACATCTAATATCTAATAGTCATTGGTTTCCATTTGTTCAATTCTAATTTTTAAGGAATTATTTTCTTCAGTGACCTTTTTACTTTCTTTTCCATTTGCCTAATTTTGTTTTTTAGGGAGTTATTTTCCTTAGTAAATTTTTGTATATCATTTCCCATGCTGTTGACTCTTTTTTTCATGATTCTCTTGAATTACTCTCAATTCTTTTCCCAATTTACTTCTACTGCTCTAATGTGCTTTTTAAAGTCTAGGAAATCATTTTATATTTTTCTTTAGAGCTTCAACCTGTAGCCATTTTGGCACTATTGTCCTCCGCTAAATTTATGCCGTGATCTTCCCTATCACCATAGTAACTTTTTACAGCCAAGCTTTTTGTTTGGTTGTTTCTTGCTTATTTTTATGCTGCTTTTTGTGACTTGTTTTTATGAGAGAGTCAGCCTCTGTTTCTTCCCCATCCTATGTTTTTGTGCTGAGACTCAGTCTCATTGGTGGCTTTCACTGGACTACAGGTCTTAGCTGCTTGTTTTCTCTGTACAATAAACTTCCCTTCTGACTAATATTAGGTGGTTGGTCCTCCCTTTTGGCATCCCTTGGGTGTGGACTGGCCTTTTCCAGGCAGGGTTGGTGCCCTGCACCTGGGTTGCTATAGTCAAAAGAGTATTCTTGGTGGCTGGACCTGGAAGAGGAATCTTGTTACTAATAGGCTGAAAGGGTGGTGCCTGGCTGCTGGGTTGCTTTCTTAACATAGTCTCTCTGTTATCAAGCCCAACAGGAGTAATTTTGTTGCAGATCTGCCTGAGGCTTGGGGTCCCCTGATGCTGGATTGCTATGGGAAAAGACTCTCTCTGCTATTACATCCCATGGGAAGGAACTTGCTGTTGACCAGCCTTGTGTGGCACTTCACTACTGGTCAGCAGTGGGGTCAAGACCTCACTGGTGGCTTGTGTTGGGTGTGGGGTGACTGCTAAGGGTCCTTGCTATGCTGCCCAAATTACTTACTTATCTATGGGTCTGTTGGCTTTTAGGAAGGTGGGGCCTCTCCAGTGGATTACCGCAGGCTTAGAGCCCTGCTTCGAGCCCCCTGCTATAAGTGTAATTTGCTGCTGCTGCAGTCCTTTCCTATGGGGCTGATAAGCTGTTTCCCTGCTCCTGGAACAATTCCTAGGTAGTTTTCCATTGGTTTGGAGAGGAAATTTGGGAGAGCTTCAGAGGGTTCCTTCCTTCACTTAGCCATCTTGTCACCAGAAGTACAGAAGAAATATGGTTTTGATACCTAAACCTGGGAGAGTAAAACAACGAAAAAGTTGTAGCTAATTCCCTATTGTATATTGATAAATAATATTTACATAACATACTAGCAAGGAGATTACAATAACATCACAAAGATCATACAGTATGACCACGTGAGATTTATGTAAAAAATTCAGGACTGTTTTAACACTAGGAAAGCCATAAGCATAATTGACCACATCAATAATAAACATAATAAAAATATATGATTATTTCAATAGATGCAGGAAAAAAAAAACTTCTGACAAAATACAATTACCATGCCTATTAAACTATCAGACTTTCCAATAAGTTTAGAGCTGATGCAAAAATGTGATTTGGCAAATTTGCTTTGGGGGTTGTTGTGCCCTAGACTCAGTAGGCTGGGCAAACTATGGGAAAGATCAGTGCACACAAAAAGGGAATACCTTTTTCCAGGACTAGGGAAGACTAGTTTTCCCTACATTTCCTGAGTCCTCTCTGAAATGCTGGTGTCCAGATTTCATGTGCTACAACTTTTCCCCCAGACTGGTATCCTCATGGTAGAAATGATCAGAGGGGACACATTTAGGGGACAGCGAACTATCACAAAATCTTCCCCCTACCAAGTGGACATTCTTCTTCAAGCTTAAGTATCCCAACTCTTTATTGAGCATTTCACTCTATAAATGACTTTTAATAAATTTGATCAGTGATGATAGGGTTGCATGGTGATGCCAAATGTATTTCCTGACAAAGGCATTTTAAGGCATTTAAAAGAGTATGTGCAGGGGGTCTTAGTCCTGTAAACTCTCCAGTAATTGATAACATGACCAAGCTCCATGGATGACATTTACTACCGATTGACTAATCAGAGAATCTGAGAATTTGAAGATGCTCTAATGATTATTTAGTTAAATCTAATGTCATGTACTAATGTCCTCTATAACATCCCTAACTAGTAGATGTTTAAACTTCTGTTGTATTTCCTCCAGTAATAGGGAACTCATTGCCTCAGAAAGCAGCTTATTTCACTTTCACTGTTTAGGTTTTTTCCTTACTTATTCATTCTAAATCTATATCTCTGAACTACTATCCATTAGTAGTAGTTTCCCCCAATAGAGTCATGTAAATCTAGTTTTAGCAGAGCATTTGTTATTAGCAAAAGCTTTTGCTGTTATTGTTGCTGTTTTGCTTTGGGGTTTTTTGTTGTTGTTTTTACAGAGTCAACGTGTGTCTCCCTGCAATGTTTTGCTTATTGTTAGTTCTCTGCTTTGGAGCCATGAAGAAAATATTTTTCCTTCAAATATTTGAAGAACACTTCCCTGTCCATCCCAAGTCTCCTTGTCTCTATGAAGGATATCTCAAATCCCTTCAAAAGACACTAGGCTATGGCATAATATTGAGTACCTCACAATCCTGATCACCTTCCTTTGGAGCCATGTCAGTTTGTAAGCATCCATAATCAAATGTGGTGGTACCCAGGAATGAATTCAATAATTCAATATGTCATCTGATGATGGCACAGGGTGCATTGATATTACTCTCTGATGTTGAGCATTCCCTATTAATTCAGCCTGAGTGCCTTAGCTTTTTTTGGCTCTTATGTCCAAGTGTTAAAAAAATGTGAGCTTATACTTAAAAAATAATATGGACAATGAGTATAACAATGTTAAGAAGGGACACTGAAACAAAACCAGTTGGGAAACCTGTTGGTCCAGTGCTTTGAAGAACACTGGGCCTGAAGTTGCAACTCTTGAATTCATATCCAACCTCATACACTTACTAGTTGTGTGACCCTAGGCAAGCCCCTTCACTTCTATTTGCCTCGGTTTCTTCAACTGTAAAATGGATATAATAGCACCTAGCTCACAGGGTTGTTTTGATGATTAAATAAGATAATATTTGTACAAAGGACTTAGTACAGTGCCTGGCACATATTAAGGGCAAGACAAGTGCTTAATCCCTCCTTTAACCATCCCAACCCCAGACATTATTTAATAAAACAAATTATCTCAAACTTAAAGAAGAGAATATAGCAAACATATTTTCTTCTTTTCATTGGAGAAGTTGAGGACTATGGATGTAGACTTTAATATGTTGCCAGATCTTAAAGATGTATTGCTTGGTTTCATTTTAATTTTTTTTTCTTTATTAAGAAACAAGAGTCATTATGGCCAGGGGAAGAGAATTAGGAGAGTTATGTAGAGAAATAAAAATGACTGTGAGGTAACAAAGAAAAGGCATCAATGACTTTTGTAATAGCACCATTTTGGTAAGGTCTGGTACTTCCATAGAGCAAATATTTAATGGGGTGGGATGCCTTTCACTGAACCATTTGTGAGACAGCTCAAAAATGCCAAAATATGAACTATCTCTGGATTCCAAAGTTGTAATATTCAACAGTGTTTATTAAAAATATTTAATAACACTATATGTACAAAACAGGTTGCTACAGTGAATATGGATGTATCTTTGCTGGAAAGTTTTATCGTCATGAATTCAGGTATGATACTAATAATCCCTATCCCCATGCCCCCAATCAGGAACTAGAATGAGAATTGACTTAAGAATATGACACTTAGTCTAATTTCAAAGGAGGGTATACAGTTATAAAAAAGATGGCCAATGCAGAAAGTATCTGTAAATATAACATGTCTGGGTCTGCCTGTGGATAAGCTTAAAGATGATTTCAAACTCTAACAGGTATATTTCTAAAGCTGAGCACACCTCAATATAAAAAAAGTTTTGGCTCTCATTTCCTTCTTGAATTGGTAAAGAATGCCATTCCTGTATCTACCAAAAGGAGTTTGAAAGTTCAAAGGGTTGAATATTTTGTTCTTTATTTTAAAATGTGCTTGCTGTTAAATCAATTGTGGGATGTAACATTTTCCAATTATTTTCACTGGGTGCATACAAATGCCACAACCAGTTATAGTTAAAAAAAAAAAACCTGCAAACCTCAGCAGCAAATTTTGAAAATGACAATTTTAATTGAATAATCATTACTTTTATAGTTTATCATGAATACTTGGGAAGAGGTTCTCTACATCAATTACATAATCACTGTGCTAAGTAAATTGAGCTGCTTGAGGAGGATATAATGTAATTGTCATGTCAATCTTATGTCATTTCACAACCTGCAATTAGTACCTCCTTGTATTTCATATGTAAGAATGTGAAAGCTGCAGTCATTATTCCTTACAGTATTTTACAGCTTACTAGTGTTTGTGGGAATACTGACATTTTTAATCTGAAATTAAGTACATAGTTATTGCTGACAGTTTTTCAAGTTCAGTTGTCTGACCATCTTATTATAAGTATTATAAGGCTTCCAAAAAGTGCCTTTCTAAAAACATGAATATAAAGGATTCTTTTTTTAGCTTATATGTACTTGGCTTTTGACTTCCATTGTCCTTTCAAAACATGTGTAATACAAGTTTGAAGAAAGAATACGGGATGAAGCTGGCAACCTTATCATCCACAAAATGATCAGCTTATGGGTGGCATCCATTTCAACTTGGCCAAAAGCCAGCTAGTACATTTTTGGTGATGAATACAACTTATTCTTACATTTTTAGCATCTATGATTTTATAGCCTGTCATTAGAGGACACAGTATAATTTTTTTTTTCACTAGAGAAAATTAAAGAGGAAAAATTGTAAATCCCTTTAGATGTTCTTTGAACTAAGGAAAGGAATCCAAAAATGCTTTAACTATGGAATGAGAAAGGAAATAAAATTTTCCATCATTAATTTGGGAAAATAAAAGAATCCCAAATATGAACAATGAAATGTTTCTAGACTCATATAAAATATTCAACTCACCTTATAAATCTCCCACTTACATTCTCAGAAAAAATTCAATCTTCAAATCCCTATTACAAATCTGTCAATCTAACCTTTAAAAAGTTTATATTTTTATGAGTTTATATTCAAGTTTATATCTGAGTTTATATTCAATATTTAAACCACAAAATAAGCACATTGTTGCCTGTATACAATGACAGAACTAAATGTGAAATCTAAATTAAAATCTACCTGAAATAATTCAATGACCCCACAGCTCAGTTAGTTGATATTATGAATTTTTTTTCTCTTTCTATTTCCTTCTGTTGCTAAATTTAGGCATTAGTCAGTCACTATCAGTGGTTATATTAAGTGAGTAGCATATTCTTCCATCCTTGACACATCATGTTAAGCAATGTTTAAGGTAATGGGTCATTTGACTAGAAAGTCTAAATGTCATGGAAATTATTTAGTTAATTAAAAAAAAAAAAGATAATTTTGGAGTTGAATGCAAATTTAAGCCAAAGAAGTCACATGTTTCTGAAAGTTTGAAGAATAGGGTTTGATTTTCCTCATGTCTCCAAGCCTTCTTTCAGATATTTCAGCATTAACTGGCTTGGTTTATATTTTACCAAAATCTTGTTTATTGAAACAAGTTGGTGAATATTTCTGTGACATTTGGTTTTTAGTAAACATCAGGTAAGATTCTTTTTTTTTGGGGGGGGGGCAATGAGGGTTAAGTGACTTGCCCAAGGAGATCGTATTTTTAATGCCATAAATAGATATTTTATTTTGGGGGCATAAAGGATTCCTTTCCTTTACCTTTCATTATCTACTACCTTCAGCAATTCCCTCACTGGCTAGAGTATCAGCTAATCAACCAAGTCATGTCAGGACTCTTAAATGGTAATAAGCAGGGCAGGGAAGGGACAGAGTCCTTCAGGAAGGAAGCTAGATTTTCCTCTGATATGTGTGTTTATGAGCATGTGTATAAACACATTCATATAAATACACACATACACACACACACACACATATATAAATATATGTATGCATATGCATACATATAATATTGATGTGCATCTTATTCAGTTTATGTTCAGTAAAAATGAACTGCATGTTGTGTGTGTGTCTGTGTGTGTGTGTGTGTGTGTATGTATGTAGATTGGTGGGAGGGGAAAGAAAACAAATCAGATAACCAAAACTGAATTAACTTAAATTTATATTTGTTCAGTCTTAGGTTCTTACATTTTTAAATTAGAGTTAATCTGAAAGTTTGTATAATATTTTATATCCATATCATCAGAAACAAATAACAATTAAATATAAAGTGAAAAGTTGTCAATTAGCCTGTGACTTAAAGTCAATCTAAATCATTCAAGCCCTCCCCCCAAAAATAATAATCTTTTTTTTTTTATTTAAATGACCCTCACTGTTTATCTGGAGCATAGTTTCTTAACCTTTTGTGTGTATTCCATATATACATTTGGAAGAATTACATTTTTTTCATTTAATTTTCCACCAAATCTAAATTATGTCACCAAAGGCAAAATAAAATGTAGAAATGAGAAAGTTATCCAAATAAGAAAACCTAGACTTGAATTCATAAATTAATTTTATATCAAACTACCAAAGACTTGCTTTATAAAGCGAGGCAAAAATAATAATAAAATTACTCTGAAATAATAAAAAGTCAAAAATGACATGGGAAGCCACAAAAAAACAAAAATGAAGAAAGATGTGGGGCCTAATAGTACTAGATTTCAAAGTATTCTATGAAGCAATCATCATCAAAACTATTTGTAACTAATTATAAAAGAAAAGAGTTAATCTGTGATTTGATATTAGAAGTAAACAAACTTCATAGCACAGTATCTAATAAACCAATATATCTCCAAAACAATATGTAAACAAAACCAAACAAACAAACAAAACAAAAAAACCATTGGAAAATTAAACATCAGCGATTAGGCAAATATATTCAAAATAACATCTCATACCATATACCATAGTTAGCTCCAATTGGTTGCATGACTAAGAGCTATTCTATAAACAAATTAGATGAATAAGGAAATAGCATTCACAGTTCAAGTCTACAACATTGATTAAGTGCCCACAAGAAGTTCATAGTATATTGGGAGGGAAAGCATGCAGACAGTCATGTACCTACAGGATAACTTGGAGGTAATCTTAGTTTGAAGGCAGGAAGCATTAAGGTATATTAGGAATAGAAGAAGATTTGATTTTAACTGCTTCTTGAAGGAAGTCAGCAAATCCAGGATGGAGAAATGAAGAGGGAGATCATTTCAGGCAAATGTTATAGACAAGGCTTAGTCTAGAGTAGTCCAGTTGTTAATAGTGGGGAGTTAAAATGAAATGAAAATGGCCAGGGTGGAGGGGAGGCATGGAAGAGTAGTGGTGCCATACTGACAAGAGATTAAAAGAACAATTAATTTAGATAGTATATTGATTAAAATGAAATTATATTCTTCTCTCCTTCAGGGTCACCATGGCAACCATGGAAAATCAGGAAAAAATTCCCTCAATAACTGTAGAGTCACAGTAAAACCTCTGATATTAATTATGTCTGTGTTGCACCTTTTATTCCTAGGGCATGAAAGAAGCCAAAAAGCTATCTGGCCCCCTTCAAGGACTAACCCAGGTTATAACTTCACTCCTACTACAACTTTGGATAGGGCAGGAGTTCTTGAGCAATCAAGACATAGAGGATTTATAAGAGATAAAATGGAAAAATCTGAGAACATAAAATAAAAAATATGAAAAAAATCGAAAGAACAAATTCAATGCAGCTCAAACTAGAAAGGAAGCACTTAGCTGGAGAAACACCTTTGAAAGATTGTTATTCTGATAAAAGTTTGTTATCCAAGATATATAAGGCCCATTTTACATATATAAAAAGAATCCTTCCCTAATGGGGGAATATCACAGCAAATTTAGAAAAAACAAGCAATCAACAATTTATGAAAATTATATTGCAAACCATTACTAATAAGAGAAATATTAATTAAAACAACTACTATTTTACTCCATACTCATCAAATTGGGTAAAATTATAAGAAAGAAAAATATAAATTTTTGGAGGAACATTTGAAAAAAAGGTACACAAATGCAATGTGATTGTACCTTTAAATTAGTCCACCCATTCAGGAAAGAAATGTGCAATTATATACAAAACTCACCAGAATATTCTGAATATTTTACTCACTGATTCTATTCTATGCATATATCTGCGAGAATAAAGAGGGAAAGTTCACTTTTACAAAACTATTCAAAACATCTCTTTTTGCCTTAATAAATAACTAAATACTAAAAGGGCATCAATTTACTGAGGAATAGATGAAGAAATTATAGTATATAATGCCACTACTATCAATACTAACAAATATCTAGGAGACAGAGAGAGAGAGAGATGGAGAGAGCAGAGACAGAGACAGAGACAGAAAGAAACAGAGAGATAATATTTTAAGGTTTGCAAATCACTTTACCTGTATCACCTCATTTTAGCGTCATGACAAGCCTGGAAGATAGGTGCTATTATTATCCCTATTTTAAAGACAAGAAAAAAGAGGTATGCAGAAGCTAGAGAAAATGGGGTTAAAAATCAGTTTTTGAAGCACCTTTTTTTTAAACAAAGATCAACAAGAAAGAACTGCAGAGTTACAACTAAGTAGGGAGACGTTGAACGTTACATGTTCATTTTGTCATATATTTTAAAATAAAATCAAACTATACATAATCAATATATACATAATTTACATAATGTCATGGGAGGATTATGGGCCCCGTCACCCCAACAATTCTCTGGGGGGGTTCAAGGAACTTTTCCTTGAAACCTCAGGGGTTTTCCCTTGAAATCAAGTAAGCCTCTCCTTGAACACAATCTAGGACACACACACACACACACACACACACACACACACACACACACAGAGGCACCTAAGGGAGATAAGCGGCACAGATCCAACTGAGCATGCTCCAGGACCATCACCCTATATTCCAGTCATCCTAAACATCTGGATGAGGTAATCCAGGAGAAGACCACCTGGAACCGCCCATCAAGCAGACTGCTTAGACCCATCAGGACAAAGTTGACACCCACCACCAGATCTCTCACGAGGGATTCTTCCTACCCCAGCGCAACTCGGGAAGACCACCAGCCCCTCACGCAATAAGAGACTCTTACCCACCCCCATCTAAACCCTATAAAATGGCACCCCACAAGTTAGCCGGGGAGGAAAGCACTTTGCTCTGGCAAAACCTTCCTCCCGGCCGGTTTCTCTTGTACCCCAATAAACCTGTTCTCTTATTCCTAATTAGGTCTTGTGCGAGAGTGTAATTCTTTACAGAGGAATCCTAAGGACCCATGTGCATTCTCCTATCGGTTTCTCCCCCATTTCAATAAGTTTCATATAAAATCTTTTTTTTCTCTTCTACTATTTTTGAAATGCCCATTCTCTATTGGTGTTGGTTAAGTTCAGAATAAAATTTGCACACAATTGAACAGGAAGAAATTTCAGAGTGAGAAAAAATAAGTTTCAGAACTAATACATTGAAGAAATTATATATGCTTAAAATACCTGCATTATGTTAACCTGGAAATTAAGGAAACAATCAATATAGGAGAAATAAAGTCTTTAATCGGGGCAGAGGAACTATAGCTCGTTGTATCACAAAGCTCAGAAGCTAGGAATACCCAAAGATGGGAACAGAGGGCAGGGTTTTTAATGGGGTAACAGAACAAAAAGGGAACCAAAAGATTGCTCCAGAGTGACATATAGCTAATTAATGTAAATGGACCTTTGACAAAAGAAATAATAGAACTGCTCCTAAATTAAGTATAGGAGTTACTGACTCTGAATAGAAACTGGGAGTAAGGTGGGGAACATTGGGAGGGGATAAGTTGCTTGGGGGAAGGTTCATAAATCCATCAAGAGTCTGGAAATGACAAAGACAGTCAGCCCCAGGCAATTCATTTGCATGGGAAAGAGGGGACTGGGTGGGAAATCAGTTCTCAGTAAATTTTGTAGTTCTCAATTGTGATAGTCATGATTTCACTTAAAAGTTAAAACATAATAAGAAAAATGATACTTTGGACTCAATGTCTGAAGATTCAGGTGACTAGAATTTAGTATGGCTTGTCCAAATTTCTGATATTATTATTTTTCACTTTACCTATTTTATACAATATGAAGTAGCCTGTTTACAGAAGGTGGGACAGTTTGATTAGACTTACCTGAGTCCAAATCTGGACATTCTTGAACACTGGGCAATTAAAAGAGACATAATACAATTTTTAAAGTTACTTCCAGGTGTAAAATTGTGTTAATTGAATTATTCAAATAAAGTATTGGAACTCAACAGAGTTAGAAGAAAACTTGTAGATTATCTTAATTTTACACCATAGTTGAGATGAAGAGAATTGAAATGATTTCTCCAAAGGCTCATAAGACTCAGAAATCAAATCTAAATCTTCTAATAACCTGTTCTAGGGTTCTTTCATGCACAGTGACACACACCTTTGGAAGGCAATGTCTTTTTTATCTCTGTATCTTTGCAAATGTAGCATCTAGCTTTGTGCTGTGATAAATGTCAAATTGAATTGAATATGGAGGTGAACTCTCAGCTCATTTGTTCCTTTTAGAATACCAAAAAAATAGTGTTTAAAAGTAAATTACAAGACCATGAATACAAAACCCAAATGAGCTAGTTGTTTGTGTAATTATCTAGAGAGTCTGTGAATATTTTGTCAGAAATCATTTTCAGGTTATTTATCCTGACACTCTGAAATTCACTGGATAGGAGACAACTTTTCTTTCACTTTCAAAAATTTGGAATAAAGTCATTTTGGCAGTTAGTTCCATTAGCAATAAAAATATTCCAAATGGATAAAATTGGACACCAAGTTTGGTCTATTTTTGATGCTTATCAAACTAAAGAATTCAAATGGTAAATAGGGATAAATGCTGATGGTAAATCTGTTTTTTAAAAAGCTATAAAAAGGAAAGTGGTGGATCATGACATCTCAAGATTAAAATCTTTCTTAATTACAGCCTTAATAACTTTTAGGTATGAAACTAACCAGACCATTAAAAATGCTATAGTGTTCCAGCATAAAATTATACTTATCAATATAGAGTATTTGCTATTATATCTATTTCTTAAACTAGAAAAGGGGTTTATTAAGAAAAAATAATAGACTATTTTATAGTCCCCCAAAATAGAGGCATTCAAAGCAGTTAACCAAGAGGTTCAGAGTATCCTTATTAAATCTATAATAAAGGTAGTAATGCCTATTCAGAATTGATTATCAAGCATAGAAAAATTCATTAATTAGGATTAATTTATAGCAGGCTGATTAAGGCCTATGTGAATAAGTACATATTTTGAATTGTAGAGTAGTTTTAAAGAAATAGAGGCTTATTGCTTTCAAGAACATATAGAGATTTCAAGCAGGCCAAGAAACTGGTCTTTAGCTGACCTGCTTTTATCTGTTGATAATGAGATTTAATTAACATATCATTGATTTGCATGCCAACCAGTACTCCTAAAATATTTTTAAATCATTTTTTCTCAGTAGTAACTTAAATGTCTACTGAAATCTTCTCTTATGTTATTGATTTGCATACAGAGCTATTTTTTCAAAGCCTCAAGATAAGCTTTATTCTAGCTTTTTTGTCAGTATTCCCAGTAATCAGGAGCCAGTTTACCAGAGGCTATATTATAATAGAAAGAATAGGCAGTCATTAACAGACATTATTAGATTTCCAAAGATATAACAACAATAACAATGATGATGAAAACAGTAATAACATCATTTATATCAAATGTTAGTAACCTAGAATCAATGAATTTTTTAAATTTTATAAGTATCATCAATATATTTTTTTGCTTTGTTGTCAGACAGCCAAATAGTACCATGATTTCTCTGGGGCACATGGAGGAATCTTGTCCTTTAGAGACTAAACCAGAAGACAGATACGCCTAGAGAGATAAGTGGACTGAGCTAGCTTTGACCTCCTCCCTTCATTCTGATCTCCCTTACCCCTGGGGAGGTAACTTTGGGTGTGGCTGTGGCCTTTGTGTCCTGAAGAGAGAGATGGTTTGAGAGATCCCTAGCCACCCCTCACCCAATTCCTCCAGTCACTACCAGTGGGGGATGGTCCTCCACTCCTCACCCAATTCCTCTAGCTACCACCAGTGGGGGATGGTCCTCCCTCACTGAAGGAACTTTCCACAGGCAGATGGTCCACTCCTATCAGTCCTCTATAAAAGTACCTTCCAGCCTCCAGCTCGAGATTGGTATCTCTGAGCCACTTGCTTTGTGCCTATCTCCCTATGAGAAGTCCAAGAATTTCTTTCATGGTTTCCCTTGCCCCCCCTTCCCTTCCTTTGCCCCTAAATAAACTACCATCTTATTCTAACTACTTTTGTGTGCAAGAGGGTGTAATTCTTTAAAGAGGAATTCCTAAGAACCCCACCCCCTAGCCCAAACCCCGTATCCCATTTCCCCCATTACAATTCCAAAAAAAAAAAAAATTTCCTTGAGTGATATAGTACTTTAGGATTTGTAAATTATTTTACATCTCATTTGATCCTTAGAATAACCCTTTGAGTTAGGTTCAATCATTATTCCCAGTTCATATATGCAGAAATTGATAATGATGGATGTTAAATGACTTCCTCAGTGTCAGAGAGCTAGTGTCTGAGTACCTGTGTATCAACTAATAACCTAGTCTTCTTGACTACCAATCCATTAATTTCTACTACACCACCTCATTGATTCCAAAAGTAAGAAACCACTCATATAAACAGGCAGATTTTGAGATATGTCTTATGATATAAAATACTAATGAATTAATATGTCAAAATATAAAGTTGGATATTGTGATAAGAATAAACTTCTGGACAGTGCTGGTTTAACTGTCTATTGTTCATATCCATGATCACTTTTGAATCATGGTTAGGTACGTTTATTTTAATTGATAGTGTTCTTAAAATGTTCCCATTCACTAATTCAAACTTCTGGCACAGTATATTTTATCACCTTAACCAGTAAGTTTGTTTAATCATATTGATGTAGTATAACATAGTGAAAAAGAAGATTAAGGGAGAGGATTAAAATCTAATGTGAATTTACTTAGCTGTGTGACCCTGGGTAATTTATTAGACCATTGTAAACATCTTTTGAAAAATGAGGAACACTCTAGTAACAACTACTTCATAGAATTGTTATAAAGTCCTAATGAGCAAGTATATGCAAAGTACTTTTGAATATTAAAATACCATGTAAATATCAACTATTGTTACTTAGATCATGACAAATATTTTTTTAAACAGAAAGACACAAAAACTAGTGTCTGATTTCAGAGGAACTGGAAATTTATTCTTTCCTATACTACTTTTATAAAATGCTGATCTAGAAGCAAAGATTAAAATAGTTCTGAGTTTTCAATTCAGACCCATAAAAGTAACAAATAGTCAATGCTGAAGGGGCTATAAGAAAATTGTCTCATTGGTGAGAGAGTTGTGTAATTACATACAATTGACTAAGCTGTTTTGGGGGTTTTTTGACCCAGCAATCCCATTACTGGGTATGAATATCAAGGAGTTCTAAAATATAAGGACCTTATATGTACCAAGATATGAGTAAAAGTATTTTTGCAATAAAAAAGGAAAGTAAAAATAAAAGGAAATGCATGCCCATCAGTCAGCCCAAATAAGCATTTATTAAGCTCTTATGATCCATGTCCTGGAGGAGCTCATAAACTAATAGAGAAGACAAAATGTAAACACTTATGTATAGACAATAATATCAAGATAGCCTAGTGGATAGAGTACTGGGCCTAAAGTCAGGAAGAATCATCTTCCTGATTCAAATCTGGCCTCAGACACTTGCTAGCTTTGTGATCCTGGGCAAGCCACTAAACCCTGCTTGCCTCAGGTTCCTAATATATAAAATAAGCTAGAGAATGAAATGGCAAACCACACCAGTATTTTTGCCATGAAAACCCCAAAAGGGATCATTAGGAGTTGAACATGACTGAAAATAACTAAACAACAACAAACATATACATCTGTGTATAGTAGGTTCTTGAAAAATGTTTATTGATTGATTGACTAACAGTCTACAATAACTACAATAACTTAAATGAAAGTATAGTAATACCAATAGATGACTGAACACTCCATTAATTGTAATGACTAATCTTATCTCAGATAACTAATGATGAAATACCTCTTGCTTTCAAGTACAGAGATGGGTGACTATGGATATTATATGTTGTTTATTCTTTCTGAACTTGGTGTATATGTCAGCTGATTTTGCTGAAATATTTTTCTTTATTATGAGGTAGGATTTTATGTCAGGGAACATATACCAGAAAATAGTGATAAAAAACATCAATAAGCCTTTTTTTTCATGGTACTGCTTTGCTAACATTCTAGCTGAGCCAGTGCTTCTCAAGCAAGTAGTCATCACTCTGTCTTTTTTTTTTCTACTGTTTAAGGAATTTTTATTAAAGCAAGAATTGTATAAACCAATTATGTTTCTTTGCTCAACTATCAATTCTGTTATCTAAAACAGTGGTTACTTTCTGATCTTATCCACAGTAAAGAATTACAAAATTAAAGAAAGGAATGCTTTGAATTTTTGTACTATGCTGAAAATTCTTTTCTCCTGGGCCTATAAAACATTAATTTGTTTTTATATATTTTACTATTTGGGGGGGGGGTGTTCACTCTGTCTGTTAATGCCTTCAACTGGTCTTCATTACCTTGATTGAGGGGAATTAATAAATGGCAGTGGGGTTTTGTGTTTGTATGTTTGCTTCATGCCAAGAGGAAAGTACTGTATAACATCAGGAAAAGAAAAAAAAATAATTATTAACAAATTCATAAGATTTAAGGCAGAAAGCAAATTTGCAATGATAGATCTTAAATCCTTATTGTGAAGGTAAGGAATCAGAGGTCTATATCAGGTTAAATGATCATCCCATGTTTTGTAGGTAGCAGAGCCCAAATTCTAGTTCACTTCTTCCAACTTAAAATCTAATGCAGAGTACCATCAGGGGCAGAGCCAAGATGGCAGAGGAAAGACATTAAATGCATAGAGCTCCTGATATAATTACCCCCAAAACAGCAATAAAAGAAACCCTGGAGCAGAAAACCCAACAATGATACAGGCTGAGATTATTTTCCAGGCACAGACAGATTAAAGGGGGCCATGCTGGGCTGTGAGTAAAGTCCAACCCAGCGATCACACTGACAGAGATCCCAGGCATGCCATACCAAAGGAACTTAACCCCTAAGGCTCTGAATCAGCTGCAGCACCAGTGTCTTCTGGAACTGAGCTTGTGGTTGGGTGAGAGGGTTGAATGGCTGGCTGGGTAGGGAAAGTTCAGGAATGTCAGTGAAACCTAGGGAGGAATTTGGCTGTCCCAACCCTGGGAGGAACCAGGAAGAAATCCTGAGTGGCAGGAGGCCCAGGGCGGGAGGGGCACAGGCTTATCGAAGTTAAGAAGCACCACAGTGCTCTGCTGACTGGTTAACTAGCAAGGTAGCTTGAGGTTATCTTTGGACCAGAAAATAGACAAGGCAAGAGAAAAACCTGCCCTCCCTCAAACCAAAACACCAGGGACCCTCTGAAGCTGAAGACAGTAGTATAGCCTAGAAGCAGGGTGTCCCAGTGGTGAGTTAAAAGTCAAGTAAAAGACAGCAAGATGAGCAAGCAAAGAAAGTTGAGAACTATAGAAAGTTTCTTCAGCAGCAGGGAAGATCAAGGTGTACCCTAAGAAGAGGATAACAACCTCAGGGCCCCTACATCCAAAGTTTCCAAGAAAAATGGGAATTGATCTCAGGTCATGGAAATGCTCAAAAGGGAATTTGAAGAAAAAAATAGGAGAGATAGAAGGAAGATTTAAAGAGGTGGAAGAAAGAATGGAAAGAGAAATTAGAGAGATTCAGGAGAGTCATGAGAAAAAAGTCAAGTTTGAAAAGTCAAGTGGAAAAGGAGATAAAAAAGCTGTCTGATGAAAATAATTGCCTAAGAATTAAGATTGAACAAATGGAAGCTAGTGACTTTATGAGAAACCAAGACATGGTAAAGCAAATCCAACTGAATGAAAAAATAGAGGGAAATGTGAAATATCTCCTTGGAAAAACAGCTGACCTGGAAAATAAAGCCAGGAAAGATAATTTGAAAATCATTAGACTACCTGAAAACCATGACCAAAACAAGAGCTTAGACACCATCCTCCAAGAGATTGTGAGGGAAAATTGCCCTGATATTCTAGAAGCAGAAGCTAAAATAGAAATTGAAAGAATCCACTGATCACCTCCTGAAAGAGATCCCAAAAGGAAAACCTCCAGGAATATTATAACCAAATTCCAGAACTCCCAGGTCAAAAATATTGCAAGCAGCTAGAAAAAAGGAATTCAAATACTGTGAACTCCAATAAGGATAAAACAAGATATAGCAGCATCTACATTAAAGGACTGGAGGGCATGGAATATGATATTCCAGAGGGCAAAGGAACTGGGACTACAGCCAAGAATCACACACCCATCAACACGGTGTATAATCTTTCAGAGGAAAAAATGGGACTTCAATGAAAAGAGGACTTTTAGACATTTGTGAGGAAAATACCTGAACTGAATAGAAAATTTGACTTTCAAATACAAGATTCTGGAGAATCATAAAAATGTAAACAGGAAAAATAAATCACAAGGGACATTCATACATGAGAAAGTAATACTTCCAACTCATAAGAACTTTTTCAGTAAGGAATACACAGAGGACACAGATCTGAACTGACTATGAAGGGATGGTATCTGTAAAGCATTTATTATTTGTTTATCCTTGTTCTTTGTGGAGCAAACAGGGTGGGGAGTCTTATGCCTTGGGCCATATTTGGGCTCAGGACCTCCTGGGCACAGGGCTAGTGCTTTGTCCACTATGCCACCTAGGTAACCCATGAATACATCTTTAAAATAGGGGTGAGGTATAGGAGAAATAGACTAGGGGAGGGAGAAGGGGAGAGGTGGACTGGGGAGAGGTAGCTCCCATGAAGAAAACAAGAAAAAATCTTATGGAAGGGAGGGGAAGAGGGGGAAGGAGTAGGGGAGTGACTGAACCTTATTATCATCAGAATTGACTCAAAGAGGGAATATCATACATACTCAAGTGGGTATAGTAATATATTTTTGTCCTGAGGAAAAGTGGGAAGGGAAGGAGATGGGGGGTAGGGAGAAGAGGGGAAGGAAGGAAGGGAAGTTTGGAGGAGGGAGCAGTAAAAAGCAAAACACTTTCAAGGAAGATGAAGGTATTCTGCACAACTGCACATGTGTGACATTTATTGAATTGCTTGATTTCATAGAGAGAGTTGAAGAGAGAGGGAGGAAGAAAAATTTAGAAAACAGAATTAGTTCAACCTCATCTGAGTGGGCTTAAGGAGGACAAAACATACACACCCAATTGTGAGGAGTAATCACTTTAACCCTACAGGAACGTAGGTGGGAAAGAGGATAAGGAGGGAAGGGTGAATGAAGGGAGGGTAGAGCAGGGGAGGGGGAAGTCAGTAGGAAAATACTTTTGAGGAGGAATAGGGCAAAAGAAAATATAAAATAGAGTAAATATCATTGGAAGGGAATAGGATGGAGGGAAATAGTTATGATGATTGACTACAATGGCAAAATATATGGTACCTACTCTGCTGGGCTATTGTGAAGAAAATTCTTTGTCAAATTTAAGGTACTATTATTTAGTTATGAGGAACAGTATGCTATCAGGGGCAGCTAGGTTGTGCAGTGAATAGAGCAGTGGCCCTAGAGTCAGGAGGACCCGAGTTCAAATCTGGCCTCAGACACTAAACACTTACTAGCTGTGTCACCCTGGGCAAATCACTTAACCCCAATTGACTCACCAAAAAAACAACAAAAACAGGATGCTATCAGGAAAACCTGGAAAGACCCACATGAACTGAAGCAGAGAGACATGTACTGTATACAAAATAACAGCATTAGTGTAAGATGATCTGCTGGGAAGAATGTGGTTATTTTCAGCAAGGCAATGACCCAATATAACTCTGAAGAACTTATGAAAATTGCAATCCATCTATGGAGAAAGAACTGACGGCATCTGAAAACAGACTGAAACACATTTTTTTGGCAATTCCTTAATCTGAAGTTTTGTTTTTATATGTTTTCTCTCACAACTTAGCTAATGTAGAGATGTTTTCCATGAGTAGTCATGTATAATTTATATTGAATTGTTTGAGTTCTTGGGGTAAAGGAGGGGTGGGAAGGGAGGCAGGAAGAGAAGTTGGGACACAAAGTTTTTTTAAAAATTGACGTCAAAATTTGCTTTTACATGTAATTTGGAAAATAAAATTCAAAAAAAAAAATCTAGTGCACTTTCCATTATAATATGATGCCTCGGGGCAGCTAGGTGGTGCAGTGGATAAAGCAGCAGCCCTGGATTCAGGAGGACCTGAGTTCAAATCCATCCTCAGGCACTTGACATTTAATAGCTGTGTGACCCTGGGCAAGTCACTTAACCCTCATTGCCCTGCAAAAAATATATATAATAATAATATAATGCCTCCATTTCCAAAGGGCACAGGTTGAATAATTTCTTGAATTCAATGCTACCCATTTCCTTTCTGTGATTGATTAGGTTATAAGCTTCATGAGGGCAAGTGCCAAGACTGAAACACAAACAAACTTTACATAAATTATCTATCTCCTCAACCACATAATTTGGGATATAGACAATTTACATAGCAGGCACTTTATATATATATATAAATTTTTCAGGGCAATGAGGATTAAGTGACTTGCCCAGGGTCACATAGCTAGTAAATGTCAAGTGTATGATGCCAGATTTGAACTCAGGTCCTCCTGAATCCAGGGCTGATGCCTTATCCATTGTGCCACCTAGATGCCACCACTTAAATATTTTTAATGAATTTCTTATACAAAGAAAAGGATTCCTTCATACCTTCTATTTCACTGCAATGCAGCACTGTCTCCTGGGATTTTCCCTGGAAAGATGTACAAATCTTATAAGGCTTAGGTTTAGGAATATTCCATTATTTTGCTTCATAACAAAAGAAAAGAAAATATCAGCACCTCAGCATTCCTCCTTGCCTCATGCATTTCTTTGAAAGAAAAACAATTTATATTTGTCTACATGTTATTTAGCTCTAATGAAGATATTTTCCCTACAATTCTTTTCAAAGGCTTCCAGATAGGTTTCTGGAGCAGTAGAGTAAGACAATGGGTCCTCTTTTTCATGTTGTTTGTCCTTTAGGTAAGCTAAGAAGAGACTTCACCCCTTTGTTAGACCTGTATTAACTCAGTAGGGAAAGTGAATGCAAAAGGAGAGTTTGGAATACATGTCAGCCTAAGGGACTCTTATTTTTTTTTTTGTAAATATCAATGCTTGATTTTGCTTTTTTTTTTTTTTTAATAGGGGAGAAACTGCTTCATAAGCCAAATATTTTTCCATCTCCTTTCAAAGTGGATTTTATCACAAATTATTTTGGAGGCGTGGAATTTGAAGGTGAATGGAATACAATCCATTTATGACAAAGATTAGTATTAACAGCATGTTCTAGTTCTTAAACAGCTGTTATTTCCACAGCAGCCATAAATGCTGGTCTACCAAGATACTCCAGAAATTGATTACCTACAACAGCTGTTCTTATTGGTTTCTAGTCCACCAATGTTGATCCATGAGCTAGTGTTAATAACCCTGGTGCCCTAGATGTGGGCAGCAGCTTTTAATGACTTCCATTCCTGCCCCTAGCAAAATCCACCTGCTGCTGCCACAGGGACTCGGCAGGAAACCACAGTAGCAAAGGAATGAGAGGTAGTATAGAGACTGGGGCACAGCTGTAGGTGCCTGTTGGAGTAATGACAATGAGTACACAAGAATAGCAATCTACTTTTGTTTTTCATTCTCCCAAGTGGGTATGAAATTGAGAATGAAAATATTCAATTCATACAACTAAAAAAAAAAGAAGAAAACAAAATATGCAATTTAAAACACCGTTGTAACAAGCTGAAGCACACTGTGCTTTGTCAATGATTTCATTTCCTGGGCATTGCTCTGACAGTGAAGTCACATATCTTTAGTAAATAAAAAAGAAAAGACAGAATATATTTTATTCCATTAGACAGTTCTGAAGGAAAGACACAATGGGCAACTGGGGACATGGGGTCCTGCTGTTGATTTTATCTTTATTTCATTGAACTGACAACAAAGTCACTGATCCTTAACTCAGTGTGCATAAAAAGAATAACTAAACCAAATAGATTTAGAAAAGGAAAAATGGAAGGTGTTGAAAATTTCAGGACACTGTGTCCTTTTCTTATTTTTAAAAAAATCACAGGTGGTGAAAAATAAAGATGATTTACTAATCATAAGCCAAATATTCCTCTATATTGAAAAGCATGAAAATTCAACTCCCTGGGTTTTCATGAGGTAGAAATGGTGTAAACATACTGAGATAGTCCTTAGGTTCAATTTTGCAACAGCTCTGCCCTATGCATTTGAACTCCTATGATTTTCAGCATGGCAAGGGACCATAACCAACATATGATTAATGTGTTTGCAAATTACTATTTTCTTTGTTAAGATTAATGACCAATGAGAGAAAACTTTGGGAAAAAAGCATGAGAAATGCCATCTGTATTCATTAGAGTCCTATTTAAGTCTTTTTAAATATAATATTGGGTTAGAATGTTTGTATTTCAGTACAGACATAATCATCAATATTTCATATTCAGAAACACTGTTTCTGAAATTATTAGAAGACAATCTGATTTCCCTGTGGACTTATTTCTAGGGAAATTTCAAGAACAAAATATATTATAAATTCTTTTAAGGTGAAATTTCCAACTTGAAGTCTCATTTTCCCCCTAGCTTCTCGGTCACAAAGCCAAGGGCAGACCACCTTAAGGACTTACTGTGATTTTTATGTAGAGCAAAAGATAGAATCATGGAATTCAAGAGTTGAAAGACTCCATAGGAATCTAGTTCAAATTTTTTATTTTTTTATTATGGTGGTTCAGAGATATTGTTTGTTTAAAGTTGCATAATTATTAACTGAAAAAAAAATGGTTATACTAAAAGCAGACCCCAGGTCTTCAGATTCTTGCTTTAGTGTTGTTTCTGCTATACTATGCTTATATGTTATAGTTTTTATTCAATAAAGACAGGACTGAAAATGTGTGTTATGTCCTTTAATTGTGCAAAAAAAAATAGGGAAAAGATTTTGGAGTCTTCCTTATTTTAGTAATTATGTTTCCTTCTGGCTTTTTATACAAAATAGATTCCTATGTCCTAAAAATGTTCACTTGCTAAATATAAGTAAAGATATTTTGAATGAAAATATATATTTAAAGAAAATTAGGTTTGACTGTCTTAAATACATGGGGAATATAACAGCTGGATGGTACTATAAATATAGTCATATAAGGAAACAGAAGGGAATAAGCATTTATACAACATTTACTATGTGCTAAGTACTGTGGTAAGCTATTTTTGCAAATATTTTCTTATTTAATCCTCACAAAAATGCTATGAGGTAGGTGCTATTATTAATTCCATTTTACAGTTGAGTAAACTGAGGCAAACAGTGCTTGAGTAACAAACTTAGGTTCACACAGCTAGTAACAGTCTGAAGAGGAATTTGAAACCATGTCTTCATCCTTCTGAATCCATGACCATTGCCTTATATACTAGAAATCCTATCTTGTACAACATCCCCCAAAAGTGGTCATATAGCCTTTTTTAAAAGTCTTTCAGTGAAGGGGCAGCCACTCTATCCCAAGACAGATTTTTCCATTATGTAACTAATTTTAAGAAGAATTAAGTCTAAATCCACTTATCTAAAATATACCCCATTGCTCCTAAATCCAGGCTCTTCCAAGGCCAAGTGTAATTCCCATACCTCTTCAATTTCTTACAAAGATTTGAAGATATCCCTCCATCTTCAGCCTGAATTCTTACCTTCCTCAGGTTAATGTTCCCAGCTCCTTTAGTTGATATAAAATGGTGTGATTTCAAAGCTCTCAACATCCTTGTCTTTCTTTTCTGGAAAAGGTCAGTGTTATCAGTGATCTACCTAAATGGTGATAGTCCCAAACTACCATAATACTCTATGCCCCAGATGTCTGATCACCAACAAAGGCACTCCTTCTCCTGGACATTATGCTTCTTTTTAGCCCAAAATTGTAAAATTAACTAGCGAGCAGAATGTATACTAAGAAGGTGTCTCTTCAAGTGAGAAAATATAGGTAGCAAAGAAGCTAATATAGTGTTTAAGCATTTGAATGAAAGTCAATGAAAAAGTAAGAAAAACATCTATGTTTCCACAGCTAATTATAAATTACCTTCCCTCTATGTATACAGGAAGATGTTAACTACTTCATAGAAAAATTAGGTGAATATAGACCTACTAATTGAGTCTCTGATTTGAAAGAGTAGTTTAAAACATAATTTTTGGTTTTTGTTTTTTTTTGTGAGGTAATTGGGGTTAAGTGACTTGCCCAGGGTCACACAGCTAGTAAGTGTTAAGTGTCTGAAGCTGGATTTGAACTCAGGTCCTCCTGAATCCAGGGCTGGTGCTTTATCCACTGCACCACCTAGCTGCCCCTAAAATGTAATCTTTTATGTCTGCTTGGAAGGATATCTCAAATGCCATAACTTTGGAATCTGTGTTTGTACCTCTACTGTTTGACATTTTAGTGATTGCTTAGATAAAGTCCAAAATGTCATGCTTATCATTCGCAAATGATGCAAAGCTATGAAGAATAGCTAACATAAATGTCTAGTTAAGATGTCAACATAAAAGAACACAGAGGAGTCAAACTCTCCCAAATAAACTATAACAAATATCATCTGCAGAGTTGAATGACAGATAAAGCAAAGGAAAACCAAAATAACCTCCTTCATCCAGGTCAGGAACACAATAAATTCATGTATACATACATAAATAGTTAAGACAGCCAGGAGCCAGGAGCTAGGGGAGTCTGAGAGAATAATTGCACATGGAAAGCCAGCATGAATTCAGGTAAAGAGCCCTAAGGCAAGGAGAAAGTCTATACATCAAAGCCTTTGAGATTTCTAGTAAATGAGCTAGAAGAATGGATGGAAAAGGAGTTATGATTAGAAAAAGAGGACAATTTCCAGCAAGTGAAACTGAAGCTATCCAGTTCTTCGAACCCAGCGTGGTAAGCCAGTTTGAGTGTCATAACTCTTGTCCTAAAGTCAGATCCTGATCCCTGTCAGAATAGAAGAGGACCACAAAGCCAGACCCATAAACAGACTGTTGTCATGAGTAGAGAGATAGGGTCTGTCAATGAATTATTTGGAGCAATGAGAACCAAAAAAGAATGTAAAGACACCTTGGTGCCTGGATGTCAACAATGGGGTAGGGGAGGTTATATAGGAGGTATAGGATCTGTATGCTCTCCATTAATTGATGAGATGTAGCAAGAAAATAGCTAGAACAGAATCAATACTTGATTAAGCATCAGGGATTTCCTGCAAGGAAGATAGAAACTGGTTTATAGTAGATGGATTCTGAATTGAACTATCAAGACACAGAGATGCCATTGGGTTAAGGCAGAGGGAAGAAGCAACTATCAGTGACCTCACTTACATCTACAATTGTAGAGACATCCAGGATACAAAAAGATCAAGACCAAGCAGGTGCAATAAAAAGAATTCAAGAATATGTTGTTTACAAGAAATATACTTAGCACATTATATTAATTCAGAGTTAAAACAAGGAACCTGGAGTAGAATGTATTGTTTCAACAAAAATCAAAACAGTACTAGCAATCATGATTTCAGTCAATGTAACATTAAGATAGATATATTTAAAGGAAATATGCCCAATAACTATATTATTCTTAAAGGCACAATAGATAATAAAAACATGAATACTAATATCTATGTAGCCAATAACACAGCATGTAAGTCCATTAAGGAAAAGTTAATTGAGAGCCCAGAAATCTAATAGTTCTTGACCCCAGTGTCTCTTTCAGACTTAGATAAATATTACAAATGGATTAAAAAAGATAAGTTATAGCATCGGTAGAATTCTTGAAAAATTGAATATTTTAGATCCTGAGATGTTATTAAATGAAAATAGAAAGAAATGTATATGTCTCTTATATATGTGTGAAATGTTTAGCAAAAATTGACAATTACTGATTCATAAAAACTCATAAATTAATGAGAAAGGTAAAAATAGTAAACATAATTTACCAAGAATAGAAAAATATTATAATCAATAAGTGCCTTTGAAGAATGGATTCAAACTCAAATGCAGACTAAACAATTTAATTCTGAGAAATTGGTGGGTCCAAGAACAACCCATATAATCAATTGATAATTTCATAAAAGTAAATAACAATACAATTTCCAGACAAAAAGGCTTCCTGAACAGGAGTGCAACCACCCAACTTCCACAAAAACAACTCCAGCAAAAGCCTTAAGTTCATACCACAATGAAAAATAACCAAGAATTATGATTATTAACTTCTGTGGAAGTTTTTCATCCGAGAACTAAAAAAAAAAAAAGATAGTTATGATTTCACAGACAATAAGAAAGAAGGCTCCTGGGGCAGCTAGATGACGCAGTGGTTAAAGCACCAGCCCTGGATTCAGGAGTACCTGAGTTCAAATCCGGCCTCAGACACTTGACACTTACTAGCTGTGTGACCCTGGGTAAGTCACTTAACCCCCTATTGCCTGCAAAAAAAAAAAAAAGGCTCCTGCAGAAAAGCAAGTGCCACCATGATCAGGGGCATGGCATCTATATTTTATGGATTTGTGTTCAGAGCAAACAAAAGTATAAGGCTAACCTGAGAAAGAGCCAGTGTGGTCAGCACACTCCTGGAAGAAAGAATTGGAAGTCTCAAGTAACAATAGAAAGCAACAGAGGAAACCCAATATGTCACAGATTTGTTAAAAGTGTTTTTTTTCTTTTTTCTCTCAGTTTTTATTGAAGTGGCTATTGGGTGGTTAGTTTAAACAATAGTAATGCTCAGAAACAAAAGAAGCAATTTTAATATTTTTAGAGGGCACAAAGAAAAAACAGAGAATGGTCAAGAAGGTAAATAGTAATTGGTTAAAGTGATGTGTATATGTATATATGCATACATATATATAAGTATGCAATACATGTGTAACAACAGCAAGTTATATGATATGGAGATTGGTAGTTTTATATATAATCCACTTTTTATGTTCTAGTCTATATATGGAAAAATTCTTTTTATAGGGAAGTTTGAATTCTGTTAAGTATTTTAAAAGACATACAAAAGAAATGATAGAAAAAGTTAAAATTTTGATATCAAATACTAATATGTAATCAGAGCAGTCTCTAGAGGAAAATGAATATTTCTAAATATTTTCCAAAACAAGAGAGAAAATATTAAGGAATTGGACATGAAACTTTAATTAAAAACTCTAAACTTGTAATAAATATGAAAATAATTGAACATTTAAGAATCAGAGAACAGATAAACTTGAAATTTGACAAAAAATAGTTTTTTTCAGAAAAAACCCACAAAATTGATAAACCATTTGCAAATCAGATCTATTATAGAGTAAGGAAAACAAATTTGTCACCATTAAAATTGAAGGACAGAGATTACAACACATTAAGAGGTATAAGTTAAATTGTTAGAAACAATTTTTATTAATTAAATTCCAAGAAAACTAGTAACAAATAAAATAGATGTGTGTCATACTCTAGGTCTATCAATTGTTTCTTTTTTAAAACAATTCTAGATAATGGGGGAGGGCAGGAAGGGGACAATCTATCCACTTCCACCAACTTTTAATGAAATAATTTACTTCATCTAAAAAGATTCAAATTAAAACAACTCTGACATACCACCTTCCACCTATCAGATTGGCTAATATGACAAAAAAAGGAAAATAATAAATGTTGGAGAAGCTTGGGAAAAATTGGAACACTAATGCTTTATTGCTGGAGATATGAACTGACCCAACCATTCTGGAGCGCAATTTGGAAATATACCCAAAGGGCCATGGGACTGTTCATACCACTGCTTGGTCTGTATCCCAAAGAGATCATAGAAAAGGGAAAAGGACCCACATGTACAAAAATATTTATAGCAGCTCTCTTTGTGGTGGTAAAGAATTGGAAATCAAGGGAATGTCAGTCAATAGGGGAATGGCTAAACAAGTTGTGGTATATGAATGTAATGGAATAGTATTGTGCTGTAAGAAATGATGAGCAGCAGGAGTTCAGAGAAACCTAGAAGGACTTACATGAACTGATGCTGACTGAGAGGAGCAGAACCAGGAGAACATTGTACACAGTAACAGTAACATCATATGGTGAACAATGGAGATAGAATGGGCTCTTCTCAGCAGTGCAACAATCCAAAACAGTTTCAAAGAACTCATGATAGGAAATGTTCTCAATATCCAGAAAAAAGAACTGTGAATTATGAATGCAGATTGAACTATACTGTTTCTACTTTTGGACTGTTTTTTTTTTCTTATCATTTGATGTTTTTTCTTTGTGCTCTGATTCTTCTTTCACAAGATGACTAATGTAGAAACATTTGATGTGATTGTCATATAAAACCTATATCAGACTGCTTTTTTTCTTGGGGAGGAGGGAGGGAAGGGGGGAAGGGGAGAAAAGAAAAATTTGGAATGAAAAATCCAGGGAACACAATTGTTGAAAACTATACTTCTATGTAATATGTAACTGGAATGTTTTTTTTTTTTAATGAAGGATAGACTTAAAAGTGAATTATATGGGGGCAGCTAGGTGGCACAGTGGATAAATCTTTGTGCTCTGATTCTTCTTTCACAAGATGACTAATGTAGAAATACGTTTGATGTGATTGTACATATACAACCTATATCAGACTGCTTTCCATCTTGGGGAGGAGGGAGGGAAGGGAGATAGGTGGGGGAGGGGGGAGTTTGGAACTAAAAATCTAGTAAAAACAAATGTTGAAAACTATCCTTATATGTAATATGAAACTGGAAAATAATAAAATAAAAAGTATATTAAGAAAATGGACCATTTTCCTTAATATGGTAAATACTGTCTATTTGAAACCAAGACTCAGCAGTGTCCATAATGAAAAGATATAGGGAAATTCCCCATAAGATTGGGTTAAATCAAGGATTTTCAGTATCACCACTATTGTATTTTTCCCTAGAAAGTTTAGATATAGCAATAAAACAAGAAAAAGGCTATAGAGCAGAAATGTATAGCAAGAAGGGAACAATACTGTCCCTTTTTTGTATTTGATATAATAATTTTCACATCAAACCCTAGGGATCCAAAAACAATTGAAGCAATTAATAATTTAGTTATGTGGTAAAAATTATTTGTGGTAAAATTATTATTGCAGTTTTTAGCTGACTCATTTGGGAGGGGCCACACCAGGCCCACCCTGAAGTTACGTATGGTAGTGAGGTCAGAAGGAGAGCTCTCCATAGGCAGTTTTTGAAGGACCTTCCCTTTTGGGAGAGGAAAGATTGAATGCTCCCTGAAGGGAAGCAGAGGTGCTTCCAGAACGCTGGCTCTCTCTCTGGTCTCTCCCCTTCTGGTGGGGTGAGCAACATCATACTCTCCAGGTTTTGGTGAGTTAATTATGGAAAACCCTAAATTCCTTTGAATTATCTTAGTTGGAAATGATCTGGGGATTGCATAGGCTAAGTTTAGAGTTAAGAGTATTTATCTGTATTTCTTTTTTCCTATTTCCTTATCTTTGATTTTATTAGTTTTACATTTGTTGTTTAACTAATTCCCAAGTAACAAATCTGATCTTTCTGTGAATTAAAGCTGTAAGGCTCTTTTCTTATTGGCCTGGGAGAAATATCTAAAAAGGGCAGTTCAGAGGGGAGGGTGCACCTAAAAGATCCCCATATTTCTGAGACCCCAATATTTAAGTGAGTCACCCAATTAACACTCCGTATATCAAAATTTGGCCCTCACAGTTATTTAATATGATATATAATAAACCCACCAATCGTAAGTCTTGCTGTGTTTTTACATAATCCTTCAAAGAGGGATATTAAAAGAAACATCATTCAAAATAATCATAGAATGTATAAAATATCTGAGAGTCTAGTAACCAAAGTACAAGTACACGTTATATCAATACAACTACAAAAGGCTCTTTGAAGAAATAAAGAGGAAGTTTTAGGAAAGTATTAAATGATCATACTTGGGTCAGGAATATATGATACTAGTATATAAATTAATTTATAGATTTAGTTCCATATCATTCAAACCACTAGTTGATTACTATATAGCACTAGAAAAATTATCATAGAATTCTAGAGGAACAAAAGGTCAAAAATGCGAGAGGAAATAATGAAAAACAAGAAGAGTAAAGAAGTAGGCTAAGCTGTAACAGTTCTCAAACTATACTACAAAATATTAGAAGTCATCATTCTCTTTGTCAATGATTAAAAATTAGAAAAGTTGATGATGGGAGTAAATTAGTACACAGGCACCAGAATCAACTGAAGGTCAGAAGCACAGTGTTTGCTAGACCCAAAGACTCCAACTACTGATTTAAGAATTTACTATTTGACCAAAATGGATGGGAAAACTGGATAGTACTCTGTCAGAAACTATGTTTAGAGCAACATTTCACACTATTTACAACAATAAAGTCTGAAATAGATATATTACCTAAATGAAAAATTCACATTCATAGCAAAAAAAAAAATAGAAATGCAGGTAATGAGAGGCTTTTTATATCTACAGAAAGAAGTAGGTTCTAGATAAAAAGAGAGAAAAAAATATCATAGAAAATGAAATCAATATTTTAAATCCATATAATTGACAAAAGTTCACACAAACATAATCTGTATATTTAAAGGTAGAAGAGAAATAGTTATCTGGGGAAAATTTCTATGATAAAGATCTAATATGAAAGATTTATAGGAATTGATGCAAAAATCTAAGAACAGGAATTATTTCCCAATAAATGATCAAAAAAAGATGATTGGCTATCTTTCAAAGGTACATAAATTAATAACCAACATGAATATGAGAAAGGTTTCATATCCTTCTATACAATGGAAATTAACACAACTATGGAGGGTCTACCTGATAACCATTAGATTGTCAAAGATGAACAAAATAATGAAAATGATAATTGTTGGAGTTCAGAATAAGGAAAGACAAACACTAATGCAGTCAATCTGTCAAGCAGTCTAACCATTTTGGAAAACAATTTGCAGTAATACCCCTAGAAGTCACCAAAACTGCATAGTCTTTGATGAAGCAATACCAATAGTAGCAATTTACTCAAAATATATCAAAGAAAATACCAATGTATGTTAAAAGTATTTTTAGTGACATCTTTTTTTGGTGGCAAATTATCTTGAAACATAGTGGGCAACTGCAATTTGGTAGAAAGCTGAACAAAGTATGGCATATTAATGTAACAGAATGTTGTTATACCATAATAAATAACCAAGGGAGGTGGGTGCAGAGACAAGATGGTGAAAGAAGGGCAGTGACTTCCCAGAACTCTCCCCAACAGTCCTCCAAATACATTCAAATAATACCAGAAAACAATTACTGGAGCAGCAGAACCCACAAAAAGACAGTATGAGATAATTTTCCAGGCAAAGTCAACTAAAAAGGTTGGCAGGAAAGATATGTTGTGCCAGGATGAGAGTGGAGCACAGTACCATACAGACCTCACCAGCAGAGATACAGCTCCAGAGGAGCCTTGAAATTGGCTGCTGCAGTAGCTGCTTCTGGAACTCAATCCAAAAATGGAGAGAGGTTTGAACTGTTGGCCAGGGGGAGATTACAGGGGTCTCTTTGCTGGCACTGAAGCAGGACTCTGTTGTTTTTACCAAGCTAGGCCTGAGGTTGCAGTTTTGAATGGCAGCTCAGGTTGGGGAGGGGTGCAGGCATGCCAGAGCTTGCAGCCACAGTGGAACAGAATTCTCTTCCCAGTCAGAGGAGAAGCAGGCCTGTGGTTGCTTACAGATCAGAGCACAGGTCAGGAACATGCTGCTCCTTAAATTGTACCACCAGAGAGCCACTGAAGCATAGAACAGTGCACCCTGGAAACAATGCCCCACGTTAAGAATGAGTTAAAAGTCAAGAAATAATCTGGAAAAATGAGTAAACAGAAAAAATGATGACATGAGAAAGTTTCTTTGGTAACAAGAAAAATTATACAACTTCAGAGGAAGATAACAAAGTCAAAGATCCTACATCCAAAGCTTCCAACTAAGATATGAATTGTTGTCAGGCCATAGAAGTACTCACAAAAGGACTTTGAAGATAAGATAAAAGAAGTAGAGGGAAAAAATGGAAAGATAAATGAAAGTGATGCAAGAGAGTCATGAAAAAATAAATCAACAGCTTGAAAAGCCAAATTGACCAAATGGAAAAGAAGGTACAAAAACTCTCTGAATAAAATAATTGTTTAAAAATTAGGATTGATGAAATGGAAGCTAATGACTTTATGAGAAATCAAGACACAATAAAGCAAAACCAAAAGAATGAAAAAATAGAGGGCAATGTGAAATATCTCCTTGGGAAAACAACTGACCTGGAAAATAGATCCAGGAGAGATAATTTGAAAATTATTGGACTACCTGAAAGCCATGATCAAAAAAAGAGCCTAGACATCATCTTCCAAGAAATGGTCAGGGAAAATTTCCCTGATATTAAAAAAACAGAAGGTAAAATAGAAATCTAAATTATCTGCCAATCACCTCCTGAAAGAGATCACAACATTAAAATCTCCAGGAATAATATAGCCAAATTCCAGAACTCCCAGATCAAAGATAAAATATTGCAAGCAGCCAGGAAAAAACAATGCAAGTATTGTGGAGCCACAGTCAGGATAACCCAAGATCTAGCAGCTTTTGCATTAAAGGATCAAAGGTCATGGAATATGATATTCTGGAGGATAAAGGAACTGAGATTACAACCAAGAATTAACTACCCAGCAAAAATGAGTATAATCCTACAGGGGATAAATGGGAATTCAATGAAAGAAAGGCTTTCAGGCATTCTTGATGAAAAGACCTGAGCTGAACAGATAATTTGACTTTTTTCATAAAAGTATTTTATTATTTTTCAGGTACATGTAGAGATAGTTTTCAACATTTGTTTTTATAAGATTTCTGGCTGCAAATTTTTCTCCCTCCCTCCTCTCCTGAAAAAGCAAGCAATCTAATATAGATTATATATGTACAATCACATTAAACATATTTCTGCATTAGTCATGCTGTGCAAGAAGAATCAGAGCAAAAAGGAAAAACCTCAAAAAAGGGAAAAAAAGAAATAGTATGTTTCAATCTGCATCTAGATTCCACAGTTCTTTTTTTTTCTGGATTTGGAGAGCATTTTCCTTCATGAGACATTTGGAACTCTCTTGGACCATTGTAGTGCTGACAAGAGTCAAGTCTATCACAGTTGATCAAAAGACAATGCTGTTGATACTGTGTACAATGTTCTATTGCTTCTGCTCATCTCACTCAGCATCAGTTCATGGAAGTCCTTCCAGGTTTCTCTGAAATGCACCTGCTCATAATTTATTGTTTTGTTTTTGTTTGTGGGGTTTTTTTTTGGGGGGGGGGGGTTGGGCAATGAGGGTTAAGTGACTTGCCGAAGGTCACACAGCTAGTAAGTGTTAAGTGTCTGAGGCTAGATTTGAACTCAGATCCTCCTGAATCCAGGGCTGGTGCTCTATCCACCTAGCACCACCTAGCTTCCCCCGCTCATCATTTCTTACAGCATAATAGTATTCCATTACATTCATATGCCGCAACTTGTTCAGACACTCCACAATTGATGGGCATCCCCTCAATTTCCAATTCCTTGCCACCACAAAAAGAAAAGCTATAAATATTTTTTACATGTGGGTCCTTTTCCCTTTTTTATGATCTCTTCAGGAAAAAGACCTTATAGTGGTATTGCTGGGTCAAATAGCCCTTTGGGCATAGTTCCAAATTGCTCTCCAGAATGGTTGGATCAGTTCAAAGTTCGACCAACAATACATTACTGTGTCCATTATTCGACAGCTCCTCCAACATATATTATTATCCTTTTTTGTCATATTAGCCAATCTGATAGGTGTCGGGTGGTACCTCAGACTTGTTTCAATTTGTATCTCTCTATTCAATAGTGATTTATAGCATTTTTTCATATGATAATAGATAGCTTTGATTTTTTCCTCAGACAACTGCCTGTTCATATCCTTTGACCATTTCTCAATTGGGGAATGACTTGGATTCTTATAAATTTGATTTAGTTCCCAATATATTTTAGAAATGAGGACTTTATCAGAAATACTGGCTATGAAAATGTTTCCCAGCTTTTTGCCCCCTTCTTTTTTTGTTGTTTTTTGTTTTTTGTTTTTTTTGGCAGGGCAATGGGGCTTAAGTGACTTGCCCAAGGTCACACAGCTAGTAAGTGTCAAGTGTCTGAGGCTGGATTTGAACTCAGGAACTCCTGAATCCAGGGCTGGTGCTTTATCCACTGCGCCACCTAGCCGCCCGTTTTTGCCCCCTTCTAATTGTGGATGTATTGCTTTTGTTTGTACAAAATGTTTTTAATTTAATGCAATCAAAATCATCCATTTTGCATTTCATATTATTCTCTTTCTCTTGTTTGGTCATGAACTATTCTTCTTTCCATAAATCTGAGAGATAAACTATTCCTTCATCTCCTAATTTACCTATGGTATCACTTTTTATATCTAAATCATATACCCATTTTGACCTTATTTTAGTATAAGGTATAAGATGTTGGTCTATGCCTAGTTTCTGCCATACTTTCTTCCAGTTTTCCCAGCAGTTTTTGTCAAATACTGAGTTCCTATCCCAGAAGCTGGAGTCTTTGGGTTTATCAAACAGTACATTACTAAAGTAATTTACTACTGTGTCTCCTGTGTGTAACCTATTACATTGATCTACCACTCTCTGTCTTAGCCAATAGCAAATGGTTTTGATGACTGCCAGTTCAGATTTTGCACAGCTAACACACCTTCCTGTGCATTCTTTTTCCATTAGTTCCCTTGATATTCTTGAACTTTTGTTTTTCCAGATGAATTGTGTTATTATTTTGTGTAGCTCTATAAAATAATTTTTGGTAGTCTGATTGGTATGGCACTGAATAAGTAAATTAATTTAGGTAGAATTGTTAATTTTATTTTATTAGCTTGGCCTATCCATGAGCAATTGATATTTTCCCAATTACTTAGATCTGATTTGATTTGTGTGAAAAGTGTTTTGTAATTGTTTTCATGGAGTTCCTGGGTTTGTCTTGGCAAGTAGACTCCCAAGTTTGAAAATTTGACTTTCAAATACAAGACCTTTCGGAAACATAAAAATGTAAACAGAAAAAAGAAATCATAAGGGATATTAAAAGGTTAAACTATTTACAATCCTACATAAGAAGATGGTACCTGTAACTCATAAGAACTTTCTCATTATTAGGGCAGCTGAATGGAGTATATTTAGACAGTGGGCACAAGTGTGAGTTGAATATGAAGGGATGATATCTTTAAGTAAATAAAATTAAGGGGTGAGGGGAATGCACTGGGATAAAGGAAAAGGGAAAGGTGGAATGGAGTAAAGTATCTCACATAAAAGAAGCAAGAAAAAGCTAATGGAGTGGAGGAAAAGATGGGGGAGGTGAGGGGGAGTGAGTGGGGTCTAATTCTTATCAGAATTGTATCAAAGAGAGAATAACATACACACTCAATTGGGTATAGTAATCTATCTTACCTTGCAAGACAGTAGAAGGGAATAAGCGAGGGGCATTTGAAAGAAGGGAAGTCAGGCTGGGGGAGGAGTCATTCAGAAACAAAACACTTTTGAGGAGACATAAGGTGAAAGAATATAGAAAATAGAGTAACTATCATGGGGAGGGAATAGGATGGAGGGAAACACAGCAATAATAATTGTGAAAAAATTAAAGCAGAAGCAAGAGCAATATAAGATGATGAGGATGATGTTGAGTGTCAGGATGAGGATGAGGATGAGGATGATGATGATGATAAAACATAGGGTACTTTTCTGGGCAATTGTGAAGAAAATTCTTTGTCTGGTATAATGTACTATATAAACGTTTTCAATTTTTGTTGTTGCAATAATCAACATCATGAGTTTATTGTAAGAAAATCTCTCTTTAAAGTAGTATATAAATGTAGTTTTCCATAAAAAATAATGATGAGCCAGATGCTATAAAGAAAAAAACCTGGAAAGACTTACATTACCTGATGCAAAGTGAAATATACTGTATACAAAATAACAGCAATATTTCAAAATGATCTGCTGTGAATGACTTAGTTATTTTCAGCAATACAATAATCCAAGACAACTGTGAAGGACTTATGAAAAGTTTAATCTATCTACAGAGGAAGAACTTATGGTATCTGAATATAGATTGAAATATAATTTTTTGTTCATTCCTTTCTCTAAATTTTTTGTCTGTTTTCTTTCAAAACCTGACTAATGTGGAAATGTTTTGCATGACTAAACATGTATAACATATTGAATTGCTTGAGGTCTTAAGGGTGGGGTGAGATGGGAGGGAGGAAGATAATTTGGAACACAAAGTTTTAAAAATTGATGTTAAAATTCCATTTCACATGTAATTTGGGAAAAATAAAATAATAAATAAATAAATAACCAAGGGGTAGCTATGTGGCACAATGGAGAAAACACTGCACTTGAAACCAGGAAGACTCATTTTCATGAATTCAAATCTGACCTCTGTCACTTAATTCTTCACTTGTAAAATTTTCTGGAAAAGGAAATGGAATATCACTCCATATCCTTGGCAAGGAAACACCAAATAGAGTCATGAAGAGTCAGGCAAGAGTGAAACAACTCAACAGTAACAAGAAAAGTCATAACAAAAGAAAAAAATGCAGATACATTAGTACATATTGTAGGAACTGATGCAGCTTGAGGTGAACAAAGCCATGAGAAAAATTTTTAGAATGTCTACAGTATTGTAAAAAAATAATTATAAAAATAACTAAAAGAAACTATAAAAGACAAGAGCTTTCATCAATGCCATGTCTAATTATGGTTCCACAACAATAAAAGTCATGCTTCTGGTCTTGGCAGAGATACACTTTATATTCTTGAGGTGTAGAACGAAACACGTTTTTTGACATGACCACTATGTGGATTTATTTTGCTGAACTATAATTATTTGTTTAATTACAAGGCTTTTGTTTATTTATTTTGGTAATAGAGTCATGGGGAGAAGTGGAAAGCTTATAATTGTGATATAAAACAAATAGAAAAAGAGAAACATAGTAACACTGAATAACTTAAATTACATAAAATAACTGAAGGAATTTTGAAGGTTGAGCACAGAAAAGTAGGGTAATGTTACAACTACAACATTAAATTCAAGATAGACTTTAAAAATATTGCATGTATATTTTCATAAATATGCACATACATATATGTGTATGTATTTATTAAAGATTCATGACTTCATATGCATTCTTCTTCTCTGTGCTTTGTGGTCAGAAATGTCTATTTTTATTGGTTTGTCAGTTTATAATAAGAAGAAGAAATTTTAAATATAGCTAATATCCTGAATAACATAATAATTATACAAAATGATCAAGAATATTGTGATTAATCTAGTAAGATGACATTTTTGTAAGGAGATGTCTTGAATATGAGACAAAGCATGGTATGGTGCAAGCTATATATCTTGGACTATTTATAATACTCATCAATTTGGACAATAGGACCAAACATGATGGTAAAAATTACAAAGACATTTAAGATATTTAGCCAAGAAAAGATGAGGATTGGGGAGACATGAAGGTTTTCATCAAGTATTTGAAGAGTTATCATATGGAGGAGGGATAAGACCAACAGGCTATTAGTGATGGATAGGGCACACAATGGTGAATTTATGCCCCATGTAAAGTTCATCCTATCGATTAGAGATGCCCAAAGGTAAAATGAACTATCTTTAGAATAGTCAATTTTTCCTCAGGGAAGGTCTTAAAGCAGAAGCTTGATGAGTATTTGTCAAGTATTTTGTGTTGAAAATTTTGTGCAAGATATAGATTGTATTACCTGACTCCTAAACTAATATTCTATGTTACTATTGTAAGGGGTGGCAGTTAAAATGATCCCCCAGGTTCGTTAAGCCCTGTATGGACCACTAATCTATAAGGTCCAAATTTAATATGGAAAGAGCTGCCCTCTCCTCAACTGTTCCTACCAGACTGATAAGAAACAAGATTAAAAAAGCCTTTTTTCAAAAAACAAAAAGAACATGGTTTATTGAGAACAAATTTGAAAATAAGGACAAAGAAAAGTAGGACATACAAATTGTAAACTTTCCAGCAGGACTCTCTCTATCCCCTTGTGCGTCCACCTTTAACTCTCTCTCTTGCCTCCATGAACTTTTCTCTCTCCTTCCCTTCTTCTTGTCTCCTCCTCTCTCTCCCCATCTACCCAGTCACTAGCTCCCCCCTTTCATTTGTTCCCTTCTCTACCCCTGCTCCAGAATAAAAAACCCTTCTCTCACAGGAAACTCAGGCTAACCACCCACACACCCCAAGCTAATTCATTGGCACCCCTAGGGGTTGCGCCCAAGGCCGGCTGGAACATGGGTGTTTCCATGCAGGGTGCTGCCTGGGCTTGGGGTTTCCATGCATAGCCCCATTTGGTGGAAGGAACTCTGTGGGGCATGCCCGAAGCTTTCTAATTTTAGCCAAAGATGGGGTCCCGCAAATCACAATAATTCTTACACTATCAAGCTGTTTATATCATCCTCATGCCATAGCAGGGTACAGAATGGCCTCTGACAATTGGGTTCAGGACTAATAGGAATCTTGAAATTCTTCTCTGGATCAGTGACTCCCAAACATTTTTTCTTGAAAGATGATTAAGTGTTTTAATTCATTATTAACATGAAATTTCAAATGAGAGAATCATCACATTGGCTTAAATTCTCAGAAAGTTATAAATGATATAATTTTTCTTCTGAATAAATGTTGATAAAAAGGAGAAAGGAAGTTATAACAAAAACATCTGCTTACTCCATAATGCCATCTAGGGTTGGCCTTAATAAGGTAGCATAATCCCATTACCAACATGATTATTTTCTGTCCCCTACTGTTGATGGCAAGTCTTCAGTTGGTTATAAGATTTGTCAGAGCAATATCTGTTCTACACTGAACCAATTAAATGAAGTATTCAATAATCAACTGTAGTTTTTACTTGCATGGGCTTCCAGGGTGTAGTCAAGAGCAGATAACAACTTGGGAATGATGGTTTCATAGACTTTATTCCAGCTTCTCAGTCAACTCACATGGAAGAACTCTTTAGAGAAACTACAGAGCTTCACCTTTGACTTATGGATTCTTGGGGTTTGTTCTTTACTATGATAAGTAGGTTACAATGATAAAATTATAAATCATGTCATGACCTGCTATATGCCAGGTATGATGAGCATTGGGACCCAGAAGACTTGAATTAAAGATCATGGTATCATACACATGGAATTGGAAGGGATCTTAGAGTCCTTGTCCTATCCCTTCATTTTACATATAAGGAAACTGAGATGTTAGGTGATTTACCTGAGGTCACACAGGAAGTAAATATAGTTAGAGGATTTGAAGCCAGATTTGTCTCTGTTCCCATATACAATGCAGGAATTTGCCTAAAAATTTACCTAAAATTTGTGCTATCTCCAAATGTCTGTGAATGTTTTTTTTATTTTATTTTTCTTTTCCATGAAATCAAGTTTATGGAAAAACTGTTACATACCCATTCTGCTAAATGCTTTGGATTGTGCTTCTGTGTACATAGTGCCAAAACATCCTGTCATTTCTGTGGGGAATAGGAGCAAGAGGTCTGGAAATTTGAAGAGTCATTTGGCACTGTACAAAGTCAAAAAGAAGGGTTTTTTTGTTTTCTCATAAAGAAACCCTTTCTCTTTCCAATATGTAGCAAAAGACTAATAAAAGGTTAAGAAATGAAATGTAAAAATCTTGATAGTTTTCTGAGCCTTATGAATAGAGAATACCTTATATAATCCAATATAAAAGAAAATCGAATAGCCCAAAACAATAGCTATCTGTGCTACAGTGGAGAAAAGTAAAACAACACAGAAAGTGGAGACCTCAAGCCCCATAGGTATAATTTGAGTGGTCCCCCTCAAATAGCTGATTTCAAAACTAACAAAAGTTCATGAAAGTGGGATGGTGAAAGAGTGGAGCATCAGATGCCTCTCCTCTCCTACCCAGACACACATTTCTCCTTCATTAGCATGATTATCCCTTTCTCCCCTTCAATTTACTCTTCTTTCTCTTTTTCCCTTCTTCACTCCTCTTCCTACTCATTTCTTCCTACCTTCCTTCATTCCTTCCTTCCTGTTTTCTTTCCAAGGAAAATCCTATGATCAAATTAACCCTAATGTGGGAGATTAAAAAAAAAAAAGAACTACCAACTTAATACTTGGTCTTTAAAAAGTCACTTCATTCTTATCGACTTTACTTACCTCATTTGTATAATAAAATTATTAATCTAGATTACTTCTGATGTCACCTTGTGTGGTTCAGTTTCTTTCCTCTTTTTTGCCTACAATAGTCAGACAAGGGCATGGAGTAATTGTGTGTGTGTTTGTGTGTGTGTGTGTGTGGGGGGGTGGGTATGTGTGTGGGTGTTTGTGTCTTTGTGAAGGATCACTGGTATGAACCAGAGGAGCCTCATTAGAATTTAGTAAAATACTTTGGACGGGGGCCATAGGGCTGAATTGAAGTAGCCTGAAATTTTACAGTATACCGGTCTCTTACATTCTAAAGAAAGCATTCCCGACCTACATTATGAAAAAGAGGATGAAATACAACAGGAAAGCAGCAAGTCAGGAAGAGGTGTCTAAAATTTGATGAGCTGGAAAGAATGGAAAAGGTATGTTGTAAACTCTATCCAAGACAACTGTGGGCACCTTCTGTTTGCATTGGGACTTGGTGGTAAACCGTTAATTGTCAGTCAAAAGCAGCTAAGCAACCTAGCAATTTCCACCTTTGCTTTTATCCTCTTCCCAAATATAGCTATATTAAAAAAAGAAAAAAAAAAAGGACCAAAACCATTTTCAGCTTCGGTTTGTTCTTCACCCAAGCATTCCTAAAACTTTTATTATAGAATTATGCAACACTTTTGTATTCATCTTCCATGTTGCTGCCTTTGGTTCCACTGTATGTATGTATGTATGTATGTATGTATGTTTGCATGTATGCATGTATTGTGTGTATGTGTATTTATATTTTGTGGATGTATGTACGTCTTTATTTAAAAACATCTAAGTTGGTCAGTGAGTTTCCTGTGAATCTATAACAGACAGTTACTCTAATTTCCTCCTCATTATATTTTCCTTCATGACTTTTTAAGCTCATTCTTGATATCTATCTTTACATCTCTACTGTGCCAATTCCTATCATAGACTTTTAGACAAAGTGATCCAATCAATATTTTGGAAACCTTTGAAATGTGAGATCCAAAAATCATGATTGCATGTCAAACTATGCCTCCTTTCCCTCTCTTTCTCCACTACAAATTCTAAGGCAGAGTACTGACATTCCTTCCAAGATTTCCTTTATTCTCATTCCACCCATTAGGTTTTCCTTGGTGTGACCTCCTTCCTTGGTGTGACCTCCTTTCCTTGGTAGTAACCTCCTTCAATCATTCCTCCACCATTTGGAAAATGTTGTTGTTGTTTTTAATTAATGTAAGCCAAGAAATTATTAGTTTCTCTGTTCTGGGCAGAGAGAGAACTCCAGCAGTTGCACAGGTAATTGAAGTTCTCTTTAATTACTATATATTCCTGAACTCATTGTCTCTTTCCTTGCATTTCCTATTTTCAGGTAACCCATCAGTAGGAAGAAGATAGACTTCTTCCCCCTCCTATCCCTTATGCCATGACGCTCAAAAAATATTAGGAAATGAAGATCCTTATGGAACTACTGCCAAAGAGGACCCTTTTCTCCCAATCTTTCTGTCAATTCTCATATCCCCTTCCCCTCCTAAAGGATAAAAACTGACCACTCTCTTCTAATATTTCCAATATTGCTTTAGGAGAGATTCCAGAATCTCCATTCCATTTAAACCCTTAGACTTCTTTTTTCTTAATGGCTACTGGCAAGAAGCCTTGAGGCCCCTAACCTGGGGAGTGTCTTGCTATAATTTTCTAACTTTATGCTGGCAAATAATTAAAGTAATGAGGTACTATGTTATTATATTCACTGTCATATCAAATGCCCCAAGAGATATAGACAAAAGTTGAAAAATGGGCAGCTAGCTGGTGCAGTGGATAAAGCACCAGCCCTGGATTCAGGAGGACCTGAGTTTAAATATGGCCTCAGACATTGACACTAGCTGTGTGCAAGTCACTTAACCCTCACTGCCATGCAAAAAAAAAGTGGTAAAACATACAAATTCTTTTATTTTTTATCTCTCCTCCTTCATTTCCTCTGAACCCTCTCCCCACTGTATCCTCATGAAGGCCTCCTTGGTTCAAAGCCTCTACCACACTTCTCCTATGTCTTCTTCACAATTCGACTCTATCTCCTTGCTTCTGACAAAAGCTCCAGTTCACTGAGCACTTTAATACTTTCCTGAGTTTTGACAACCATAGTCCTTCTTACCAACTAGAATTCTACCTCATAAATGACAAGGAAAAAAGCAACTTAACTATTCTTCCCTTTGTTTGAGACTGGATTTGCAATTCTAGAGGAAATCTCTGATAGGAAGAATAAAGTTTGACAAAGTCATAGGATAATGGATTTAGAACTAATAGGAAGCTTAGAGTCTATCTAGTCCAAATCCCATTGTGAAAATGCAGAAGTGAAGTTCAGAGAGATTACGTGATGACCAAACTCATGTAGGTAATAAGTAGCAGAGAAAGGTTCAAACTCAGATCTTCTTACTCCAAATTTAACATTCATGCCATCGAGCCACAGTTCTTTTTCTGTGTTTAAAAACAATGGTTATGGGGGCAGCTAGGTGGTACAGTGGATAGAGCACCAGCCCTGGAGTCAGGAGGACCTGAGTTCAAATCCGGCTTCAGACACTTAACACTTACTAGCTGTGTGACCCTGGGCAAGTCACTTAACCCCAATTGCCTCACTAAAAAAAAAAAAAAAAAAAAAAAAAAAACGATGGTTATGGATTAATCCATAAAGAGGATAGTCTTTACTGAATTTTGAAGAGTAAGGAATATTATATTTTTAAATAAATGAAATTTTCCATTTATTTTCACATGATAAACAAAGTGAATACTATCATGGAGTATGGAGATTCAATTTAGTATAAAATCTCTTCAATTGTCTTAGCTCTTAAATAACTTATTGTCTATATCATCATTTTAAATGCCTTTTGTGAGTTTCTATTTATTTCTGGTTAATAAGGGCTTAGTAAATATTTATTGACTAAGTAGTAAGATTGCATACTATCTCTGGGCCAAGATTGAGTATGGGTATATACACACATACACACGCAGAGATACATACAAATGCATATATATTCATTTATACACTGGATGAACACATATGTGTATATAAGTAAACTTAAGTATATACAACATGCACATTTACATATGTGTATACTGCCTATATGCAAACATATTGTATATATAGAGAGGTATGTGTGCATTTCTTAATTAGGTATATGTACATGGATATGTTACATGTTTAGGTGTGATTATGCGTGTTCATATAGCTATACTTACATATGTACAAACATATAAGCATAGTACACATGTGTATAATGTATGTTTAGATATGTGCATTGTGTATGCATAAATAAATGGATCTATAGATATAGCTATATAAATATCTATGTTTATAACTATAGGAATTTTAGACTGATTTTTACCAATAGGGTCAAATACATGATCACAATGAATACCTCAACACTTTAATCGATCATATTCCTCATTGCTAAAGGTATTTCCCACCAACAACATATATTGGAATACATGTACCTATTTTCATTTGATCACATCCTAATATGTTACAGTGAATCAAGAATAATGACCTTTCTACCATGTATTTTATGAGAAGCAGGTTACTGAAAGAAAAACCATTCGAATTATAGAGTGTACGATTGAATGATTAAGAAAAGCAATTGTCAGTTTCATGACACATCTATGCAAAGCTAAATATGCCAGATGCACAGCTTGTCCACAGCTGTTGTCATTTCGATCTTTTGTATAACATCCATTTTCTCTCTAACATTAACAGAATTTATAAGTGAAGAGAGAATTGATCAGAGTTACTCTTGTGTAAAACACTAGTATAATAGTTCATCGTTTTAAACCATGCGTATGAGAAAATCTCCCAGAAATAATTCCACACAGAATGCTCAAGATGGCACAGATGTCCATATTTGAACTTGATAGAAATATTTTTTAAAGATGATTGACACTAGGTATGGTCATTACCAATTCAAGAAGAAGAAAAACATGTGCAGGTGTTGAAAATACTCTCTTTGGGGAGCCCAAGTGCTAAATACCATTTTCACCTACTTTCATGTATATTAGAAGGTCAAGCTCTAAATTATGAAGACTAATGTAGATTCTCCCCTCTTTCCCCCACTCTATACAAATTGCTTGTTTTGCAACATGATTTTATCAAGCTGATTTTCATTCCACAATATAAATGTAGCAGGCAAACTACTAATACAGTTGGATAAGTATAAAAAACATACTGTGAGACCAAGAGATGTTCATATGATTATCAGTAGATGAGTGTAATTTTTGCTATAGTGTAATGTCCTACAAGAGTGATATTAAGGAAATATAACCTAAATTGAGAAATTGTTATTTCCCACTTTTTTTTATTCTTCTGTTCTAAATTTTATAATCGCTGTACTCCTCATTTTCCCTTTGTCTAAATTCCAGATTACTGATATTATTCGTACTTATGTTTGTTTTTATTGCTTTGATATTTTTGTGTAAAGCTTGTATACACATAAAATTTTATATATCTATGTATAGTTTATATATCTATGTATAGTATTGATTGCTGTGTGATTGGAGAATTCAACTGCTGTCAAAGGGCCTGTGTACTGCTCTCTTTGTTGGTGCTGCTGATTGGATAACTGGAAATAGAATATTTTGAGATGAAATGTACAAATGTACAATGAAATAGAATCTCTTACAGCATAGATACAATATTGTTTATACCTCTCTGTGGAGAAGAGCAAGAATGAAATGGAGGTTTGAGAAGGGAAAGAAAAAAGAAAGTGAGAAGAGAGAGAGAGGAAATGAAAGGGAAGAGAAAAGAAGGGAACATACATTTATTAAAAATGGACTCTGTGACAGGTATTATGACAAATACAAGGGAAAAGGATGATAGTCTCTGCCATAAAAAAGGTTACATTTTAATGGGGAAAGTGGGTTCTTTAAATCATTTTTTGCTAAACTGTATATTATAAATTTATTTTTATATACATACATATATATCTGTGTATGTGTGTGTATATATATATGTATATGTATATACATATATATATACACATACATACACACAAACACACACACATTTGGGCAGTAATCATTTATTATTAATTAATAACAATGAAGAATTGACCACATGTAACCCTAACTTCTACACAGTCTAAGACCTTCAGGCCAAAATACTTAAGAGTTTACATCAAGCAACAGCATTATGAGCCAAGGGAGAGGGTCCAGGAAGCCAAGACAGCAAAAAGAGAGAGCAGACCTCTGGTCATCAAGGCTTTGGTAGAGGTGGATCATTATACATTGATCAAAGCTAATTGGTTATAGTATCAATCAGTTCCATTGATTTACATTACTTGAGGGTGGCCTAAAGAGTGTAAATTCCTGAATCTAGGTTTCCTTCTAAACAAAAGATTAAATCTGCATTTACTTTGTTCCCCTGGGCTCATCCCAGGCAGGAACTGAACTTTCTGGGGTAAAGGGGAGAGAACAACCAAACTAATCCTCGGTCCCCACAAAAAATCCATTAGTAATAATTATTTTCTCACAAAAGCTAGCACATAAAAGTGAGCTGTAAAGCAGACACAAAGAGTGGAATGAAAGAACCTGGAATAGGAGCATTGATTTTAAATATAGAAAAAGTCAGGAACAGGCCTTACAAGATACTGAAATCAAGACAGCCTCAGCCTTTTCAAAAATAGAAGTTCCAGAATGAACTCACCAATAGTAGGAGGGTGGATGGACTTGTAGAATGATATTCCATAGTGAATGAACCCCAGGGTTGGTAAGTTATTCCAAGGTGAGAAGGCCCCAGATGCTAAGGAAAGTTCTATTTAGCCAGCTGTACTCAGGCTTAGTTTGGAATTCCAGAGGAAGTCAGGAAAAACAAAAAAGCAAAGCAAAGCAAAGCAAAAGACAGAACAAAGAAAACAAAACAAAGAAAAAGAAGAAAGAAAAAAAACAGGACCAGGAGGAAGGTGGTCCAACATCTAAATACACTATTCTTCAAAAATAACTAACCAGTAATCATAGATGTACATAGAGGCTAGACTGAGTGTGCCAACATCTGGATCCATATTCTTTGAATATCTTTGTCATGAATAGAAAATATATCTATAGCTATGTCTATATAGACATATATATATATATAAACATAGATATAGTTATATACATACACATATATATACATAGATAGATGATTGATAGATAGATAGATAGATAGATAGATAGATAGATAGATAGATAGATAGATAGATAGATAGATAGGTAGATCTGGAATAGAACTTAAAGGCCCTTTTCCTAGCCCTCTCATTTTAAACATTAGAAAACCAAGCCTCAGAGAGATTAAGTGACATTACCCAGTCACTCAGGTAGTAAGTAGCAAGGCAAAATATGAATTTAACTTTTCCCGAATCCAAAGCCTTCCATGAGAACTGACTATAAGATATAATAATAGTATAATACAATAAGATTCACTCCCTTTCCTTCTTCCTCCCCCTTAACTTCTTGCCACTTCCTTTAAAACAAAACAAATCAGCAAACATGCTAGAATATTTTCATGATGGAAACAATATACTTTCAAAACTAATGTTACCATTTCCCAAATCATTTTTATAGACCATCTTTGATAATTTTCTTCAGATACCATTAACAGCCAACAGATGGGAATCTATCTCATTTTTTAAAATTTGGACAATATTTTAAACTAAAATTGGCATTACCTAGCTTGTTTATTAAAGCTTTTCCACTTGATTTCTGAGTGAGTATTCATTGTTTCTAAAAATGAAATATACTCCCAAAGAACAAAGATTTGCCAGCACTGATACTATTCAGGAGAAATTAAAGGTAATACCTAAATGTTCACAAAATTTAGAACCTAGTTTCATCTAGTCCAAACCTTTCATTTTACATATATGGGAATTCAGAACTATAGAAGTAAAAAGACTTGTCCAAGATAATGAAGTTAGTATTTTTTTAAAATGGTTTTGAATTCAGGGTTTCTGCCTCCATTCTCAGTGCTCTTTTATTATAACTTGGGAGCAAGAGTATCAATCAGGGGGGGAAATGCATCCTCTCCTAAGGTGACCATTATGAAACGAAAAGCACACATTTATCATAGATTAAATTATTCTATTCTGTTTATAAAAAGTATTAATTTTATAGCCACACCTTTTATGTACATCCAAATTAAGAAAGATATTTTACTACATCTCTTACTAATATTCCAGAAAAGTTTAATAAAAGTAAATGATTTTAAAATATATTTAATATTCACAATGTAAAATTTAATCATTTGCCTTCATGATTTCTTACACTTCATTGATATACTATAATTTACATTGATACTCTACTTAAATATCTTGTCCAAATTCTGAGAAGAGAACTTATAGCTTAAATTGTTAAAGGGATAGCCATATGAATTTTATAGGCTAGAAATAAAACAAACAAAACATATATTCCCTGCCATGCCATGACTTTAAATTAATAAGCATTCCTTTTCATTGTTTGGGCTTAGTAATAATGAAGGAAGGGAAGAAGGAAGGAAGGAAGAAGTAAATAATTAAATTGATAATAATATTTGCTGAATTGGAACTTGTTTAATGTGACTAACAATATTATTAACAAAAATACTAATACATTTCCATGCAAATTCTCTTTCTTTATGCTATATATTCCTTAAATTCCATGTGGGAATCAATTCATATATTTAAATACTAAGAAAATGGACTATTTCAAAGAATACAAAAGTAAAAATTTCAGGAATTATTTAGCAAAATGACTATTCAATTTTTAAAAATTAAAAATATTATTTGAGTTTTTAAGATGAGACATTCCTGTATTTGTTAGAAGCGAATTAAGGCCCATCTAATAGCAATATTTTATATGTAACTGACAGAAAATTTCTTTCTCATTCTTAAGAAAAATTATGCTTTGATTTGTGCTCTTGCCCAAACATTTCCCTAGGACATCAGAATTTTACTTGCTTTTGTTTTGTTTGTTTTTTCTTGCTCTTCTGAAGCTATGACTACTTTCATTACTGTAATGTCAATTAAACAAAAAGCATAGAAGATAGGGCTATTAATTTAGATCCTAACAAGGAGTTATCATCAGAATCCCAAGCAGAAAGATAATGGGGTTGGTTAAACTCTGTACTATGAAAGAAATGCAACAAGATCTCATCCTTTAGCAACATCATTTGTGAACAGGTTACCCCTGATTATATGCTCTACATTCATGAATTCATTATATATCTGCTGGGGAACATAAATATAATAGTAGTGATATAATTAAATATTTTTACTTTTCTTTTAAGCCTATATTAGAAAAGGAAGGTTTTAAGAAGTTATTGACAATTCATCATATTTAACTAGATAATTTAGTTGGTTAATTGAGATATTCTGAAAAAAATTTCACAGGTTGTAAAAATGAGAGGGGCAGCTAGGTGGCACAGTGGATAGAGCACCAGCCCTGGAGTCAGGAGTACCTGAGCTCAAATCTGGCCTCAGACCCTTAACACTTACTAGCTGTGTGACCCTGGGCAAGTCACTTAACCCCAATTGCCTCACTAAAAAAAAATTAATGAGAAATGGAGGTTGTCATAAAATAATGAATAATTATTTTATCTGGGGATAAGTAATGCTCAGCATACAACTGTATCATCAAAATGTTTTCAATCTTTATAACAAAAATTTTCTAAGTGTGACTATGAAATTTCAGTATTGCTTTGAAAATAGAAAAGAAAAAACTCTTTGCCATCAAGTATTCCTAGTACAGAAGTAATCTTTGAGACAATCATTTAGAAGTTAAAAAGAATGAGAAGTAAATATGTAGATTCCAGGTATCCCAACTATAATTCAGAACAAAGAGAGTATCTCACATAGATGTATCAGGCATATGAGGTGTGATTAATTCACTTAAGATTTTCTAAACATGGGTTTAAATACACACAAAAACTGATATTGAGGTAGGGAAACTTTTATCTGGAATACTTAGAGCAGTGAGGTAATTTGGTTGACTTGTCCAACCAAGAGTTGAATCATTTGGAAAATAGAGAGATACCAAATATTATCTGTGAATATTTATATAGAATCAAAAGATCTTTGAAAGTTAAGGTTGGGTGGTATTATAGAGACCATAGTTAAGCCAACAGGAGACAGACAGACTGATTGACAGATGGACCAATGGATGGATAGAACAATGGATGGATTTATAGATAGAAAGTGATCTCCTTTATAGTACTTAGAGCATAATCTTACAATTTTAAATGCTTTTTGAAATTACATAGAGGCAACATGGTGTAATAAAGTAGCCTGAGAACTTAATTCAATTCCTAATTCTCACAAACACTTCTCAGGTAACCATCAGCTAGTCATTTAAATGTTCAGTTTCCTGGAAAGCTTCTAGAAAAGTTGCTGTCCTACATTGGTGAGGGAGGGCCCTCTAAAAACAAAATGACAGGTGACCCTCCCCACCTTCGCAAAATAACTCATACTTCTTCTGACTTTCTTTTATCATATATTGGTTTTTTTTGTTTTTGTTTTTGTTTTTTTAGTGAGGCAATTGGGATTAAGTGACTTGCCCAGGGTCACACAGCTAGTAAGTGTTAAGTGTCTGAGGCCAGATTTGAACTCAGGTACTCCTGAATCCAAGGCTAGTGCTTTACCCACTGCGCCACCAAGCTGCCCCCAAATGCTTATTATTTTAAGGTGTTAGAGATACAAACATAAAAGCAATTACAAGAACATGTAAATTATATTGTATAAATGGATAATGCATATATCAAGATTAAAAACAAAATAATCTAGAGTCCTAAAAGTGGAATGTGGAGTAAGGGAAGGTATTGAGTAAGAGAAGATCCTTGAACTGAACTTGCAAGAAACTAAGGATCCTAATAGGTGAAAATGAAAAGGGAATGCAGGGAAACTATATTATCCTTGAAGGTACCTTAGATAATGAAACAATATCATTATTAAATATATATGCACCAAATGGCATAGTATTAAATTCTTAAAGGGAAAAACTAATAGAAAGTCAAAAAGACATTGATTATAACATGGTTATTTGAAGCATGTGTGACATTCCTCCTTAAGCATTGGACAATTCAAAAGGTAAACAACAAAGAAAATTCTGAATGTTAAAATGTGAGATGTGTAGGAAGAAATATTTACAAATGAAATGGCAATATTAAGATTAGTGAAGTTTGAAGATTAACACATTACATTAAATAATGTTTAGTTCCTTACATCATGATGTGTGTTAAATTAAATCTTTGAAATACTTTGATAATAATGTTAAATGTAAACAGGTTGCTGGAAAGAATAGACTTGAGAGACCAATGGTAATATTAAAAAACTTGCACATTACTGAGCAGCTATTTTACCTTTGATAAAATTAATCATATCTTGGGGATAAAGACATAAATGATAAAATAATAAGACAAAAATTTTAAACAGATCCTTTCTATAATATAATAAAAGGGGAAAATACAGGCTTGACTGGAGGCTTGGCTATTAGTGATTCAAAAAACAAATCATGATGTAAGGCAATTGGTCTTGAAAATCCAGTACCTAATCACAAAAAAGACACCAATAACAAAGCAAAAAAAAACCATTGTACACTTAAAGCTGTGCAGGTGATCCCTTTAATTTTTAATTTTTGTTGATTTAATTTTTGATTTATGGAATAAAAGAAACATTACATAAGAAAGAATAATAAAAAGATGATTGCACATGAAACTGCACATCATGTAAAACTTTCTATTCCTATTAAATATGTAATAAAGTTATCATGTATTTTTTTTCTTTTTCCCTTTCCCCCAAGCTACAAATAGCTAGCATTTGACACAAATATGTACATATATGTAAAACATTTTATACATACTTATATTTATCAATTCTTTCTCTGCATTCTGGTAGTATCTTCTTACATATGTCCTTTGTTGTTAATTTGAGTATTTATAATATTCAAAAATACCTTATTTACTCAAAGCTGTTTTTAAAACAATCCTACTATTATTGTATTCCCTTTATGAGACACAAACAAGTTATTCAAGTGAATTTAGGAAGTAAATAATGCCACACCATCAGGTTGATGGAGGAGGCTAAAAGGGTTAACAGATGACCTATCAACAGTAATTAAGAAGGGGTTAACAGATAACCTATTTAACTATTGATCAATAGTAGCTAAATGGGTTAACAGAAAAACTAAGACCTGAGTAACCAGAGGGTTACTATCAACCAACAGTATCAACAGAAGCTTAGGGAAGGTAACAAGGGACCATTAACCATTTATATCCATTAATATTCCTAGATGACAGAAAACAGAAGCTGCACCTAGAAACCAAATCTAAAAGAGATATCCTAAACAGAAAGACCCTTGGGGTCTGAGAAGTTTAAACATGTCTTTATGGACATGTGGATAAAGGACCAAATGTGTCCTCAAGTTCACCTTATGACACTTAAACCGCAAAACACACCCCTAGGGAAAAAAGTACCCATATTGGAGGATGTCTTAGGGCCCCAGGACGTCCAAATGGAATGTGAACCTCCCAAAAGGAGGAGATTAAGATAATGAGATAACCTACTGTGTAATTTAAAATTCTAAATGTGGGTTCTAATCTGTCCCCCCAGTTTTTGGGGGAAACTGACTAAAATCACTGATAAAAGAGTTTAGGTTTTTTAAGGATTCATTGAAAGATAGTAAAAGAAAGAGAAAGACTGAGAACAGATTTCTTATAGCCTGAAATCCTTGCCTTCCTAACCTCCCCTGTGAAGTCCTGCCACTATGATGATCTCTCCAGTCAAAAGAGGAAGAAGACTCTCCCCAGCATCTGCTTCCTGCTTCATATTCCCCTTCCAGAAATGGGAGGTTCTTCAAACTGATTGACTGGTGTCATTCAAATTCATTGGTTCACTGGACTCAAATGTGTTAAGTTCAAAATTTTTAGCTTCTTAAGTACCATGCCTTCTTAAGTACCCTTAAGTACCAGCCATATGTGCTTACAATCTAGTAATCTCTAGGTGGGCCCCTGAGTATCTGCTAAATCTCATCTATCACCTTCCATTATCTTGAACACTACTTTTCTCACTAAAAATATAGCCATTTCCATCTCCCTGTTTGAGATACATTTGAGTGATTCTCCTTGTGGTCACCACAGTATTTTTTTTTTCAGGGCAATGGGCATTAAGTGACTTGCCCAGGGTCACACAGCTAGTAAGTGTCAAGTGTCTGAGGCTGAATTTGAACTCAGGGCCTCTTGAATCCAGGGCCAGTGTTTTATCCACTGAGCCACCTAGCTGCCCCATCAGCACAGTATTTTAATAAAACTTGGGAAACTAAGTCACTGAGTCTTCTAATTCTTTGGGATTCTTCACTATCACTTTAATCAATTCAACCCATCCCTTGCATCAAGCTGACCTTTATAAATCAGATCTATGATAGCAGGAAGTAAGACTCAAAAAAAGAACCAAGCTCCTGAGTAGAGGAGGAAAAAATACATGAAGTTGGGAGTGAAAATAGAAGCAGAGCAAACTTCCACAAAGAAAATGGCCAGAACTCTTCGAGTAGGAATAATTGAACAGATAAGGAATGAGGCAAGACAGGAGAGATTACCTGTTGCTTCAACCATCTGACTCCTTCCCCTCCCCTTCCCAGACTGTAGCTTTGAATACAATCCTCAGTCTTCTATCACCATTCTCCCTTGGATTATGGTGCTAGAAATCCAAAGCCTTTTCTTTTAGGAATAGAGAATATCTGTTTACCTTTGTTTTAAATTTTACTTTATTCTAATAAAATGTTGATCACTCTTTATTGGGTAACAGCTAAGAATGATTTTTTTTTACATTTTAAAATACAACAAAACTTTCTTTAAAAATTTAAAAAACCATTCTTAGCTCATGAAAATACAAAAAAATATATATATCAAGTTAGCCAAATTTGGTCTGGGGGGCCTTAGTTTGTCTTCCTTTCTCTCTATTTAGAATACCAATGAAAATATAAAGTGTCCCTGGTCCAGAAAGTATCCTCTAAAAATGAGCATTGTTGTTTTGATAGAAAATAGACAGGAAAACAACAAAACATTACTCTCCTGAAAAAAAAAATAAAAGCATATTCTATATCAAATGTTCCCAGTTTATTTAGGAGTTTCTTTTTCAGGACAACTCAGAAGCCTTTCTAAAGTTAAGATAGATGATGTCTTTTGCTTTCCTTTGATCTCCCAGGCCTGTCATTCTGTCACAAAGGAAGAGAATATTATTCTGACAGGACTTGTTCTTTACAAAGACATGTCAGTTGTGCACAGGACCTTGTGCTTTTCAAGGTATTTTAAAATTGATTTTATGATGTTCTGTTGCAGTATTTTTTCTAAGTACAGTAGTTGTTAAGTTTGCAGGTGCAGATTTCCAAGTCATGCTTTTTCACCTTGTGTTTTCTAGAATATTTAGCAATGCTTGCTGTAAGAATCTTGGCTGGTCATCTCAAGTATATCAAGTCAGTTGTTATCTGGGATTTGTTATTGTTCTGTTTACCTTTTGTGAAGAAACCTATGTCTTTAAGTTCATGATTCATTTTCTTTCTAGTTTTGCAGAAGGAAGGAGGATGTAGACATGTACTGATACAAAGGTTTATCACCTTGATGATGGAGTGTACTGTGTAGGAATCAGGAGCAGCTAAGACAAAAGCTTTTGCATGCTTATCTCTTATTTAAAGGACATTTCAGTGTCATTAGAAAGGCCAGAGGAGAGATGAGATGGTTTTGTAATTATCATTTATTATTTTTGCTAATAAAAATAATTTTCTATGATGTATAGTTTTTGTAAATCATTAGAAAATGAAGGAAGGAATCTTTTTATCTTATCACAATTTTGAGCATAGTTGATTGTATTAATTGGCATATTAGCAAATTACCTTGTATATCTATGGACATGAAATGTAATATATGCATGTAAGTACACTTTCTATGAAAATATTAACACAATTAACACTTATAGAAGCTCAAGAAATGTCTAACAGATAAAGCTAGCAAAGCTTTAAATACTGTATGCAAAGTTAGCCACTTGTGCAGTCAGTCTGAGTGACCTGTGTTTAAACCTTGCTTGGATTTTGGGTGCCTAAACTGTCAACTTGCAGGAAATGGGAGTCTGGAAATATCCTTTCACATGGGGAAATAGACATGGGGAAAATGCTGAGGTAGCACATAACCCATCTCCTCATGATACCAATCCATATATTTTTGCTTATATATGGAAGTTGTTTACTCCTGTCTATAAAAGCAGCAATTTAAAATCTGCCTGGACTGCACTCAACTGCTTGCTGCCCTGGTATGTTAATAAAATAGTTACCTTTCTTTTCCTGAGTTTGCCTTATTGAGCAGGGTAATGCTGAACCAAGATTTCTTTTAAAAATCCTGGCAACAAGGAAGGGACTATCAATAGCTGGGCCAGATGCCAGTTTTTCATGTGGTACTCTATGATCTTTCATCCACGAAGTAGCCAGATAATTAAGCTCCCCAACTCAGTAAGGATAAAGAGAAATAGGTCCCAAGTTCCCCTAAACACATTTGTTCACAAAGATAGCTATAGTGTAAAGGAAAGGGAAGTGATGAATAACTTGTCTTGACCAAACATTAGGTTGCCAAGGGAGAAAGTGGTCAAGGGATATCAGTATCATTTGTTGCTGTTTGTTCTTGGTTCTCAAAAAGAATTACGATATCAGGGTGATGTCATGACTTGCACTGAATTGGATTTAAGTGAGGGAGGTCTGTGCAAGGTCACCAACATCAGCCTCTCCTCCAGAGCCATCTGGGTCTAGTAGCAAGATATATATCAGAATGACTAGGATGTTTTAAGGCAAGTGGGGTTAAGTGACTTGCCCAGAGTCACAGCTAGTAAGTGTCTGAGATGAGATTTGAACTTAGATGCTCCCAACTTCAGGGCCAGTGCTCTATCCTCTGTGCCACATATCTGCCCAGCAGTATCATTATTATATTGGGACAGAGGAAACCTCCTGCTGACTCCCCATCAGGAAAGCTTTGAACAAAGGAAAACTTCTAGTTCAACTGGGAATGTCCAAAACTCCAGCTGTAAAGCTTCATTCAGACTGGACTTAATATGTAAATAATTATGGGAAGTAAATTTGGCTAAATAAATAGTAAACCTTCGCTTATTATTGTCTTTGCATGCTAAAAACCATACTGAAAGATCTAGAGACTAGGCAAATGGATTATCGGTAATGTTGGGTGGAACTTTTAAGCCAAAAGTGCCCATCATTACTGTGAACTAGGCAAAACCCAGGCATCAAAATGTAGAGGAGTCCAAGTTGAGTTGAAAGCAGAAAAGATTTATTAGGAGGAAAATCAGTCACTAATTCTGAAGCATACTAGCAAAAAGTACAAGAGAGCCTATATCTAGTAGAGGCAGGGGATATTTATGCTTGAAAACCACGAAGAAAAGGTTAAATGAGTGGTTCAGAAAAAGAATGGACAATCTTTCCCAGGAACAGGTGAAATTCAGAAGCTGGATGTTTCTCAGGAACCATTGACCACAAGGCTGGTTGGGAAAATGCTTTTTTTTTTTTTTTGGTGGGGGAAGGGGTTGTGCAGCTTAGCAAGGTCAGCCAGTGAACAACAGCAAAGTCATCTGGGAGTGAGCAAGACTTTGGCTCACTATAGCTTCCTGATTGGTTTCTTTTGGCAAATGGACTTACTCTGTGTTCATTGCACCAGCCTGGTAAGGTAACAGATAGAAGACATATTAATCTCAGGGTACTTCAAGATTACCATGCCTATCATTGGTATGAGATGAGTCCCCACTGCACCACCTCCATATAAGCTGGATTCCTCATAATCAAAGACCAAGGCACCCTTAAAAACCACTTTTATAGAGAATAATCAGAGAAAAATACAAGTTCCCTTTCAAGCAAGAGACATTGCCACTTTTTCAGACTGGCAGTCACCATCATTAGGAAAATTAAGACCATTTTAAGGAGCCATAACCTTACTTGGGATAATATTGTTGAGTTATTAGATGCCTTTCTCACACAAGATGAGAAGGCAATGGTTCTTTCCCATTTTGTAAAATTAGAGGATGGACATGCCAGGACCACATAACAGGACACCAGAATGGCTCCTGAATGGAATTATAATAATGAGAGGGAATGGTAAATGTTCAGAGATGCAAAAATTAACCTATATGAGGCTCTAGAGCAAGTAACCAATAAATTGGGGAAAATTCCATGAAACAACACAAAATTCAGAGGAATGACCCAGTGTTTTCTATATTCATGTGTGTGCTGCTGGTCCAGAAATTTGCTCAGTTAGATCCAGGAAATGAGCATGACCTAAAAACAATTGCTTCAGCTTATGTCAACACGCAGCAGACATTTGTGATTACGTTTATAGATTCTGCCCCAACTAGAGGAGGAAAACTATTAGCAAACTAAGAGTAATTCTATCTTACATGATTGTCAGGCAGGAAGAGAATGAACTTTAAATAGAGAGGAAAGTAAAACTAAGGAAAGGAAAAAAAAATTGGCTATAGCAGTGAAAGGGGACATGCAGGAAGATGGAGGAAAAGAGGCAAAGGGCCAGAAAAAGTGATTTACAGAACAAAGAGGTGTGGGTTTGGGGAGGGGTGGCAGTGTAATTTTACTCTAAGGGGGAGGGTCACTTTAAGAAGAACTGAAGGAAATGGACACCAGAGGAGACATCCAACAAGGGGAAACATCCTCTAAATTATCTGAAGGGGCCATGAGGAACTAAGTGCCATGTGCATCCCCACCCTCACTGAAACCACTGGCCTCCATAATCACCATGGACACTCAATGGTTGGTAATCTGTTGGGGATCATGGGTATGAATATTCACAATGACAGAATATGGGAGGTAGTTGGGAACTAGGAGTGTTTTTTGGGAATGTTGAAGGAGACAAAGTTAAGGGTAAGGAGCCCTTGCTGGAGATTGCTGTAAATCTCAAAAATTTTGTTTGCTCAGTGGACAAGAGGTAACTTTCTTAGTGCTTAAGTGGCTGCCTGAAGGCTCTCAGGTGGTAATAAGGGAAAGAGTAATAGTGGCCTCAGGAGAAAGTGTGATATGTACCTTGACCAGCCTGTAACTATTGGATTTCAATGTGTTTTCACTTTTTTTTTTTTTTTTTTAGTTTTCATTAATGCCTAATTGCCTGGTCTCCTGCTAGGGAAAGGACCTATTGCATAACCTTGAAGCCATTATTCAATATGATCCAGGAAAGGTTAAGTTATAATACAAAGGAACTGATTTAGTTCATTGGGAAATTTTAAAAGAACCTAAAAAGATTATGGGACTCCTTACTATCTGATTTGCCTCCTTTGTTGCCAAACTTACCCAGCATTAGTAGCCCCCTTTCAAAATGCAAATGCCCTATGTAACTACTTTTCTTCTGGGCCTTTTCTGTCAAGTGATAATGCCTCTGAATTTTTCTTCTCCTCCCTAGACAATTCCCTCTGATACATGCTGCCAGATCAATCTTCTTAGAACACTCTTTTAATTGAGCCAGTATGGTACAGTATAAAGAATACTGAATGTCAAACAGTGAAGTTAGGATCATGAGTCCAGAGTTCAAATCTAACCTCTGATATTCACTTGGTACCTTTCCTGTGTTACCTGGGGAAAGTCCCTACAATTCTCAGATACTCAATTTCCTCATTTTTGAGAAAGTTGAAATAGATGACTTCCACATTTCTTTCCAATTCTAGATCTATGATCATCCTACCTCTCATTTAAAAACTGCTGTTAGGAGGAAGCTTGGTAGCAAAGTGGATAGAGCACTGGCCCTGAATTCAAGAGGAAATGAGTTCAAATCTGGCCTTGGACACTTAACACTTACTAGCTGTGTGACGCTGGGCAAGTCACCTAACCCTAACTGCCTCACCAAACCAAACAAACAAACAAACAAAAAAACCCCAAACAAACAAAAAAACCTGCTGTTAGCTACCCAACACCCAAGGAATAAAGTCTAAACTTAGCCTGACATTTGAAGTCAGTGTGGCCGAACCTGGCCTACCAACAATATTTCCTACTACTCCCATATGGGACTTCATATTTCCTAATGCACAGATCAATTTATTGCTTCTCCAAATGTGTATACTGAGAATTATAATGGCATTTTACCCTCTTTTGAATTTTCCCCCTAAAAGCTATGTTTTAGAAAATATTTACTTTTAACAGTCTTTTAAAATTTTGAGTTCCAGATTCTCTTCATCCTTCCCATCTTCCCCCACCTACTGAAAAAAGCAAACAAAATTATATGTCATACATGTGAAATTATGCAAAACATATTTCCATATTAGCCATAATGCAAAAAGACAAAAAACAGAAAAGCAAGAGAATTTTCCTTCAATTTGCACTTTAAAGTTCATCAGTTTTCTTTCTGGAGGTAGTTAGATCATGAGTCCTTTGGAATTATTTTGGATCACTATATTGATCAGAATAACTGTTTCACAGGTGATCATTATTAAAATATTGTTCTTACTGTGTACAATGATCTCCTGGTTCTTCTCACTTTACTTTGCATGAGTTCATAGAGGTCTTGCCATGGGTTTTATGTGTGTGTGAGTGTGTGTGTGTGTGTGTGTGTGTGTGTGTGTGTGTATTTTCTGAAACTAACCCCCTCATCATTTCTTATGGAATAAAAGTACTCCACAATCATATGTCATAATGTGTTCAGCCATTCTTCAAATGATAAGCATCTCCTCAATTTCCTATTGATTGCCACCACAGACACAGATACACAAACAAAACCCTGCTGTAAATAGTTTTGTACATATAGGTCCTTTTCCTTTTTCTTTGCTCTATCTAGGATACAGAAGTAGTAGTGGTAGTGCTAGGTCAAAGGGTGTAAACAATTTTTATAGACTTTTAGGTATAATTCCAAATCGTTTTCCAGAAGGTTGGACTAGTTCACAACTCCACCAATTGGACCACTGGTGTCAATGATTTTCCTTCATCTCCTCCTGCAGCAATTGACATTTGTGATAGGTATGAAAGGGTACCTCAGAATTGTTTTAATTTGTCTTTAACTAATAATGATTTAGAGAATTTTTTCATGACTATAATAAATAGCTTTGATTTCTTCTTCTGAAAACTACCTATTCATATCTTTTCACATTTATCAACTGAGGAATGGCTCTAATTTTTTTTCAATTTGACTCAGTTCACATATTTGAGGAAAGGAAGCCTTTATCAGAGAAACTTGCTTTATAATTTTTATATTACTTCATTGTCTATGGTACCTTTTAGCAAAATGTAGTTTCATTGATTATCTCATATTAGTCCAATCATGTCTAATTTTGCTTTCACTTTGTCTGAGATCATGACTGAATCCAGCTCCCTTCACTTCAACTGAAGCATAATAAACTCAATTTCAGCCCTTCATTTCAAATCTGTTTGTGAGTCTTTCAGTCTCACATTATTGAATTCTGGTTTCTAATCCATTCTCCAATCTTTTTCAATTCTATGGTTTAGGTCATTCCATTTACATTCATAATTATGCAACAGATAGGTAGTGTGGTGGATAAAGCACCAAACCTGGATTCAGGAGGACCTGAGTTCAAATCTGGATTCAAACACTTGACACTTACTAGCTGTGTGACCCTGGGGAAGTCACTTAACCCTCACTGCCCCACAAAAAACAAAACAAAACACCAAAACAAACAAACAAAAAAACATAATTATGATCTCCCCTACATTCATTGTTAAATCATTCCAACATTATTGACTCACACCTGTGCCCTCTGTCTATATAGACTGCTTCTAACAATGTTTTAATAACGACAATGTTCTTGAACTTAAAGGTATCATATTCCCATATAGGAATGTAAACAGTTTAACTCTATTGAGTCTTTTAAGATTACTCTTTCATGTTTACCTTTCTGTGCTTCTCTTTAGTCTTGTGTTAGAATATCACGTTTTCCATTGAACCTTGGTCTCTGTATCAGGAATCCTTGAAATCCTCTGTTTCACTGAATATCCACTTTCTCCCTAAAAGATTATGCTTCCTTTGGGGGGATAAGTTATTCTTGGTTGTAATCCTATCTCATTTGCCCTCTGGAATACCATATCATAAGCCCTCTACTCTTTTAATATGGAGGAAGCTAAATCTTGTATGATCCTGACTGTGTCTCTATATTTGAATTATTTCTTTCTGGCTGCTTGAAATATTTTCTCCTTAACCTGGAAGCTCTGAAATTTGATGACAATTTCTGAGAGTTTTCACATTGGGATCTCAGGAGATAACCAGTAGATTCTATTAATTTCTATTTTAACCTCTTGATCTAATATATTGGGAGCATTTCCTTTGCAATTTCTTTGGATATGATTTTTATGCTATCTTTTTTTGCTCATGACTTTCATGTAGGCAATAATTTTAAAATTATCTAAATAAATAAATTTATTTTCCAGATCAGTTGTTTTTCTGATGAGATATTTCACAGTTTTCCCCCTTTTTTCATTCTTCGAGTTTGGTTTATTATCTCTGGAAGTCTCATGGAGTTATTAGCTTACACTTGTTCAATTATAATTTTTAAGGAATTATTTTTTACTGTGAGCTTTTATGCTTCTTTTTCTATTTGGCCAATTCTGTTTTTTAAGGAATTATTTCCTTCAGCTATTTGTGTGTGTTTGCATGAGTGTGTGTGGGTGTGTGTATGTGTATGTGTGTGTTTACCGTTGGGTAAAATCTGTTTTTCAGGTAATATTTTCTTCAGTATTTTTGTACCTATTTAATCAAGCTGTTAATTCTCTTCTCATAATTTTCTTTCATCATTCACATTTCTTCCTCTACCACTCTTCTCTTTCTTTAATTATTTCATGAATGTTTGCTGGCTTTGGGTCCAATTAACATTTATCTTTGAGGCATAGTTTGTAGTTGTTTTCACATTGTTGTTTTCTTCCAAATTTCTTGGTCTTCCCTGCCACTGTGGTCAAGTTCTATTTTATGGTCAAGTTCTATTTTGCTGTTTGGTCATTTCCTCAGTCTATTTCTTCACTTTGAAGTATATGCTAAAGTTGGACTCTGTTCATGTTAGGATGGAAAATCACTATCCCAAGCTTCAGATTTTTTCATGTTTCTGTTTTCAGAACAATCCTAAGAAAAGAAATACAGAAGCTATTCTCTCAGACATGGCTAGCAACACTTCCGAATCTCTTCTTTTGAAATCTATAAAGAAATAAGAATTAGTCTCTGAAAACTTTAGTTTCCATCAAGTTCTAGGCAGATATTTGTATAATGGTAGGTGTTCTATATAAAACACGAAGTGATGTTTTGTTTTGTTTTGTTTTGTTTTCAGGAGCTATCACCAGCAAATAAACTTTCTATTTTACCAAAATTTCTGCCAAGTCAATTTATTTACACATAGAAACCTAACAATTGTATAAGTTAAAATAAAGGTAAAAAGTGTGTCTAATCATGAGTTTCATTAAAAAAAAATATTTTGTACTCTTAAACTTTGCAAACATTTTAGTTATAATTAACAATAGTGCCTGAAGTATTAAACTTGATTCAGTTCACATCCTGATTGAGGTGAGCCATACTAGCTCCAGATGAAACATTTGATTATGTGGAGCCAAAAAACATTTCCGACTTGCTAATGAATACAGCGATCTTTCCTTTTTCTTTGCCTTTTTATACCTCAACTTTCTTCAATTACTCCATCAGACCTATGAGGAAATCATTTTATTATAGATAAATTGTTTATGAGAATCTTAATTTTAAAAAAAGTTTCATAGTTATATGTAAGACTATCTAACTAGCAGGTACTATTAGCAGTTCATCTCTATTGCCAAACTATAGGTAGAGTGGACATTGGCACAACATTGCTTACTTCCCTTCATCATTAAATGAGATCTTGTGTTTAGAAGACTAATACCATTTTCTGTTCAATCAAACTATTTGTTCCCAAATATTTTTTTTTCTGAAATTGAATGGAAAACTTTTTTTTTTTTCAAATTGGGAAATTTATTTAAACAGTTGAATGCATCATGGGCCGCCTCATCTTTTTGGACTTAGAAGAAGGTGTTTGGTCTCTTGGTAGTGATGCGTGGTTTTTGCTGGTGCCGCAGGACTCTGTGGGGCAGCAGGAACTTGATTTTGGAGTTGTGGAACTGCTTGACAGCAGGCCGGCAGCACTTGTTGAAAGGAATTTCTTCCACTTTCATAATCTGGATGGAGTGGGCCCTGGCACAGTAATGGGTCCCTATATCTCGGTAGCACTGAGTGGCAGCACCAGCAATGGTTAGGTTCCTGTACTCCCTGTACATGTTGTGGGTCCCACTCCTGGAATCGTAGTGCAGCCAGATGCCAAAGTTTTTCACCCAAAGAGGAATCTTTTCAAAGACCTGTCCACAATACACAATTTCTCCAGAAGACTTCTTCATCTTTTTCAGTTGGGAAACAAAGTACCAGAATCAGGACTTTGCTACAACATGATTAAGAGCAAAGATCCTCATCCACTGGATGAGACACTGGACTCTTGGAAGTTGGCAGGCATCGTTCAACTACCTTATACTCTCTCAGAGTACCCAAGGACTTCATGGTGCTGCCGCCTCACTTCCTGCCAACCTGCAAAAGTGGAAAACACTTAAAATACCATTTCAATGTGCTGAATCTGTCCCTAATGGTCTAAAAAGCCACATACACAATAATACTAACAACTTTAATTTAAATTAAATTGATTACAATTGTCTATTTTTTCTAAATGCAATAGAACTGGGATGTTACTGCTTTTAAGGTATATTTTGAGTATTGAGTGCCAAAGCATACTCATGTGTGTGGCAGTGGCAGACAGACAGACAGACACACACACACACACACACACATACCACACACCATGGTCAAAGTAAATATTTGATTTTTTGGGTGCAGCTAGGTGGTGCAGTGGATAGAGCACCAGCCCTGGATTCAGGAGGACCTGAGTTCAAATCCAACCTCAGACCCTTGACACTTACTAGCTGTGTGAACCTGGGCAAGTCACTTAACCCCAATTGCCTCACCAACAAACAAAAACAAAAATAAAAACAAAAATTTGATTTATTGAGGAGTTGTACCTTGGTAGGATTACTGAAGGTTCTGACTTTATTGACTTCATATAATCAGTCCAGATTCCAGTAGGACTGGATCACTGAAAGGATAACAAAATATGGAGAAACCTTACTATGTAGTCATAAGTTAAATAAGAAAAATGGTTATCACTAAATAAAATTAATTTATTGTTCTGCAAATAAAATCTTAGACTAAAAATTATATAGAAGGTACAGATTTATATTGGCACAGAATATTTCCTCATCCAGGAATTGAATAATATGTGTAGTCCTTATCTAATTTTACATACATACATACATACATATACATATACATATACATATACATATACATATACATACACACACTATATATGTGTGTGTGTTGTGGATTCTGTTTGTAGATTCTGTCATTTACATAAACATTTTATACTCAATAGGTAGGTCTACTCAGATTACAACAATACAGTTTTGAAGATTGTCTGCTAAGTATGAACTCTTTCAGCATGACTCTGCTTGAAATGCAAGCATAACAGGACATTGAAAACTACCAGGTCACATAATTGAATTTATAGATAAAGAAACTGAGGGTGACAGAGATAACAAGTGGAAAAGCTGAATTTGAGCCCATCTCCTAATTTCTAGCTGTATGGTACAATTACATCGCCTCCCAAATTTGTGATCAAGTTATAGAGTGCTGCATAATGCAAAAAATAATTATGCTTTACGTTGAACTAATAAATATAACTATTATACTAGATGGGATAGAATGTTCAGACTAGATTCAAGGAGATGTGAGTTCAAATCCAGTCTCAGACATTTACTAACTGAGTGACATTGGGCAAGTCACTTAAATTCTCTCATCTTCAGTGTTTTCATCTGTAAAACAGGAATAATATGTTTCCTCAAGGTTGTTATAAATATTTAAGTGCTATAAATTTGAGTTATTAATGAAGAATGGCTGAACACGTTATGACATATGACATGATACACACAGAAAAATTAGATAAATCATTAATCAATTTGTAATTTTAGGATTTGGACCTTTGGATGAAAATCAGTGATGCTTCAAAGGAATACCTTTTGATCATCTGAAGAATCAGGCAAATGTCTGGATTCATATTTTAAAAAGCATTTAAGTCCAGTGGTAGTCTAGGTAAGAAAGGAGAATAGTGGTGTAAGAATCCCAGTTCAGTGGATTCTATGTCAAGGGTCCAAGCAAGCCCTTTAGAGGGAATTACTTATTTGGATGGCGTGAGGATGAATTAACTCAACAGAAAGAAAGAAAGCTTCTGCCTTGACAAACTTTTCATTTTATTGGAGAATGATAACATAAGAGGCACTGGTAGTCAAGATGGAAACCTAGTTTTGAAAATTAGAAGGATAATAAGTGGAGCAGTAATGGATATAAACTGGCTATGTGACACTGGGCAAGTCAATTAGAGCTTTAGGCAGCTCTCTAAGACTAGTTGCAGAAAAGATACCAACCTGCATTGGTAGAGGGTATTTCTTCACTTAGGAGGTCCCCAAATTAATAGTCATAGATCTAGTCTGTATTCTTATATAGAACTGGAAGTGAGATTGCAGAAGTAAGAGGGAAAGGAAGGAAAAGTAGTATTCAAGGTCATTGGAAGTGGGTGAGGAGGTGACCAACAAGTTAATTGAGATATGGTGAAGATCAGCTTCACATGAACAGGGCACACAGCAAGTGCTCCAAAAAAGCTTCTTGGTTGACTGGATATTGACTTATGTAGAGAAGGCAAAACTGCTTTATAGAAAAAAGAGAAGCAAAATCAGAGTTAAACAAGCATTGATTGATATCTCTAATTTTAAACAATTCCAAAACATTTTGATGCTTATTACTTTCTAGTATAGTTTGACATATGGTAATGATAAGTTCCCTTTCTCCCTATGTTCATTAAAACCTTTGAAAAAATACACATAGTCAAGAAAAACAAATTCCTAATTTAGCCATGTCTAAAAATATGACTTAACTTGCATAGGAAGTCCATTACCTCTGCCTTAGGAAGTAGAAAAAAATTTTCATCATTAGTCCTCTAGAAACATGATTAGTCATTGTGCTGATCAGAGTTCTTAAGTTTTTCAGTTTGTTCATTTTGACAGTGTCATTGCTACTACATAACTTATTCTTTTTATTCTGTGCATTTCACTCTGCATTAGTTCATGTGAGCCTTCTCAGTTTTTTTTGAAACCATCCCTTTATTCATTTCTTATGAACTAATAGTATTCCATTACATTCATATGCCATTATTTGTTCAGTCACTCCCCAAATGTTTTGGTACTGGTTAAAAAAATAAAGAGGTTGAGAACAGTGGAAGAGATATTGTACATAACATAAACAAACATACCTATTAGGTACTTTAATAAAACAAAACAAAACAAAACAAACTAAACAGAATCTGCTTGACTTGTTTCTTGACTTTTCAAAGTCTTACAGAAATTATGTGTATAAAATATTTTATTTTCACTCAATTACATGTAAAAACAATTTTAATATTCCTTTTTTTTTCAAATTTTGAGTTCAAAATTCTCTCCCTCCCTCTCTTCCCTGCCCCCAATGAGAAGGCATGCAATTTGACATAGGTTATACATATGTAGTTATGCCAAACACATTTCCATGTAAGTCATGCTATGAAAGAAAACAGACAAAAATAAAGACAAAGAATCTTCTTTAATCTACATTCAGGCTCTATTAGTTCTTTCTCTGGAGATATATAACACTTTTCATCATCAGTCCCTTAGAACTGTCCTAATCATTGTATTGCTGAGAATAGCTAAGTTATTCACAATACATCATCATACAATATTGCCATTACTGTGTACAAAGTTCTGGTCCTGCTCATTTAACTTTGTATCAGTTCATGTAAGTCTTTCCAGGTTTTTCTGAGAGCTTCCTCCCCATCATTTCTTATAGCACAAGAATATTCCATAAGAATCATATACAACTTTTTCAATCATTCCCTCAATTGATCGACATCCCCTTAATTTCCAATTCTTTGCCACCACTAAAATAGCTGATATAAATATTTTTGTACATATTTTTGTTTTTGTTGTTGCTATCATTTATTACTTTGGGATATAGAGTTAGCGGTATTGCTGATTCAGAAGACATGCATGGTTTTATAGTTCCAAATTGCTCTCCAGAATGGTTGAATCAGAACACAATTTCACCAACATTACATTAGTGTTTTAATTTTCCCACATCGTCACAAATATTTATCATTTTCTTTTTCTATAATATTAGCATATCTGATAGATATATGATAGTAATTCAGAGTTGTTTTAATTTGTATTTATCTCATTTATAATAATTTAGAGCATTTCTTCATGTGACTATAGATAGCTTTGATTACTTTGTTTGAAAACTGTTTGTCCATATCCTTTAACCATTTACCAATTGAGAAATGTCTCTTATTTATATAAATTTTACTCAGTTTTCTATATATTTGATGATCATAAAAACTTGCTTTAAATTTTTCTTCCACAATAATAATTATTAACTATGTATTTCCCTCCATTCTCTTTTCCCCATGTGAAATTATAGATATATAGAGAGAGATTTAGAGATAGATATAGGTATATATATATATATATATATATACATATATATGTACACACATGCAAATATATGTATAAATGTATGTGTGAGTCTATATATGTATATATACATATACACATGTATACATAAACATATGTACACAGAGAGAGCAACATTGAATTTTACATATTAAGATAAGCTACAAGTAACATTTGTACCTTATTTGCTATTTTAGATGTGAAAGGTAATATAAACAAATTAGAGGAGCATGGAGGAGATACTTTGCAAATCTAGAGCTAGGGGAATTATTCATGACCAAATAAAGTATGGAGATGATCATGCAAATAAAATGAACTATTGCTTGCATAAAATTAAAATGTTTTTACTCAAACAAAACAATGCAGTTAATATTGGAAGCACCATAGTTAACTGAGAGGGGAAATATTTCAAGTCAGTTTCTTTCATAAAGGTTTCATATCTAATATCCTTTAGAGACTGATTCAGATTTTAAAAAATAATTTCTCAATTGATAAATTATCAAAGGTTATGAATAGGCAGTTCTTGAGGGAACTCTGAGTTATAAAAAGTTAAAGTATATTGTAAAGTCCTTCCACGCTTCCTCCTTCTATGCCTACTTTCACTACCAACCCACCTCCTTTCACTACTGACCTACTGACCAACCTCCTAGAGTCTCTACCCAACCCCCAGGTGATATATCCCTTCTTCCTCTCAGAGGCACCAAGCTGGGTCACCCACATATGCCAAGCTAATTCATTGGCTCCCCCAAGGATGTAAGACATCCCATGCCAGGCTCCCCTGAAGATGGGGGCTGGGCTGAGGAAGCTCTGGCATGCCTGAGATTTCCTGTGCATATCCCTGCTGAGCGGGTGTGGGCTGGGTGTGGCGTGTGTGGTTTACATGCCTGGGGGGCTTCAGGGAGAGCAGTTGCGCTGGGGGAGGGGAGACCTGTTCAGGGCACCTGAGGCTAATTTTAGCTTACAGTCCCCCCTTTGCTTCAACAAGAAACATGGGGTGTTTCCTTGATGAAGCAGTTAAATAACAGAATATTATGACCTATGCTAACAAACAATATGCTAATAACAACATAGAAAATGAAAATTTTGTCCAGAGGGGCAATCCTTCACGGACTCATGCTTTGACAATGTCTACAGAGGGAAGGCCTCTGCAGAAAATATACATTACAGATGGTGTATATAGGAAGAAACAAAAATATCCATTTAAAGTCTTTGAAATCTTGTCTTTAGAGGAGTGTTGAGATATCAGCAGGGAATCTGGATTCTGGTCCGGACTCTGGTTTCTGTTTATCCCTGGACTCTGGTTGTCTCTGAATTCTGCTTTTCTCTGGACTCTGGTTATATCTGGATACTTTACTTCTTTAGCAGTTGAACTGCTGAATTGTCACTAATTTTTAGCATAGCATTGTCAAAATGTTCAAATTAAACAATGAAAGGTCTTCAAAATATAATTCATATAGAACAAATCCAAAGTTGACACTTACAGCATACTACAGTCCCCTCTTTGGAGGATACTTATACCCATATGCAATATAGAGTTGAGACAGCTATGATATTAATAACACTTTTTACAACTATGTCTGGATCAAGGCCAAATTTAGTAATGTGTCCGTGATGACACCTGAAAATGTTATGGAAAGGTTACCATACCATATCTTGTGGTGCATAGACATCCAGTAATTGTTCTAGGCCTCAGGTGGATGGATTCTAACCATGCTACTAGACTGAAGAAAAAAGCTAAATTAAGTAAAACCAGGTGCATGTGCTAGGGCTAACCATGACACCAGGCCATTTTTTGGAGTGAGAGAGGAAAAAAAACTGGACTTTGTCCAGTGACCTGAATGTATTTGGACTAAGGGAATCCTGCCTTCAGGTTTTGCTGAATGCTGTTCTCTCAGCCATGGCTATTCTCTTAGCCTCTATCAGGGCATTTTACCTGTACCTGTCTCTCCTCTTGTTGTACATATATTCTCTCTAGGGCTTGCATCATGGAGTTGAACCATCTCTGCCAAGCTCAGTGTAAGAGCAATTAATCTCTGAAATGATAAGTTTCCATAATTCATAAATCATTAATTTTACCAAAAACAATATGATGGCAAAAATGCGTGTTATGCTCCGTAACTTAGGACATACTTGTAATATATCCAATAATCCCAAACCATACCCAGAGTATACATAGTCACAATGACATGTAAATGATAAATGAATGTAAATGGCTGATAATATTAAACATTATTACAGAATCTTCATTAGACAAGTAAACCACATCATCTTGTCCATGAATTCTCTATCTAGTATAATGACAATAAGAGATACTTGAAGCGATAAACAATTTATCAAAAGGAACTAAAACATCAGCAAAACTCAATATGTTCATTAATTACCTTATAAATCAAGCAATAGGGTTCAATAACCCTTTCTAGAAGTTAGAGCCATATGCTCTTGGTGGAAAAGTTCTTTGCCTACAAATGGTACAGGTGGAAGGAGATGGTGAGGACTGAACAGGGGCCAAGCAGGAATAGAAGCAGCAACACCAGCAGGTCGGGGCCACAGGGAACATTAGGGTCAGACAACCATGACCTGGTGCTGATGACAGCTTCAATTCTGTTATAGCTGAAAGATGCTGGAAATCTAGTTGTAAAGATACTTGGACAGAATTTTTTGTTAGAGCTATAAGAGGCTTAATAATTTCACCAAAAGAGGGTATCCATTGCCTGCAATACCCAGCTGCTCTCAGAATGACCCTTAGCTGCTTCCTAGTTAATTCTGCCACTCTTTGGGCTTTACGTTTAAAGATCCAATAGCATTGCATCCAGGTTCTGGCTCAGTCACCAAGACTGACCTAGAGGCTCCTGTATCCAATAAGTAATCATAACTTTGAGGGTCACATGAGGTTCATTACCCTGGAGAGGAGAATGGATTGGTATAAGAGGGTTGATATATTCAGGATCTGGAAAAATAAAACTTTCAGTGTCTGTTGTCCATTCCTCCCCTGTACACCATCATTTCTTTATATCTCTCTGATCTTTACCCCTTTGAGAGGGTCCGTGACTGTTCTCATTTTGCTCCTTTATATCTCTCTGAAAAGGCCTATAACTGTTTTGACTCTGCCACTCTGTATCTCACTGATAGAGTGTATATCTATTTTGATTCTGCTTGTAAAACGGCCTATAATTATCTTGGTTCTGTCCTTCTGTACCTTCCTGATACGGTCTATGATTATTTTGATTCTGTTTGTAATAAGGCCTGTAATTGTCTTGATTGTTTCCTCTCTGGTAAAAGTTTCCATGGTTATTCCTATTTCCCCTAAAAAAGAATCTTTAAGACTCTAAGTCATTACCTGCCTCAGTTCTTGCTTTCTAATCCTACATTCTCTCAACAAGTGTCCTTGTTTTTCACAATATTGACACACTTTAGGGGGTTTGTACTGACTTTTAAATTCCTGAGCTGAGAACATTGCTGCTAGAATGCATCTGCATGTATATTTTGTACCATCCTGCATGGGTGGCTTCTACTGACCTGATTTTTAAAACTGGGCAAGGGCAGCTAGGTGGCACAGTGGATAAAACACCAGCCCTGAATTCAGGTGTACCTGAGTTCAAATCTGGCCTCAGACACTTAACACTTACTAGCTGTGTGACCCTGGGCAAGTCACTTAACCCCAATTGCCTTACAAAAAAAAAAAAACAACTGGACAAAATCTGTTTCTGAATTCAGGTCATTTCTAGCAGAGGGGGCTGTACTGGCATGCCGCTGAACACATGGCTCACTATGGGTACAATTGTTCCTCTCTCTCCAGAGTTTTACAAGAAAATACCATGCTATAATATTAGTAATGGAGAGAAGAAAAATTAGAGCTATTATTATACTGCCATAGTAGGGTTCAAATTTATTAAAAATGTTCTCAGTAATATTAACCATAGGCTCAGTGTGGAAAATAGAATCACTCGTCCCATCATTCCATAAATTTTTTAATGTTTGGATGAGGAGAAATCCGGTAAGGCTATAAGAAAATAATGAACTTGTCACTCATTTGAAATGAGACATTATGCTGTCCCAGAACACCCCACTAAAAAAAGCAAGCAGTAAAAAGAAAAAAAAAATATTCAGTCATGGTACAGTTTAAATGCTAAGGCTTGAGAGGCTTTTGAAATTAAAGGAGGCAGTGGGGGGGAATTTTTGTTGTTGTTGTTATAAATTTTTTTTTTACCAGGTTAGTACTCCTGGTGGCTTTTTTTTTTTTAAAGATTTACCAGGTTAGTAGGTTAGCAACTCATACCTGGCTTGCCATTTAATGTAAAAAAAAAAAATTAACTGCTTGCTAATCTGAATACTATTAATTTAATATAAGGAGAGACAATTGGGAGGCTCCCCCTCCCCCACTGCCTCCCAGACTGATAAGAAAAAGATTAAACAACCTATTTTCAATTTAAGCAAATACCAGGGTTTATTGATAATGAAAAAATAGAAATAAAAGCAAGAAATATATGACCTGTAAAGTTCGGTACACCAGACTCACTCTCTCTTTTACCTTTCTCTCCTGCCGCCTGCGCATCTCTCACCTGTGGGTTTGGCTTGCTACTGCCATCTGTGCTTCGACCCCTGAGACGTGTCTGCTTCCTCAGTCCTCCCTGGTGATCCCTTTCTCAGTCTTCCTCCCTCATCTCTTTCACTCTAGCTGCCCTACACTTCTTCTCCTACTGTGCCCGCTTTCACTACAGACCAACCTCCTGATGTCTCTACCCTCCCCCAGGCTATATATCCCTTCTTCCTTTCAGAGGCCCCAGGACAGGCCACCCATGCTGCCAAGCTAATTCATTGGCTCTCCTAGACTGTGAGGAGCCCAGTGCCGGACACTCTTGGAGTTGGAGGCTGGGTGGAGGAATCTCTGACATGCCTGAGGCCTCCCCTGAGTGAGCATCCCTGCTGAGCAGGGTATGGGCTGAGCATACTACGAGGCTTATATGCCTGGGGTGGTTTTCGGGGAGAGCAGTTGTGCTGGGGGTGGGGTGGTCCACTGGGGGCACCTGAGGCTAATTTTACCTTATGATATGGAAAAAAAGTTCCATTATCACTGATAGTAGAGAAATTTTTTTAAAAAGCAGTTTTGATATTCCACTTCATACTTATCAGATTAGCAAAGTTTACTCCCCAAAAAAGGAACTTGACAGATGTGGGAAGGGCTATGATAAATCAGACCTGTTAATGTACTTTTTGGTGGAGCTATAAATTGATCCAGCCATTCTGGGTATCTATTTACAATGTTGCCCAAAGAGTTATTAAATTACATATTTTTTGATCCATTAATGTCATTACCTGTCCTGTATCCCCAAAAAACATGGAAAAAAAGGACAGGAATGCACCCACACACACACACACACTATATATATGGAGAGAGAGAGAGAGAGAGAGAGAGAGAGAGAGAGAGAGAGAGAGAGAGAGAGATTGTTTTGTGGTGGCAAAGAACTAGAAACTAAGGGAGTGTCCATCAATTGAGGAATGACTGAAAAACTTGTGGTAATATAGAAATAATGGAATACAACTGTGCTACAAAAATATGAAAAGGAACATAACATAGGGATTTATGAAGATTTGTATGAACTAATATAGAATGAAATTAGTAGAATCAGAAGAACACAATAGGTCACAGTAACATAGTAAATACAAACAATCTTGTAAGACTCCAAAACTCCATGCAACAACATAACCAATTTTGAATCTATAGGACTGATGTTGAAGCATTCTACCCATCTTCAAACAGAAAGATGATGGATTATTGATTCATGGAACAGAATACCCTTTCTCTCAATGATCTCATTAGTGTGCAAGTGATTCTCAAATCTACCTACCCAAACCTAATCTCTCCAATTCTCCAGGCCTTCATTATGAACTACCTACTGTACAGTTACTGCTGGATACGTGTGTATATTTAATGATGTCAAAATTAATATATCCAAAACAAAACTTCATCCAAAACACAACCGAATTTCTAATGACTTTTTTTCCCCTCAAGGACACCACCATTCTTCCAGTCTTCCAGGTTGACAAATTAAAAATCATTGTCTTCATTGTCCCTGTTCCGCTACAATCTATAAGTGGCTGAGTCTTGTTGACTCTCCTTCAATATCTCTCACAACTGTATTCTCCTCTCTACTTAAACAATTACCACCTTTGTCCAGGTGCTCATTCCCTTTTATCTTCACTATTGAATTTGTCTTCCAAGTTCTATCTATCCTCTCACAGCTGACAAACTGATATTGCTAAAACGTAGGTCTGACTCTACCATTCATCCAGTGACAAAGGTCCAGGATTGAATTATTTCCTTCTATTTGTAATTTAAAGTCTTTACATTTCATGCCACACACTAGTGTTTCAGGCTAATTACAAATCACATTCTTCATGAAATCTATGTTTAAGTCAAACTGTACCACCAACTTTTTCTTATTTGTATCTAATTTTCCATCTCCATGTCTACCTTCACTTATATTGATTGCCCTTCATTCTTGGAATGTGCTCACTTTTCAAATTTTCCTGTAAAAATCTCAAAATTCCCTTAAAGCATTTCTCAAGTACTCCCACTACATACACACCTCTGAAATTATCATTTATTTTATATGCATTTTACATATTTCTATGAGTATATTTATAAATCTCCTGATAAAATGTAAGCTCCTTGAAGATAGGAACTATTTCATTTCAATCTAAGTATCTCCAGGACCTACCAGGTCCTGGTATATAATAGGTTCTTTAAAAATTCATATTGATCCACAGGGTTAGATCAATTCCACTGTTTGACCAAATATACATATATACATATATATATATATATATATATATATATGTATGTATATATATATATATGTATATATATATGTATGTATGTATGTTATACTCTGGGAAAGAAGTTTAATTTTATGGTAAGTTTTGGCCTCTTCTTAGTTATTTGTCCAGTGGACCCACAAGAGAAGAAATGAATGGTATTCTTAATACATTAGAAAATTTTGGGGCAGCTAGGTGGTGCAGTGGATAAAATACCGGCCCTGGATTCAGAAGAACCTGACTTCAAATCCGACCTCAGATACTTGACACTTATTAGCTGTGTGACCCTGGGCAAATCACTTAACCCTTGAATAATATTTTATTTTATTCCAATTACATTTAAACATAGTTTTCAACATTAATTTTTGTAAGATTTTGAGTTCCAATGTTTTTCTCCCTCCCTTCCCTCCTCCTCCTGAAACCAGCAAGTAATTTGATACAGATTATAACATTAAAATCATGTTAAACATATTTCCACATTAGTTATCTTGTGAGAGACAAATCAGAACAAAAGGGGAAAAAAATCACACAAGAAAGAAGAAACAACAAGAACCACAAAAACCCCCAAAACAAACAAACAAACAAAAAACCCACCAACAACAATCATGAAATTAGTATGCTTCAAACCGCATTCAGACTCCATAGTTCTTTTTCTGTATGTAGAGAGCATTTTCCATCATGAGTCTTTTGGCATTGTCATGAGTCATTGTATTGCTGAGAAGATCTAAGTCTGTCACAGTTCATCACACACTGTTTTTGTTATTGTGTACAGTGTTCTCTTGGTTCTGCTCACTTCACTCAGCATTAATTCATGAAAGTCTTTCCAGGTTTTTCTGAAATCTGTCTGTTCATCATTTCTTACAGCACAATAGTATTCCATTGCATTCATATACCACAACTTGTTTAGCCATTCCCCAATTGATGGGCATCCCTTCAATTTCCAATTCTTTGCTACCACAAAAAGAACTGCTTTAATAGAAATAGTCTTTAGAGGAGGATCTAAGTTGCTTAAAATGTAATGAGGCTGACTAGAAATAGGAAAGAAGCAGGGATATTGACCAAAAAGAGGGGTAAAATGGTTTTCATAATAAGAACCTGGGGAATAAATCTGATTAGATCACAAAGAATTCCTACCTTCTTAAGCATAAAACAGTACATATCTAGGCTTATACACTATCCCATAGTGCTTTTAACTCCTTCATTTAAAAGTTAATACTGTTTTGAACTTATAAAATAGTCTTAATATTTTGTGCTTTATACCTCAAACCAGCTGCTTCTGTCAGATTCCCACAGAAATACAAGGAGTGATATTCCCATGTAGGAAGACTATATAGAAGAATATAAAGATTTTGTATTACAGACTCAGAAGAGCTTGTAGTTACTGTCTGAGAGACCACAGACATATAAGTATGGGTATAGAGCTAAAAGAATGATCATGTAATTTTTGGAAGACATCCAAGTCGTCCCTTCAGTAGAAGATCCCATGGGAGATACATAAAAGTCAGTGATTCAACAAGCTTTTATTTTAAATACTTAATATGTATCAAGCACTACACTCTATGCTGAGGGCAGGAGAGCAAAAAATTAAAATGCAGTTTCTGTTTTCAATTAGCTCATATTCTAAGGAGTGAGACAACATACAAATACCTATGTACATAAATGAAAAGTAATCTCAGAAGGAATCTACAGGAGGCAACAGGGAGATTAGGAATGATTATTTGAATAACATAAGATTCGAGTTCTGAAGGAAGCTAGGGAAGTCAGGGGGTAGTGATAATAAGAAAGAAGAGCATTCCATCATGAGACAGCCAGTGCGAAGGCACAGTCAGAAGCTGCATAGTATCCTGTGCATAAAATGGTAATTAGTTCAAGTAACTAGATTTTAGAATGAATGATAGAGAGGAGTAAAGTGTCAGAAGACTATAAATGTAAGAAGGAGTCAAGCTGTGAAAGGCTTTAAAAGCCAAACAGAAGTGTATATTTGTCATGAGAAGGAATGGAGAGCCACTAAAAATTTTGGAGTAGGGGAGTGACATACCTATCAGCTGAATGAAAGGTAGATGGAAGTAAAATGAAATTCAGGGAAACCATTCAGAAGGATAGTTCAATAGTACAGGTGTGAGAGGAAGAGGGTCTATACAAGAGTGGTAGCTATGTAAGTAAAGAATAGGTGATATGAGAGATTTTGTGAAGATAGAAATAACAAGATTTGACAACAGATTAGGGTTAGTGTCTATGAGGAGTCAAGTGTAATACTAAAGTTGTAATCACAGTTGGCTAGAAGCACAGTGATATTGTCCATAGTGATATCAAAGTTGGGAAGAGAAGAGAATTTGGAGTGAAAAGATAATGCATTTCTGTATAGGACATAATGAATTTGAGATTCCTACAGGATATTCTGTTCAAGATGTGCAAAATGCAGTTGGTGATGGAACATTGCCAGTGTGTATTTGGGAACTATGGAGTCTGAATGCAGATCAAAGTATACTATTCTCACTTTTGTTGGTGGTGGTAGGTTGGTTGTTTGTTTCTTTGTTTCTTCGTTTCTTTCTTTCTTTCTTTCTTTCTTTCTTTCTTTCTTTCTTTCTTTCTTTCTTTCTTTCTTTCTTTCTTTCTTTCTTATGGTTTTTCCCCCTTTTCTTCTGATTCTTCTTTCACAATATGAATAACATGGAAATATGTTTGACATGATTGTAATTTATAACCTATATCAGATTGCTTGCTGGCTTCAGGAGGAGGGAGGAAAGGGAAAGAGGGAGAAAAATTTGGAATTCAAAATCTTACAAAAATAAATGTTGAAAACTATATGTATTTGGAAAAATAATATAAAATACTTTTTAAAAAATGAAATGGATCAAAATAAATTGAGATTTGAAGTGGTTGATATAAGAGCTGTGAATCATATAATTTTAGGGTTAGACATTGTCTAAAAAAATTGTCTTATTTTTACAAATAAGAAAACTAAGGCCCACAGTGGGATAAAATTTTCCTAGGACCACAACACTAGAAAGTGTCTAAGGCAAGATTTGAACTCAGGTACACAAGTAGTACGTGGAAAAGCCTAGATTCAAACAAGAACTTCTGCCTCCTACTCTGGGAATTAAATTAATTACTACTTTCAAGTATACTCTTCTTTCTTTATGTGTATTTAAATATAACATAAAAATAATTTGAATTTTGAAAATAAAATAACTAACTGGTTGGTATTTGTCCATTAATGTCACCACTTTAGATGACAGCATCTGAGAAAGATTTTGCAGAGTTTTAGGGTAGTTTTTGGCAGAGATGAAGAGAAGGTATTTTACATTTTTTTTTCTTAACTATAGAATATTTGGCAAAGTTAGTCTTCTTCTGCTCTGTATCTCTCCTAAGTTTTTTCTTGTTGATTTTGCTTTATGTATCACTTGAGAAATCACTCAATTTTAACTGGCAGCTTCTGAGAGTTATTTGTTGCAATGTACAGTATACGTGCAAAATAAATTTACTGTTACATATACTCCCTACTGCATTGGAATCACTAACTTGACATATTTCTCAGTGCTAGCATTCAAACTTTATTAATCAGATGCACACAAACATCTCTGTTAAGAAGTACAAATATTAACCTGACTAGAAGCAAACCACCAACCTGATTTCCTAGGGCTTCTCAGTTTTATACTGGTAGGTACAAATGACAATGTTCCCTCTTTCCAGTTTTGTATCTCCCTCTGAAGTCATTGTCTGGCAAGTCTGAAAATCTCAGTCAACAGGTATTGCACTCAAGGGAACATAGCTGATACTTGAGGTTGCAGTTCAGGAAACAAAGAAAGGAGCTGCCTACAGGTTGCCTCCCAAGAACGAGGTGGATGCTGGGGGACTTCACTGAGTTTCTTATAATTGTAGCTATGGGTATTAGCTAATTAAACCCAAATTTCTGATTGGTAGTTAAAGATCTAATTTCTTTACAAATTGGGGACATCTAGGTGGTGGAGTAGATAAAACACTGGTCCTTTATTCAAGAGGACCTGAATTCAAATCCTGCCTGAGACACTTGACACTTAATATCTGTGTGACCTTGGGTAAGTCACTTAACCCCCACTGTCCTGCTCCCCCCAAAAAATTTCATTTCATTTATTCTCGATGACATAAATTGATAATGTTGGTTATCAAATGTTCTCATGTGTGGTCTGTCACATCTGGGGCCACATATCTTTATTACTTGTTTATGAACATAAGTATGTGGCTTATGAACCTATGCCACATGTATGTTTATTTTAATATTGAAAAGCAAGTATACAAAACAAATAACAAAATAGTTCATCCCAAGATGGTGGCTTAATGCAAGGTGAAGTCAGTAATATCAAGGCAACAAACCTATTCTCACTATATTTGCTAACTTAAAAAGATTCCTCATGCTGCTTCCAAAGTCATGCTATGATTCAGCAGTAGTAATCACAGAAGATATGATCTGGAGAGTCTTCTCATGGGCATAGGAATTAACACGTACCTATCTATGTGCTAGCCATAAGCAATTTGGAACAAATATATAATCTCATGAACCTAGAGAAAGCACACCACTCTTATTATAAAGGATTAATTAATCAACAATTATTAATGATTAATACTAGGGGCACCTAGGTGGGGCAGTGGATAGAGCACTGGCGCTGGATTCAGGAGGACCTGAGTTCAAATTTGGCCTCAGACACTTAACATTTACTAGCTGTGTGACCCTAGACAAGTCATTTAACCCCAATTACCTCACCAAAAAAAAGATGATTAATACGGAAGTGGTATTACTTTGATAATTCATTGTATCATGAAATTTACCCATTCATAGCGAAGGCAATAGCAGTACACCACAAACCTCAGACGGGTCCAGCCAAACATAAAGTGCTTCAAACATGAGCCCAGGGATAGATTATTGTCCAAAGACAGGTCTAATCCAGGTTAAAGCACCTAGTTGCCATACTAGCATGGGCTGATGATTATTTTAAGGCCTAAGACAGTTTTGTACTGCATTAAAGAGGGTTTTGATATTCATTACTGAACTAAGTATTTGGTGTTGTCATTCCTTGTAAATGTACTATTTGGTATAGGGAAAAGAAGAAAAGATTCACCCTGACTTAATAGAACTTTTGATAATATCCACCATTAAACAAACACTGATAAATTATCTGATATGTATCAGGTGCTTTTGTAGTCAATACAAAAAAATGACTCTAAGGGTTAAATTTATTTCCAAATTTTTCTCCTGAATGGCTGGACTAGTTCACAACTTGCCCCACAGTGCTTTTTCCTATGTCCTCCATCATTTGTCATTTTCCTTTTTGCTCATGTTAGCTGATCTGATAAGTGGGAGATAGTATCTCAGGGTCGTTTTATTTGCATTTCTCTGGACAATAGTGATTTGGAATTTTTATGTGACTATTGATAGTTTTGATTTCTTCCTGTGAAAACTGCATGTTCATTCTTTGATCATTTATCAGTTTGGGAAAGGCTCATTTTTTTATAAATTTGACTCTCTTCACTATGTATCTGATGAATGAGGACTTGATCAGAGAATATGGTATAAAAATAACTCCCGTTTCCTGCTTTCATTCTAATTTTGGCTATATTCATTTATGCAAAAATGTTTTAATTCCATGTAATCAAGATTATCCATTTTACTTTCTGCGATCCTCTCTTACTCTTATTTGGTCATAAACTATTTCCTCACCATAGATCTGACAAGTACATTTTTGTATGGTAATACCATTTATGTCTAAATCACGTATCCATTTTGACTTAATCTTGGTCTACACCTAGTCTATTATAAACTGCTTTCCAGTTTTCCCAGCAATTTTTGTCAAATGGTGCTTTCTTACCCCCAAAGCTTGGATCTTTGTCTTAGTCATGCTTTAAACATGTTTCTCTTTCCTTTAGTGTCTATCTTTAAGTAAATAACAATCATTCTACTCTTTACCTCACCTAGTTGTTCTACTGGCCTTCAATCCTGAATAATCAATACTTTTTGATAGTTACAGAGAAAAAACAATAATGTAGGGGAATGATACATAATACAGATCTGTGCCTCTCTTCCCTCTCCCAGGATTTCTCTCAAGGTTCTCCTTTGATTTTTTTTTTTCTCCCTACCACCTGTCATAGAAATCATACACCTGATGATAGCTCAGAATGATCATTCTATCCATCTGTTTCACTGTGTGCCAGGAATGCCAGGATGGGGATACAGGAGGTAGGATGAAAGGTTAGAGAATGCAGAGTATCAGCAGGTGGACACACAGAGTGGGACAATAATAAGGGACAAAAGAAAATTTTTCAACTAGGGCCTCTGAGAAGTATGAAATAATGGCATGAGAAGAAGCTGATATTGAAAGACATGGTACATCTCTCATAAACTTTGTATTTTGGATAACTTCTACTCTTACATTGCCTTCAGAGAACTGCTTTTCTACTACATTAGAAAATGTGGCACCTCACTTGCTTCAATCCTTTGTTTCTATCTTCCTAATTTTTTACATTTCATATAAAAGACAAAATAAAATTTAAAAAAAGAATAAGGGAATGACTATTGTGACTAATTTGTTTTTCATCAAGTCCCCCACATCTTCCCTCCTGCCTCATATAAGGATGAATGGCATGGAAGAAATTGGGTAGAATATTCTGAAAATGTAGAATAAGACTTCCCTGAAGAAATCTTGTCTGTGTCTAATTACTAGAAATTCATTTGCAGAGAGGCTTTTTTATGGTAGTGTGCTTTTAATTTGTTTTTTAAAGTAAAGATGTTGATTGAAGGGAGAATGGACCCCTGCCAACAGAAAAGACAGGTATTTAAAATGAAAATTTTTGCAAGCAGCTGGCAATCTTTAGGCTTAGAGGGCAATTATTCCAGTTTGGGGATAAGAAAATAATAAACATGGAGGACAGATTCAATAGTTAAAGGTCTAACTCAGGGCCCTTTGGGATCAGAAAAAAAATTCTTATGTGACAGGAAATTCATTAGCACTTTAAACCTAAACACAGTTGGAAAATAAATTAAGTGTTTCTTCATAACAAAAAAATGTATTTCATTTTATTGTTTGAGTCTAACATAAAAACCAATGAAGCAGAGGTATTTTCTTCTCTATATGTTGTCAGATTTTTGGATTAGGATGATATGGGAACATTCAAGAGTGATTTCTCCTTGTTTAGTTTTCTGCATAGAAGCAGCACATGAAGTTGAAATCCAAAACAATATAGGTTTTTCCTTTTAAAATATGAAAAAAATGTTAATTCTTTGTTTGTAGTAGTTTAGTAGTTTCACTTTTAATATTACTCTCCTTTAAAAAAATAAAAGCTTATTTTTTTCATTTTCTCTTTTTTTTTTTTCTTTTTGGTGAGGCAATTGGTGTTAAGTGACTTGCTCAGGGTCACACAGCTAGTAAGTTTCAAGTGTCTAAGGCTGGATTTGAATTCAGGTCTTCCTGAATCCAGGGCCAGTGCTTTATCCATTGCACCACCTAGCTGCCCCTGATTTCTTCATTTTCAACCCCAAATCATAAAAGTATAGGAGGTAAGAGTGTTTCCAAAAGCACATATCTACTAGCTTACAATCTCTTCTTTATTGTGGGTTCACACATAGTCCACAGATCCAGCGAAATAAAAATAACCTAAATTCCTTTTAAAAAATTAAGTTTTAATAGCTTAGAACTGCACTGACTTTTAGAACACTCTATACAACCAAAAAATGGGGGGGGGGGGCAGGAGGAAGGGGGAGATGTAGGAAGGAAGTAGGCTGAACTCAATACAGTCTACAAAAATAAAACCAAACAGTAAAAAGATACTCAAAACAATAAAATAAATATTTATTCTAATTTTATAATAATAGTTCACATTAACATAGCAGAACAACTTTTTGAGGTAGATAATTTAAGAATTATTATCCTGATTTAATAGTCAAGTTAGCCAAGGCAAAGTGGATAGAGAACTGGCCTCAAATATGGCAAGATCTGGTTTCAAGTGACCTGTTCAGACATATACTGGCTACATGGCCCTTTGCAAATCATTCAATTTTTGAATACTAAACCTTCAATTTAAAAGTGGGTGCTGATCTCCATTGGTAGAAGACATTTCCTTACAAGAAGTGTGACATACCAATGAAGTGAATGAAATCATAAGTTCAAATTAAGAAAAATAATAATAGATGGGGAAATTGAACATCATAATAGCCAAATGACTTATTCAGGAGTCATTCATTCAACTGTCAGTAGTAAAGGGAAGCCAAGATGCCTGTATGAAGTCCAAAATTCTTTTCAATATACCACAGTTGTTCATTTTGTCTCAGGCATATAACCTTTCAGGTATTATGGAATACGTCAGTTTGGATCTCTGAGTAGACAGACAGCCTGGCATCTTTTGTTTAATATCAAAATAATTCTCTACCATTAAATTGAGTAACCTCTAAGGTCCCCCCAACAAGGACCCCCACCCCTTCCCTGTCACAAAATTGGAATACTTATATTGTAGAGTTTATGTTTAGCCATATACTTTCATACCTTAATATGTGGGTAAGGTTCAAATGATAAGCTTATTTGCAGTGTCTCTTTCCTGTCCAAGGATTCATGTGACGTACTGTCTTTGTCTGTTATGTGAAGTCTAAATATTTCCACTAAATTTCCAACCCTTTTCAATGAAAAGGGCATTGGTCATTATGATGACCTTACTCATTTCTATGGGGTTTATGATTTCCCCAGCCAAGAGAGTAAGCTCTGTAAAGATAACTTTGTGGGGGCATAAAAATGTGATTTTTTTTTAGGTGCCCAGGAGAACCAGACTTCATAATGTTAACTTTTAATTACTTCTAAACTCATAACTGTAGCAAATAAAACCTTGAGAGACAAGGTTTCCAGGCATTATCAATCAATTTATTAATAAGGCTAGTCAATAATGAATAAATTAAGGGTTAGTAGTCTCTCAGAAACCAAAGATGCCAAGGGAAACTCTCAAACACCTTAAATCAGGTGTGTGACTTCTGATAAGGAACTGCCCTGAAGATTGAAACACAACCTTTATTAGTGGACATTTAATGAGGATATAGGCTAGAAAATGTTTAACTCCTGCTTCTGAGAATTTGGCTTAATCATGAGACTCCAAAGCCTCCAGAAATCTGGGCAGAGGAAGTCATTTCCACCCAGACTTCTCTGGCTAGTTTTCTCCTTCAAGAGCTGGATCTCACTAAACCTTAATGAAGGAGATCAATGACAAGAGTCCTTTCCCCCAGGGAGAGAAATCACTCTTACTGGATTCTGTTTATACCATAAACAGAAACCTGATTTCCTAGTTGGATATTTCTGACATTCTTTTCTTGTTTGTTTTTTTGTTGTTTTGTTGGGCAATGAGGGGTAAGTGACTTGCCCAAGGTCACACAGCTAGTAAGTGTGGAGTGTATGAGGCCTGATTTGAACTCAGGTCCTCCTGAATCCAGGGCCAGTGCTCTATCCACTGTGCCACCTAGCTGCCCCTTGTTTTTGTTTTGTTTTGTTTTGTTTTAATAATAAACATTTTTATTTATATTTTGGGGTTCCAATTTTTATTCCTCTTTCCCTCCCTCCCTTTCCCCCTCCTTGAGACAGCAAACAATCTGATATGGGTTATATATATATGATTATGTAAAACATTACCATATTTATCATTTTGTACAAGAAAATGATTAAAAGGAAAAAAATGAAAGTGAAAAATAGCATGCTTCAGTCTGTTCCATCAATTATCACTTCTTTCTTTGGAGGTAGATAGTATGTTTCATCTTTTTTTTTTTTTTTTGATGAGGCATTTGGGGTTAAGTGACTTGCCCAGGGTCATACAGCTCATAAGTGTCAAGTGTCTAAGGCCTAATTTGAACTCAGCTCCTCCTGAATCCAGGGCCGGTGCTCTATCCACTGTACCATCTTGCTGCCTCAATAGTATGTTTCATCAATAGTCCTTTGGGACTGGGGAAGCAAGGTGGCACAGTGGATAGAGCATTGGCCCTGGAGTCAGGAGAACCTGAGTTCAAATCCAGCCTCAGACATTTGACACTTTCTAGCTGTGTGGCTCTGGGCAAGTCACTTAACCCCAGTTGCCACACACACACACAAAATAGTCCTTTGGGATTGTCTAACATTCTTTAGGAGGGATAGGCTTCTCTCTGAGCCAGTTTTGTTTTGTTTGTTTAGAGAAAAGGGACTAGTTGAAATTATTATTAATAATTAAATGTTACTTCATTGAAATTATTTTTTCTCACCACCATACTACTAACTTAAGCCACTTCCTTCAGTTTCCTCTCTCCTCTGATTGGAGGGCTGGCTGGGGGAGTACCAAACTCCTCCCAATATTTTCTTTTATAGAGGGCAGAACCTGAACTCAGCTCACACTACTTCATATCTTCTACTCTATTTGGTTTCAGATCCATGGAACGAGATACTCTGCTCTGCTTTGCTTGACCCCCTGTTTTCCTGCCTACATCCATGTGTTATCTCTTCTTTTAGACTGTAAACTCCTTGAAGGCAGGAACTGACTTTCTTTTTTATTATTTGTATAGCTAACACTTAATATAATGCCTGGAACATAGTGGATGCTTAATGAATATTTATGTGATTGGATTGTTTTTGGTACTGTTATTAATAGTAACAAATATTTATTTAGTGCTTTAAGGTTTTCAATGTGTTTTACACATGTTTAAGCTACCTAGCTCCCTAGTCACTTATGGGTAAGACCATGTCTTTTAAATTTTACAGTAACTCACTATTTTTACCTTGGAAACTGGAGATTTGGGTTATCACTTTGAATACTATTATTAGTTTATTTTTTTTTATTCTAGTAGCAACCAAAATGACTTTTACTCTCTTGAAAAGATTAGTGTGAATCTTAAAAATTCAATCCAACTTAATAACTATTATTAGTAATAATTTTAACAATAACTTTCTTATAGCACTTTAATATTTTAGGTTCAGTCAGTGAGTAAATACTTACTAAGTGTTTACTATGTGCCCAGCATTATACTTATTGGTAGGGATACAAAAAGAGACAAACAAAAACACTCATTGATCTCATGGTGTTTACAATCTAATGGAGAAGACAACAAGCAAACAAATATGTATGAATTAGACATATACAGAATAAACAGGAAATGATTAAGAGAGGGGAGATATTAAAATTTAAAGGAGTTAAGAAAGGCCTTCTGTTGGAGATAGAATTTAAATTGGAGATTAACAGAAACCAGGGAAACCAGTAAGCAAAGATGAGAAGGGAGAGCATTCAAGTCATGGGGGACAAGAGAAAATGCCCAAAGCTAAGAGATGGAGTTTCTTATTCAAGGAACAGAAAGGAGGCCAGTGTTACTGGATCAAAGAGTATGTCTTATGGAGTAAGATGTAGGAAGACTGGAAAGTTATGAGGGGCTAGGCTGTGAAGGACTTTAAACACCAAACTTGCTTGGAAATCATTAGTAGGATGGAAACAAAATCCCCAAATAAGTTTAAGCAGAATCAAGGAATCACATAGTGGAAGGTATCTCAGGGGCCATTTAATCCATTTCACAAATGACCAAGACTCCCCTTTGCAATATATCCCATAAACAATCAGGATTTGCTTAGACTTTTTTTTTTTTTTTTTAGTGAGGCAACTGGGGTTAAGTGACTTGCCCAGGGTCACGCAGCTAGTAAGTGTTAAGTGTCTGAGGCCAGATTTGAACTCAGGTACTCCTGACTCCAGGGCCGGTGCTCTATCCACTGCGCCACCTAGCTGTCCCTGCTTAGACTTCTAATGAGGGGAACCTACCACCTTCTAGGGTGACCCATTCTACTTTTGCATAGTTGTAATTATCAGGAAGATTTTTCTTAAAGTGATCTTAAATCTGAAATGTCCATCTAGTACCCCTAGTTCTATCCTCAAGAGCCAATCAGAACAATTTTTAAATCTCTTCCAAATGACAACGTTTCAACTCTTTGAAGACAATTAATGTTCCCTCTAAATCTCCTCTTGTTCAGGCAAAGCAGCCATAGTTTGATCAGTTGCTTTTAGGCCTCTATGGGTGCTTTCCAGTTGATCATTGTCACACCTAAAAGTAGGGAACAGAAGCTCCAACCACTGACCAGCCAACAATGGTTGTTAACACTTAAAGCAAAAGAATGAAAACTGAAATTGTTCAGTTATAAAATCCTAGTAATTGGGGCAGCTAGGTGGCACAGTTGATAAAGCACCGGCCCTGGATTCAGGAGGACCTGAATTCAATCTGGCCTCAGACACTTAACACTTATGAGCTGTGTGACCCTGGGTAAGTCACTTAACCCCAATTGCCGAGCAAAACCAAAACAAAACAAAAAAAGCCTAGTAATTGTCCTTACAAATGTTTCAACATCATCTTGCCTCTTAGAATTATTGTGTAAAAAAGAACACAAACTAACATTGTGTCTAGAAAATGTCTCAAAGGTTTTCATTGGCTAAATGAATTTAAAGTAATTAAAATGTAATAAATAAAAATATGTATACTAGAAAACATGCTGGTTTTGGATTAAGAAGAATAAGGTTCGATTCCCAGCCCTAATCATTACTCTATGACCTTGAACAAGTCATTTAACTACTCAGAGCTTGAATATCCTAATTTGAAAAGCAGTGGTTATGATTAGATTAATGCAAATTTTCCATTTATCTCTAAATCAATGATCTTTATTTTAAAATGCAAACACATTGACTTTTATCATATTTTAAAATGGTGTTAGCATCTTATAGTGAGGTTTAAAGTAGCATCTGGTAAAGAAGGGAACAACATAGAAAGGGAAGGAATTAGGTTTCATGGTTTTTTTTAAACTTTGAATGGGACAGTTCAAGGTGAGGTCTCTTCAGTAACATAATAGCAACAACTATAAATATTATAGTTGTTATAGCATTATCTCATTTGATCCTGTTAATAACTATATAAGATGGGACCTGTTATTATACCTATTGTACAGATGAAAAAACATAAGGTGAGAAAGGTTAAATGACTTGTCCAGGTTGATATTTCCAGTAACTCTCTAAAGCAGGATTTGAACTCAGGTCTTCCTGACTCCAAGTCTACTTATTCTCTTTGCAACTTAGCTGCTTAGATATAGAAATATCCTAGATGCAGGCATAGATATAGAGAAAGATAGAGGTTTAGTTATGAGTATGGCTATAGATATGAATAAGGAATGAAACTGATTTCATTAGTATAAAGAACTTCCCAATCAGGAAATGCCATCCACCAGAGCAGGTTGGTATCTTTGTTCTTCTTCTGGTTTAGCAATGCCCAAATCTTTGTGACCTTCTATGGGTTTTCTTGTCAAAAATACTGGAGAGGTTTGCCATTTTCTTCTCCAGGGCATTAGGCAATCAGAGTTAAAATGACTTCTCCCATACAACACAGCTACTGAGTCCGAATTTGAACTCAGGTTTTCCTGATTCAGGCCTAGCACTCTATCTACTGAGCCACCTAGCTTCCTCCAGGTCAGTATATATTTTATAATTTATAATCTTAGAGAGTTTTCTAGAGTACTAAAAGTTTAAGTAATTTGCCCAGGGTCATATAGCCAGTAAAATTCAGAGGCTGTACTTGAACCTGTGTCTTTCTGTTGCCTAGACAGAAATAAACATGACCATGATTCTGAACCATAGCCATAGAAAAAAACACACTGGGGAATATCTTCCAGAACTTCAAGTGCCTGGAGCAGCATGAAGATATCTTTGCAATTGATAAAATAGCACTGGTTTATGCACATACACACACATGTGCATCTGAGTATATGTGTTTATCCTTTTCCACATGTAGCGATGTCTAGAAAGTGACGATTTACATTATATGAAAAAAGATCTTTGGACTTAGGGGTGGGAGTAATAAAACAATAAGTATTCATACTATCAAGTAGTGAATTGGGGGGGGGGAGGAGATAGATTAGGCTGTGACATTTTTAAAAATTCTCAGTTGATTTTCACAAGATTAATGTGGGTAGCCCTGTTGGGAGCTGGGGAGTGGGACTGCATTCAGTGGAGAGACATTTTCCATCATTATATATTGAGGAGCTTAATACACATGGTGGAAAATCCCTGGAAATGCTTGTTTTATTTTTTTTTTGTCATTTTTTTGAATGCCTATTAAAAATAAAAAACAACTTTGCTGGGTTTAGGGAGGTAGAGTAAGGGAGGATTCATTGGCACTAAAATGTTTACAAACACTTTTATTTCATTGACTATTGAGCCAATCTGTCAGTCTCACCTCATTTGTTTTCAATGCTCTCAGCCTCTGGCACATTATTTAATGTGGGCACAGTGGATTTCTATCAGACTCTTGTCTATAGCCTTAACTACTTAACAGGTCATTCTCCCGGAAAAAAGGATGATAATACACCCACTTCAGTTGTACTAGAATCCAAGTAAACAATGATTTCTCAAAGTGCTTTTCTTTCTAATGAGATAATATCAGATAGTAGAAATGTCAGCAAGAAAAAAGTCAACAGTGATAAGTACTAATAAGCTGGAATCCTATTCAAGGTCTGTGGGGAAATTATCACATGACAAAACATCCCACTTGGAAGTGATACTAAATATTCCAAGGCTGTCTGCACATTATTGGTGTCTGTGGACCAATTATTCAGTTTCTTGGCTGAAGTTTCAACTACATGGATGTTTCAGTTGGTTATAATAAAATAAATGTTTCATATTTCATGTGGTCATCAAGATTAGAGATAACAGAATTTGTCTATATTATAATTGTGTTCTTGCTCCCTTTTGGGGGGGGACTTATACATATGAAATTATATTACTATAATTAATTAATGTTATTCTTTAGGGCAGCTAGGTGGCATAGTGAATAAAGCACACGCTCTGGATTCAGGAGAACCTGAATTCAAATCCTGCCTCAGACACTTGACACTTACTAGCTGTGTGACCCTGGCAAGTCACTTAACCCCCATTGCCCCGCAAAATAAATAAATAAATAAATAAAATTAAAAAAAATAAGTCAGTAAGCATTGAGTAAGTGTTTACTGAGTGCCTGACATTGGGCTTAGCACTAGGGATCCAAAGAAAGGCAAAAACAGTTCCTACTCTCAAGGAGGCCACAATCTAATGGGGGGAGACAAAATGAAAACAACTGATATAAGTGATTTATATTCAGGATAATATGGTGATAATCCACAGAAGAAAGGCATTAGCATTAAGGGGGATGAGGAAAGGCTTTTTGTAGAAGGTGAGATTTTAGATGGGACCTGAAGCCAGAAGAGAAAGAGAATGGAAGGAATTCTAGGCATGAGGTATAGGCCCTGAAAATGTCTGGAGTGTTATATGCAAAAAACCAGTATGAAAACTAGTGTCATTCAATCACCAAATACATGAGTATATATCAGTAAGGTGTATCTTTCTGATTGAAAAGTTAGGAAAGGGACAGAATATGATAGCTTGATAATAGATTCCCAAGCACCCTAGACATTGGGGGCAAAAATTTGAACAGTGGGCTGGGCAAATTCCCCCTATGTTTCTTACATGTTATATGCTTCAGGATTATTTCTAGATTCCTGAGTCTCTACAGTACTTTCCATCTTATCCCCTCCAGGTATATTTATTTCTGACCTTTAGATAATCGGACATATAGATCAAAAGCTAAATGCACCAGTATGCATGGCCCACCCTCTATGCTCTAACATTAATAGAGAATCACAAAACAGATGCTGGTAACATGGGCAGCTTCTGAAAGATAATTTAACTGTTTCTAAGAACAACATGCCCTCTTCTCTAAAGCACAGAACAATTGACCTTGAGGAAATTGCCCTACTGTCACTCAGCACCAACTAGCACTTTGCTTTCAAATTTATTAGTTGTATTGATCTAGTCACACAATTCTTCAGTCAATGAAAATTTTGTTGATTTTATTCCATTTTTCCTTTATGGTGTCATTTATTAGTATGTAGATGGTAATCAATGAAGAATGTCATTTTGTTTTCTATGAGGGAGGATCATCAAATTTTTTTATACTTCCATTAGAAGGAAACAGTAATCTTCACCACTTTTTTTTGACAGAGAAGTACCATCTATTTTCCTGACCATACCATCTTTGATCCAGCATATTATTTGCTTTTCATTCTTAATTACTGCCTATATTACTATACCTTTCAAATGAATACAAGTTTAAGGGAATACTTTTTGAAAGGTGAGTGCTTCTTGGTATATTTCTATTTAATTTAACACTAATGGTCCAGGTACAGTTACAATCTTGGCTTTTATAAGCTAGTAAGGATATATCTTATAATTAATTACAAGATAATATCTTACTTTTGAAATTGTTTTGTATTTCATATTCCTTTGTTTTCTTAAAAATATCTATGGGAGGAATTGAGAGGAACTGTGATATAGTTAATAAAGAGATGACCTTGGAGTCAGGATCTTACTACCTCTGAAATATACTGGCAGTGTGACACTGGGGAAGCCACATAAACTCTTAGTGTCCCCAGGAATCTCTGTAGGACTATAAGTTGTAAAGGAACTGTCAATATATGTCATAGAAAGAGTTCATTATACCAATATGATTATTGGTCCAGATTCTTCCCTCTGCAACCACTGTCCCCCCTGCCCAAAATAAGTACCAGTCATTCTTCAGTGGTATTGCACCAGCTGTTCAAACCCATAAATTGTTCTTATTTGAAATAAGCACATACTTGACATCCCTTAACCTTTTAATTAATGGCCATTATTTTCAATCTAATCATAGAACTCCCTGGCACCTTGGGGAGTGCAAGATTGGTAACCTAGAGGAAGAGAGGACCTTAAAGATCTTCAAATTTAGCACCTAATTACCCTTTATATAGCAAATTGATGGGTTAAATCATTTCCTCAAGGTCATCAGAAAGTAACCCAGCAAAGATTTGAACCCAGATCCTTTGACACCTAATCAAATGAGGTTCATACAATACAAGTGATAGTAATCTGAAGATGAGCAAAGTGAGGCCCAAATAGGTTAAGTGACATACTTGAATGGACACAGCTAGTTAGTAGCCCAGCTTGGAGCAGAACCTTAATTAATACCTCAATTTTCTTTTTTTTTTTCCATTTTTTAAAAATGTATTTAGAATTCCTTTTTTTCCAAATTATATGTAAAAACAAATTTGTGTTCCAAATTTTCTTCCTCCCACCTTCCCCAACCCCCTTAAGAACTCAATCAATTCAATATAAGTTATACATGTGTAGTCATGCAAAACATTTCCACATTAGTCAGGTTGTAAAAGAAAACAGATCGGGGGCGGCTAGGTGGCGCAGTGGATAAAGCACCGGCCCTGGATTCAGGAGTACCTGAGTTCAAATCCGACCTCAGACACTTGACACTTAACTAGCTGTGTGACCCTGGGCAAGTCACTTAACCCCCATTGCCCTGCAAAAAAAAAAAAAATTACAAAAGAAAACAGATCAAAAAAGAACTTTAGAAAAAGGAACTAAAATAATTTTGTTTCAGTCTGTATTCAGATACAATAAGTTCTTTCTCTGGAGATGGATTTAATTTTTCATAAGTCCTTCAGAGTTGTCTTGGATCATTATATTGCTGAAAATAACTGTCATTCACTGCAGATCATCTTACAATATTGCTGTTATTTTGTATACAGTACATTTCACTTTTCATCAGCTCATATATATTTTTCTAGGTTTTTCTGATAGCATCCTGCTCATCATTTCTTATAGCACAATAGTATTCTACCATAATCTCATCCCATAATTTGTTCAGCTATTCCCTAATTGATGGACATCCTCCCACTTTCAAATTCAACTTTTTTGCATTTTTTTAATCCCTCTTTGGATACCAACCTAATAGTAGTATTGCTAGATCAAAGAACATGCATGATTTTATAGCCCTTTAGCCATAGTTCCAAATTGCTTTATAGAATCCTTGAATCAGTTTACAACTTTACCAAGAGTCTGATTTTCCCCATATCCCCTAAAACATTTGTCATTTTCCTCTGCTGTCCTATTATGCAGTCCAATAGGTATGAGGTATTATCCCAGAACTGTTTTGACCTGCATCTCTCCAATCAATAGTGAGTTAGAGCATTTTTTTCCTTATGACTTATAGGTAGCCTTTATTATTTCATCTGAAAACTTCATATATTTTGATCATCTGTCAACTGGGGAATGGCTCTTATTTTAACAAATTTGACTCATTTCTCTATGTTTGAGGAATGAGGCCTCTCAGACAAACTTGTTTCAAATTTTTTTCAAAGTTACTATTGCTAACTGTATTTCCCTCCATCCTATTCCCTCCCCATGATATTTACTCTTTTTTTCTGTTTTTTCACCCTATCCTTCCTCAAAAGAATTTTGCTTCTGACTGCTCCCTCCCCCAATCTGCATTCCCTTTTTTCACACACCCCTCCCTCATCCCCTTGCCTTCCTACTTTCCTGCAGTGTAAGATAGATTACTATAACCAATTGAGTGTGTATGTTATTACCTCTTTGAGCCAATTCTGATGACAGTAAAGCTCACTTACTCCCTTGTACCTCCCCAATCTTCCCTTCTACTCCATAAGCATCTTCTTGCTTCTTTTATCTGAGATACTTTACCCCATTCCACCTCTCACTTTCACTTTGTCCCAGTGCATTCATCTCATCCCTTAATTTTATTTTTTTAAACATTCGTATTCAACTCACACCTGTGCTTCTGTCTGAATATACTCCACCCATCTGCCCAAATAATGAGAAAGTTCCTATGAGTTACAAGTATCATCTTCCAATGTAGGAATGTAAATAGTTTAACCTTTTAATATCCCTCCTGATTTCTTTTTCCTGTTTACCTTTAAATGCGCTTCTAGGGTCTTGTATTTGAAATTCAAATTTTCTATTCAGCTCAGCTCTTTTCATCAAGAATGCCTGAAAGTCCTCTCTTTCATTGAATTCCCATTTTTCCCCTGAAGAATTATACACAGTTTTGATGGGTAGGTGATTCTTGATTGTAATCCCAATTCCTTTGCCCTCAGGCATATCATATTCCAAGCCCTCTCATCTTTTAATGTTGAAGCTGCTAGATTTTGTGTTATCCTGACTGTGGCTCCACAATACTTCAATTGTTTCTTTCTGTATGCTTGCAATATTTTCTCCTTGACCTGGGAGCTCTGGAATTTGACTAAAATATTCCTGCAAATTTTCATTTTGGGACCTCTTTTAGGAGGGGATAAGTGGATTCTTTCAATTTCTATTTTACCTTCAGCTTCTGGAATATCAGGCCAATATTCCTTGACAATTTCTTGGAAGATGATATCTAAGCTCTTTTTTTTGATCATGGCTTTCAGGTAGTCCAATAATTTTCAAGTGATTTCTCCTGCATCTATTTTCTAGACCAGTTGTTTTTCCAATGTGATATTTCATATTGCTTTCCACTTGTTCATTCTTTTGTTTTGTCTTTATTGTTTCTTGATTTCTCATAAAGTCATCGGCTTCCATTTGCTCAATCCTAATTTTTAAGGAATTATTTTCTTCAGAGAACTTTTGTACCTCCTTTTCCATTTGGCCAATTTGACTTTTCAAGCTGTTGACTTTTTTTTCATGATTTTCTTGCATCACTCTCATTTACCTTTCCATTTTTTACTCTACCTCTGTAATTTATTTTCAAAGTCCTTTTTGAGCACTTCTTTGGCCTGAGACCAATTCTTATTTTTCTTGGAAGCTTTGGATGTAGGAGCTTTGATTCTCTTATCTTCTTCTGAGGCTGTATTTTGATCTTACTTGTCACTATAGAATCTTTCTAGGGTCAGCATTATTTTTTTTCTGTTTGCTCATTTTCCCAGCCTATTTCTTGACTTTGAACTCTTTGTTAAAGTGGAGCACTGCTTTCAGGATGGAGGGTGCCCTGTCCCAAGCTTCAGGGGGCCTGAGCAGCTGCTCTCTGAGATGCCTCCATGAATCTGCAAGTCCCTAGTTCCTCCAAGGTGACACGACTCAAGGAGAAGTATGCCTACCACATCCTCAGCCTGTGCTGTGTCTGTGGTCTACAACCACAGACAACCACAGGCATCCACAGGCCCATCTCTCTACCTCGGAACCTGGAACAGAGCCCTGCTCTACTGAGGCTACAAGCCCTGTTGTGCCTGAACTCCTCCCCTGCCTGGGACCACTACCTAAGACTGTGACCCAGACCTGAGCACAGGCAAAATAATAGAGTCCTGCCTCAGCACCAGCAAAGAGACCCCTGTAATTTCTCCCTTGGGCTGAGTTCCAAAAGTAGCTTTAGCCACAGCTGATTCAGAAGCTCCTAAGGCGTGATTCTCTAGGGCTAGGGCTGGGGCTGGTCTACATTCCACTCTCACTCTGGTAAAACAGACCAGACTTTCCTGCTTACCTTCTTTTTTTTTTTTTTTTTGTCAGGGCTATGGGGGGTTAAGTGACTTGCCCAGGGTCACACAGCTAGTAAGTGTCAAGTTTCTGAGGCTGGATTTGAACTCAGGTACTCCTGAATCCAGGGCCGGTGCTTTATCCACTGCGCTACCTAGCTGCCCCCTTCCTGCTTACCTTCTAAGTTGTCTTTGGCTGGAAAATTATTTCACCAAGTCCTTCCATGGGTACTGCTGCTCCAGTAATTGTCTTATGGAATTATCTGAAGGTATTTAGAGGGGTGTTGGGGAGATCTCAGGCAAGTCACTGCCTTTCCTCCACCATCTTCAACATATTCCCAATGATCTTTTCATAAAACTGTTGTTTGAATTTTTTCATTTTTAATTTTATATTGGCATTATCATTGACATACTTTCCTTCTTCAGTGTTTTGATAGAATTTCACCTTTGTGGGTACTTCCTTCCATGATCAAGAGCACAAAATCATCATGCCCTCTCATTCTGATCAGCTCTTAGTCATTCTTTTCTTCTCTTAATATTGTACAGATATCAATGAAGAAGCATATTAACCATCAGTTAGCCTTCACTTTCAAAAAGGAAAAAAGGAAAAAACAAGTCTGTCTTCTTTTCTAGTCTTACATCACTCAAATGGCATGCCTTTGGGCACTTCTAAGCAATTTTTGCTTGTTGATGTGTTGTAAACTTATTATCCAGCATTCAACCTTATACTACCCTCAGGCTTATCTCCAAAAGACCATAATATTTCAAGACTCACTACCACAGAGAATCATACAAAATATTTTTGAAAAGATTGGTTTTAATTTCATGTAAAAACTTGAAACTTTAAAAGAATTCTGTATTATCTAAAGGCATTCCATCTGTCTCTATTCCTATTTAATTTTACTCACTGATTATTTAATTTGACTCATTGTCCATTAACAGTATAGAGAAAATGTATATTATGGTCAACTTGATCTATGGGTAGTTCACCACAAAACATATCATAATGTGGGAAAAAGGCATATTTTTGGGGTGTTTTTTGTTTGTTTTGTTTTCCTGTGCATATAGGTAGCCCAAACTCAATTCATTGATTTGGATCTCACTGAGGAAGCTCTTCAGTATTCCAGGATTTGATTCAATAAGCACAATGTTGTACATAAATTAGATCACCTCAGGACCTTACCATATATAAGAAATCCCTCTTTTATTTGCATTAGGTACTAAATATACTTTATAATATGTCCAAATATATTTGGCGAGCATGCTTTTTCCTATTTATGTTTTATTTAATATTAAATATCAGAGATTGTCAAAATTTTTCTATAACAATTTTAACATTCTTATTAGAACCACTTTAGTGATGAAAAAGATTTAATATGGAGCTTTTAAGTCAATTGGGTAACTACAAAGATGTGGTTCACTGTAGATTATCATTTGTAGAAGCCTAAATGTTTTCTTTTTTGGGGGGTTTTCTCCCTCACACCTTTATGAAGTATGTTCTTGGAATAGGGGTAAAATATTTTCATGAAAGTTTTTAAGAAATGAGAAAGCAGGTTATTGGTTGGTAGTTATTTATATTCTCCTAGTGACCTTATTTATTCATTTGTTTGTTTATTTTTAATAGTAGAGCCCAATATTTTCTAAAAATTCTTTCAAATTTTTTCTTTACTTTGATGTAGCTTGAAAATAAATGCTTCTGGGGCAGGTGGGTGGCACAATGGATAGAGCACCAGCCCTGGATTCAGGAGGACCTGAGTTCAAATCCAGCCTCAAACACTTTACACACTTACTAGCTGTGTGACCCTGGGCAAGTCACTTAACCCCAATTGCCTCACCAAAAAAACAAAAATCAAAAACAAAAAAAAAAGAAAAAGAAAAGAAATGCTTCTCACAATACTCATAATGCCCAAATTAATATTTAACTTCATCAATATGGTTGTTTCCTCCAATAATACAGATCATAGTTACTTCATACACACATATCCCTTGACATACTTGTCCATGCCCTCTTAAAAGTTCACCACAAGGGCCAATATAATATATCACAGTGCCCATCCTTGATTTATTTTCTATTTCCATTATGAATAGAACACACTAGCTCTTCAAGGATTATCATTCCATCATATGTCCATCTCATTTTTTTTCAGTCAGTTATACATTTTTTGGTGGTATTTTTACTCATTTATCTTTGTAATTCTTCATTTGTTCTGTGTAGCAGCCTCCTCTAAGCCAACCTGTGTAAATTTGCAAATGATACGCAATTTATTTCTTTGGTGACTGTAATGTTCTGTGACTCATGGTAATATAACACTAGTAGAATATTATTGCTAAAATAAATTATGGGCCTTGTTTTGTGGAAATGTTTGGTATCATTAAAGAAATTCTACAATATTCTATAGATAATCAAGCCTGTTCTGTTCTTCCTTTTTAATTCTGAGTTCAATTCATTTTCTATCTGAAGTGTTTGTGCAAAGTATGTATCAATTAACTAATTAATTAATTAATTAAAACATATAAGCATTTATTATATACACTAAGACTATAATTATGGAATTTTATACAATTCTCGCATTTAAGGGCTTTACATTCTACTAAGGAGATAAGACAAAATATGGGAATGGTGGCTGCAGAAAGGTACTACAGTTTAGAAATTTACATGGATGGTTAATACAGCCATAAGCAAATAGATTCATATACCTACTCAGTGAACAAAGTTAGAATAGATATGATTAAGATAACAGAATTGAAAAGGGGAAGAAGGATAGTATACCTGTGACAACGGCAGCTAGTGAAGAAAAGTCTAGAGAATGATATGTGAAGTGAAACAAGTTTCTATGCATTTGTGTACACATACAAGCATATGTAATGCTATATACAGCTATGTCTTTCTATGTGCATGTAAATTACACATATGCATGTATATATAATATGTATTTTGTATGTATGCACAAGGTGGCAAACATTTTTGGCAAACATGTTTCCTAGTGTTATTTCTCATCACTGGAGATATATGTATGTATGTTTTTATATATCTATATGCATATGACTATATGATAAATGAACTTGGTCAATAAAGATTCTTTGTCTACTTGGCTTTTCATCTGTATATGGTTAAGTCCAACTCTATTGACTAGTTATGGAACTTGCCCAAGAGACTCCACACTATTTTGGGACTTGATGAAATCAGCACAATGTAATCCTCATACAGGGATATCTTTAGGACCGTTACCAACTCTAAAGACTCTAACGTTAACTTGGACATTCTCCTAGCTGACATCCTTTAGCCCCTCAGTGCCTTTTAAAATGGTTGCGTTGGGGACAGCTAGGTAGTACAGTTGATAAGGTACCAGTCCTGGATTCAGGAGGATCTGAGTTCAAGTCTGACCTCAGACACTTGACACTAGCTGTGTAACCTTGGGCAAGTCACTTAACCTTCATTGCCCCAACAAAAAAATTTAAAATTAAAAAAAATTAAAAATAAATATAATGGTTGCCTTAACTTTGCCTTAAGCACTGCAGAAGTTGAAAAGGACATGTTGGGGGCAGCTATGTGGCAAAGAGGATAAAGTACTGGTCCTGGCCTCAGGAGGACCTGAGCTCAAATGCTGCCTCAGACACTTGACACTTACTAGCTGTGTGACCCTGGGCAACTCACTTAACTCTCATTGTCCTACAAAAGAGAGAAAGAAAGAAAGAAGTGAATGAATGAATGAATAGAATAAATAAATAAGTAAATAAAAATTTTAAAAGGTCATGTTTGCATATTTCATTGTTTCATGTATTGTATTGTCCAAGGTTTCCATAAAGGGCATTTACATTACTTTCACTAATTAAATACTATCAACCACATTAAAGAAAGTGGGTCCATAGCAAAATAAAATTAATACACACACACACACACACATGCATGCATGTATATGTGTATTTCTTTTTGAAACCTTTAATGACCTGCTCTATTCTCAAATATAATATAACATATTAAATGATTTGGATTATATAGTATAAGATTTGGATTATATGATAAATTATAATAATTTAATATTTTACCTATATGGATAGAAAGGGAGATTTTAATATGAGCAAAATGGTATACAAATGACAACTAAATATAATCTATATTTAAATGACTGGACTTTAATAGACTTAATATTCCAGGAAATGATACAATCTCTATATTGCTATTTCACCAAGAGTAACAAGTAGAAGACATCGCTGTACATACTTTCTCCTTTAGGAAACTTCCTTTTTCTCTGGGATACTTCTCAGGATGGTGGCAAACACTTTTTTAAAAATTTATTTAATTTATTTACTTATTCATTTTTTTTTTTTTTTGGTGAGGCAATTGGGGTTAAGTGACTTGCCCAGGGTCACAGAGCTAGTAAGTGTCAAGTGTCTGAGGCTGAATTTGAACTCAGGTCCTTCTGACTTCAGGGCTGGTACTCTATCCACTGGACCACCTAGCTGTCTCAGTGGCAAACACTTTTGATAAGTGTATGTTTCTCTGTGTTATGTCTACTTTGGTAGTAATAATCAAAGTATCATTGAAAAAAAATGGTGCATAATTGAAAGAACCAAAGGCTTTTGTTTTATGTACCTGATGGGTCTCATTGAAGGAAAAGCTTTAAGTTGATATTTTACTTCAATCCTTCAAATGCTCTTTAAAAATAATTAAGAACAATAAATACTGTAGAAGCTTTTTTTCTCCTACACTTTCAGTCAATTCTATAAAAGGAAAGATGTCGAGTTTATCATTTGCAAAATAATATGCTTGTTTCCTTCTTATTAAATGTGCCCTTGATGCATGTATAAATTATTCTCATAAAAATGTGTTCCTTTTTTAATGGCTCACTAAATATTCTTAATTAATTAAAGGGCAATTGAATTAAGATTTTTTTTTCCTGTTGCATCATTCAAGTAATTTCATATGATTAGCTTATTTTGGGGAGGCACTTTGTTGAAGGAGGCTTGAGGAAATAGTCTTAACATGTTGATTTGGATTCAAGAAAGCATGAGTGCAAAAACTGCCTCCAACACTTTCAGCCTACCTAATTATAGGCAAGTCACTTAACTTCTCTGACTTTATTCTTCTATGATCCCTTCTGTGACTTTGGTTCTCTAAAATCCTCTATCCTTCATTTATAAATGAGATATAGAAAATGCCTCCCAAGGTTGCTCTGAGGCTTAAATAAGGTAAGGAAATTAAAATGATTTGCAAATCTTGAAATATTATATAAATGTCAATTATCATAGAAGTCAGTATTTTGCTCTACTCAGTTTTTTAAGTCATTTCTTTAGTATCTATTATATTCCAAGAATTGTGCTAAGAATTAGGACTACAAAGGCAAAAGTAAAAAAAAAAAAAATACTAAGCCTCAAGAAGCCTTTAGGGAGAAAATATTTACACACATAAATATACATAATAATGGCCTCAAGGTGATTTTAAGAGGGAAGTACTAGTTGCTGAGGGATCAGGAAAGATCTCATGTACAAGGTAGCACTTGATCTGAGTCTTGAAGGAAATTAGAAATTGTTAAAGGAGAGGTAAGGAGGGACTATTTTAGGCATGAGGAAAAGCCAGTACAAAGGCACAGAAATGAAAAATGAGAACACTGTGTATGAAGAAGTCTAGTTTGGTTGGAACACAGTAGTAAGTAGGGGGAAATCTAGGTGACCCAGTGGATAGAGCAAGGGTCTTGGAGTCAGGAGGACGTGAGTTCACATTCAGCCTCAGAAACTTGCTATCTGTATGACCTTAGTCAAGTCATTTAACCATGATTTCATTTGGGTGGGTAGGTGGGTAGGTGGGGTGGGGTCAAAGTAGGTGGAGGGCAGTTTATGAAGATTTTAAAATATAAAACAGAGGATGTTATATATGATCTTGGGAAAATAAGGAGTAATAAATGTGATTTGACTAACTATCTGAAGTTTATTGTATAAAGGGATGACAGTGACTCATACTTTAGGAAATCAGTTTGGCAACTGGTTTGAAGAGTATATTGGAGAGAAAAGTATTTTGAGAAAGTGAGACCATGTAGGAGGCTATTGCCATGAATCTGAGTTAAGATGTAAACTATAGTTAAAGAGAAGGGAATGAATAAAAGAGATATAAATGACAGATAAGTACAATGTCCATTATTTTTGTTATTCAAGCCATAAATTCTGCTACTAAATCTATTACTTTTCTTGACCATTTGGGAACATCTCATTGGTTCCATGCTCTTTTGTGAATACAAAATATCCTCTGTCTCTTGAGGTATTGATTAATTTTTACTTTTCCTTTGTCTTGCAATATTTATTTGGAGATGTATAGATTTTTTAAGATATCCTGGAGTGGCAGCTAGGTGGAGTAGTGCATAGAGCACCGGCCCTAGATTCAGGAGTACCCAAGTTAAAATCCAGCCTCAGACACTTAACACTTACTGGCTGTGTGACCTTGGGCAAGTCACTTAACCCCAATTGCCTCACCAAAAAAAAGATATCCTGGAGGTCATTTCCCCCATTGTTTCCCTCATTGTTATTTAATATTCTCCTGTCAGTTTATCTGTTTGTATTTAAAGTTTTAATTGAGTTTTCTTCCTCCTGAGACTTTTGGTAATTTCAGTCCTCATTCGCTATCACTCTGTGATGATGGTTACCTCAAGTGATGAACCTAAAATCTGCCTCACTTTCCTTACATGCTGGGGAATTCATTTGTCACCAGCCTCAGTCTTTGCCTGAGCGACATCTGGGAAGGACAGAATTGGCTTTAGCTGGACACCAATTCCCTTTGATTCAGGCTTCATGGTACCCTGTACCAATACACACTGTATAACACTCACTATTACCCTATATCAATTCCTTCTGTTCTTTAGTTATCCAGTTCATGTCTAACTCTCCATCTTGTGGGTCATATCAATATTTTTTCAATAATATCTTATGCCTGTATGACATGGATAAAGTGGCATGTTAAGCAAACAAGAATGAGAGGCACGTGGTATATATGAGTGGCCTATGTGCTTTATTTATATCAATGAAAGGTCATGATATCTAGAGGCAGTCCCCTGCCCCTTCACTTCATGTCACAAATTTAGGGAAGGATATAGACAAGATTCAGGCAGCTAGGCAGCACAGAAGATACAGCGCTGGGCCTGGAGTCAGGAAGACCTGAGCTCAAATCTGGCCTCAAACATATACTAGGTGTGTGGCCATAAGCAAGTCACTTAACCCTTTTTACCTTAGTCCCTCATCTGTAAAATGAGCTAGAGAAGGAAGTGGCAAATCACTACAGCATCTTTGTCAATAAAACCCTAAATAGGGTCACAAAGAGTTGGATACAATTAGAAAAACTACTGAACAAAAGACAAAATTAATACAATCTCTCTCTAGTATTGCAGATTTTGAATGGAGTTAAAAGAACAGGAGGCCAAAACAATAACAATAAAAATCTACCCATTAATTTTTCCACCTTCCATTTCCTGGTTTATGGAATGGAACCTACAATAATGCTATCCAATTTCAACAGCCACAAGTTGTTTCCTTAAGATCAATGACTAATAGCTGTTCTATAAGGGACAATGTTCTAAAGTGACTTTTGATTTGTTTTGTTTTTACTTTTATTGGTTAAGCAATGTGTATTTTCAATTAAAAAAAAAGTATTTCTGTTCAAGAGGCATTGGGCTTAAAATAAAGCTCAAGGAATGTATGGAGTATTCCAGAAGGTCAAGTGTGTTACTTACATTGAATTTCAATCAAGTGCTTCTTAGTAATTTAACTGAAATATGTTTATTCTATTTTGAAAGCCTAATGTACTCTCTTCAATGTTGGTAATTAAGAAAATGTAAGTCTTGCATTTACAGCTTAGTTGCATAATGAATTATGAAATGACTTTGATTTAAAAAAAAAAAATCATTATCATTTACCACTAGAGGATCACAACTTTTTGAGCACAGTTTTGGTCATAATGACAGGAACCAGTGCTATACTTTCATTATTACTGGGAAGTTCTAGAAGAAGAAATGTCCTTTACCAATGCAGGTCAACACCTTTTCTGTAACTTATAGTCTTAGAAAACTTCATTGAATACTCAAAGTTTTAAGAGATTTATCCAGCCTTACTCACCTAGTACATGTCAGAGGCAAGACTGTAGCCCAGGTTTTGCTGACTTTGAAACCAGTTCTCTATCTACTATGCAACACTGGTTCTCTGTGGTCCTAAAGTAATTCTAATTAACGTGAGCAATGGATTTACATAATTTTTAAATGTATTCTACTTCATAAATTACAGAAAGCAATGATATGGAAGATAGCCTGTGAAAACTTAACATAGCCTTGAAAGGATTCAATCAAATCCTTCTCTCCTCCACCTGGAGAGTCCTCTATCTTAAACCCCCAAAGAAAAAATAGGCCATGGGTATCAGGGGGATGAGGAATTCAGAGCTAAAATATATACTCATATAGGTAGATTATGGTTTGATTTTCTTCACTGTAATCAGAAATACTGTTAAATGTTAAGAAAGAATTTCTTTTCCTTGAAATCCATAGTAGTACTAATGTTTCTTTATGGAATCAAATGTGAGGAAAGTCATCATTTCATTGGCTAAGAAACAGTTTTTGTCTATGTCATATTTTCTCGTTTTGTCAATAAGTATATCGCCAGGAGCATAACTGTAAGGGGATTTAATCAATAAATTAAATCTATTGCTTTTCTTTGAACATCTAAGATTGCCATGGAGGGAGCTAAAATTAATTGGTAAAAAGAGTTATTTTTTCCACTGAGTAATGCATATTATCCAGTACTCTGTCCTGTGTGTTTCTGCCCATTGATTTTGTAATAATTTTCTTCTAGTTGTTCCCAAGTGTATTAATTAAGTGTATAGGTCTGAAGTTTCAAGTACATTTGACACCATCAGTAGATCCCAACAGTTCTACTAATATTCTGATGTGTGCTCTGCCTTTTGCTATATATGTCCTGGGATTAGGAGAGAATTTGAATAAAATGAATAAGAATTGGGCAGAAGAAATATTCACGGATGTGTGCACACATTTGTATGATGTGTATGCTTAAATCCAGTAATAAACACTGGATAAATAAAATATGCTTATTGAGCTGAATGTGGGTCTGTTTGTTTATACAATATGAGCATAGCTATATTTATTTTCACCATTGCGACATTTAAAATTAAAGATATGCATGCACAAATAGATATATATGTATATATGCATATCTGTATATATATATATACATATTCGGTTCAATTTAATAAACAGTTTTTAAGCATCAACTATGTGTCAGGCACTGTGCTAAGAGTTAGGGATACAAAAAGAGAGAAAAAGGCAGTCCTTCAAGCCATATATGTATATATAGATATTCATATACATATATGTAAGTATGTATATGTATATGAAATTGTGCATTTATGTGTGTCAAATTTACAGAAAACCATGGGCCTTACACAAATGAGAACTATTTTCTATTTGTCAAACTTTCTTCAATAATCATCAGATAGAAGACAGTGGACTAGACATTTTCTCTGACTGGCACAACCTCTCAAACATTAACAAAACAGGAGTTATGTTTGAAAGAAAGAGTAACTTCAACTGTTTCTATGGTCTAGGAAGCCAGGAATCCAAACAAACAAGCAATAACCTAGAAACTGATGCTTACTGACTCAACCCTGAGTTCACTCAGCAGCCCTCCCCTTCCACCCACACCTTACTGCCAGTGAGACTGTACTTACAGACCCAAGGCCAACATCAAAATATATCCATATAGCCCTTGCTCCATTCCAGTGCCACAGAGATCCCAGCTCCAGGCAATGGGAGTTTCTTCAGCTTTGATAGGCAGTTTGCCTACAGACCTTCAAACACAAAAGCCTTCCTGAGACTAACCCAGAAGCATCTATGCTTCTATCTGAATTGCCAGTAGCTCTGAATTGTCCATTGCAGAGAAAACAGGCTCCAAACTGCAGGTGCTGGCCCAAAGAACTAAAGAATAGACAGAGTGGGACAGGTCACTGTGTATAAGGGGAGCTCTGTAGCACTCCACTAAACCTGAAGAAAGAGTACAGCACCAGCTGTGACCAGTTCTGACCACCCAAAAGTCAGGTGAGGCAGAGACCTTGGCTGATGATACATGAATTTCCTAGTGTGAGAGAATGCTAAATTAATGCTTTGAGATCCAGCCCCCAAAGAAAACTTAATCAGAAGGGAAGGACTTAGAATTGAGCAATAAAGAAAATAAAAATGGGGTGAGGGGAGACTGAAAATATCAAAAACAAGAGGAAGAAGAAATCTCAAAAACCTTGACATAAAAGGATAAATCAACAAGAAAAACAGTAACAATGGAAGGAAATATGACCTCTAGATCTAGTAAATTAATTCAAGCATCTATGAATAAATACTGCAAAATGAAGGAAAATGATACAACACTTGATGTGCCAGACAATCCCATGGAAGTTGAGGAAATATGTAACTACAATGCATCATTCATGAGTGATTTAAAAGAGAAATGAGAATTATAAGAACAGAATTCATGTCCTGTACAACAAAACTAATGAGCAGACTAGCAAAAATTTGAATCTGCAATGGCAAGCCTCACCAAAGAACCAAAAAAGAGAATATATTAGGAATGCACACACCCAGAAGTGAAAGAGTTTAGAAGAAAAGAAGCAAAAACCAAGAACATTAAAATAAAATCTGATCTTTATGAAAGCAAAACATATGGATGATCAAGACTGAGTGTGTAGAGAACACCTAAGGGTCCCAAATCTCCCAGAACAACAGGAATCAACAAAAAACTTTAACACCACAATGAAGGAAATAATAGAAGAGAATTGCCCGGAACTTCTGAACACAAAAAATGAAATTGTAATTGAAAGAATTCAGAGATCACCTCCAGAAAAAAGGAAAAGACAAGGGAAAAAAGAAAAAAAAAAGCTGTAAACTCTAAGACACATAGTGATTAAATTTAACAATTCAAAACAAGTTCTGTAAGCCATCAGGAGAAAGATCTTCAAATACAAAGAAAAGGAAATTTGATTAAAGCAAGTCTATTCCCCATCCACTAGAAAAAGGAGTTCTAAAGAATATGGACACTCTGGATGCAGAAAAGCATGATTTATCCTGCAAATCTGAACCTAACTTTACAGTACAAAAGATGGATTTTCAATAATAAAGGAGATGCTTAATAATAAAGGAGAGTTTAAGATCTTTTTAGAAAAAAAATGAAGAGATTATTTGCATCTCAAACATCCCAAATAACAGAAATGAAAGAGGAATGACAACAGAAACAAAGTGAGAATAGAAAGACTTTCTAAAAAAGAAACTTCTTTGAAAATGTCTATATTTAAGGAGACTGGAGTGAAGATGGACTTGTAAAAAAAAAAGCAACAGCGAAGAGGTAGGCAAGGGGCATTATGAACAGAACCTGCAACAACCAGCTTAGAGATGAATGCTTCTTTTGTGGAACTACTTCACAACCTGGGAGGGTATGTGAATGGGGTGGGGAAGGGAGCAGGGCAATAGAGAGGACTTGAGTACATGTGTCTGGGTCAAATCAAGGACTAGTAAAGGGAAAGGTGGCATCTATGGTCTCATAATCTAATAACCTACAGGGAAAAAGGTGAGGAGGACGGGTGAAGGGGAAAGAAAAACAAAAAAGACCTTACTAGAGGTGGGAGGAGATTCTACTAATGACTCTCTTTAAGGGAGAACCTGAAGGGTGAAGGGAGATAAGGACTTTACACTAGATGAAGCCTGAGGGTATTATCCTGTGAAAAGTCGGCTTGTTCTGAAAGTTTCTTCAGCTGTAAAATGAGTAGGAGAAGGAAATGGCAAACCACTCTAGTATCTTTGCCAAGAAATCTACAAATGGGGTCACAAAGAGTTGGATGCAACTGAACAACTTTTTTCTTTTGAGAAGCAGAAAGATTTATTTTGGATTCCTTGATTGTTGTTGCTATCTATTTTGGTTGCCAGATGATTATACAGGTCATGAATCAGAGAATGAGGTTTTGTTGGGGGCACTTGCGAACTGAATGTAGAGGTAAGGGAGGGGAGCTAGTTCACCCAAAGAATTGGAGAGTCATCACAAATTTTGTAAAGTAAAAAAGATTTATTAGGAGAGAGGAATATATGGCCAGGGGACAGAATCACTATGGAGACTGTCCATCTGGGTAAGAGAAGGCCTGATCTTTTTGTATGCTTACAAAACAAAGGGAAAAGAATTACAAAGAAAAGATATGCAGCACCCATACATATCTTCCATATCATCTTGCAGACCTTGGTATTGTTTATCAGAATACCTAGGTCAAGCTCTGAGCTCTGCAACAGGCAACATTCATTTCACAAATGGGAGGCATAGATAGAGACAGAGATAGAGAAATATACCAGATAAAAGTAGGAGAGAGGAACTAATAAAAAAATGTCCAAGGGAAAGAGAAAGGATCAGGGGTGAGGGAAAGAGAGGTAGTTAATAGTTTTTTGTTTGTTTAAAAAAAAGAAAATCAGCAGATGTTTTCATGGGCCATATGTCTTGTTAACCTGGAAATTAAGGAAACAATCAATATAGGAGAAATAAAGTCTTTAATAGGGGCAGAGGAACTGTAGCTCGTGGTATCACAAAGCTCAGAAGCTAGGAATACCCAAAGATGGGAACAGAGGAGAGGGTTTTTAATGGGGTAACAGAACAAAAAGGGAACCAAAGGATTGCTCCAGAGTGACATATAGCTAATTAATGTAAATGAACCTTTGACAAAAGAAATTATATAAGTTAAGTATAGGCATTACTGTCTCTGAATAGAAACTACTTAATGTAGGTGGACCCTTTTTACACAATAACATAAAGACCGGGTAGTAAGGTGGGGAACATTGGGAGGGGATAAATTGCTTGGGGGAAGGTCCATAAGTCCATCAAGAGTCTGGAAATGACAAAGACAGTCAGCCCCAGGCAATTCACCTGCCAGGGAAAGAGGGGACTGGGTGGGGAATCAGTTCTCAGTAAATTTTGCAGTTCTCAGTCTCATAAGGGAATGCTACTAAATTGATTTTATTCTTCTTACTGTAAAGCATAAATAAATTTAAATTTGCATCTCTAAAAATCCTTTCAAGACATGCTCATTTGATATATCTTAGACTACTAGAAGCAGGGTTCTATAAAGCATATAGTACTGGATCTGGAATCAAGTGCTACTTTTTTTTTTTTTAAGTGAGGCAATTGGGGTTAAGTGACTTGCCCAGGGTCACACAGCTAGTAAGTGTTAGGTGTCTGAGGTCGGATTTGAATTCAGGTACTCCTGACTCCAGGGCCGGTGTTCTATCCACTGCGCCATCTAGCTGCCCCCAAGTGCTACTTTTGACACTATTTTCATGATCATAGGCAAATAACAGAACTTTTCTTATCTGTAAAATGAGGGAGAATATGTACAAAATTTAGCTTAGTGTTGTTGTAAGTTTAAATGAAATAATCTAAATAAAGTGCTTTGTAAATTTTAAACTGCTATATATGTTAGTTAGCATTTATTTGGACAGCCCCATATAGCTATTTGGAGATAGGTAGACCAATGAAGAGATGTACTGTGAATGCACATGGGAGCCAACACTAGCATTAAAATATAAATTCAATTTATACAGTCTTGATATGGATAACTGTGAAAAAGCAAGAGATCTGCCAACTTAGCAACCTTTGATCAATTTCAAGTGACTGTGTTGCACAGTCCATGATGCAGAGGCAAAATTACAAATAGTGGCAAGCAAGGACTGCTAGATTTAGATAAAGAAGCAAGTCAAGTTCAAATTTGGCCATCAATGGGAAAAGAAACCCTTGTCAATTGATCCACGAACATTAAGTGTCACTATGTGCTATGCAATGAGGATACAGAAATAAATTTTATATACATATATATATGTGTGTGTGTGCATATATATGTATATGTATGCTTATTTTTGCATATGTGCCTATATATATGTGTGTAAGTTCCTTAGGGAAAGGAATATACACACATGCATGTATATGTGTATATATTCATACACACATGTGTGTATATACAAATTTATATAAGTCTACATACATATACACACAATATACATGTATGCACTCATACATGCATGCATATATACAGATGATAGATAGATTGTGTGTGTGTGTGTGTGTGTGTGTGTGTGTGTGTGTGTGTGTGTAGTCCCTTCCCCTAAGGAACTTAGGTCCAATTTTTATTCAATTGTCCTAACAATTAACAGTTAGCAGCAGTCCACTATCTTTCAATAAAAACACAGAAAGGATGCTTTCCCCATCTCCCTAATGTCAAGTGTTTATATGAGCATCAGATCATTTCAGAACATTACACAGTACTCTTTCCATTCCTCATTGTTTTGGGTTTGTTCTTTTGCCTCTGCATTCTACAGTGGTGTCCTTCTACCAGACTTCTCCTGCCTATCCACTTGTGTGCTGTTTCTGTCAGGAATAAAATGAAAGTCTGTCCACTGAAAGCTAGGATGTTTGATTCCTCCCCTTGGGCCATACATAACTACGTTTCTATCCTATGTTTCCTTGAATGTTTCAAGTGAGCTCCTAGAGTGAGGACTGAACTTTGATATGTTCAAGTGCAGCATAGCATATTGATTAGGGACATTCATGTTGAGAACTCAGAATTCTATTTCTGACTCTTCTAGTTTTTCGAAATACTTCCTTTATTATTTCAATTACCAACAACATTGAATTAACACTGGAGAGTGAGTCATGGCTAAAGTTGAACAACAAAGAAGTAAAAGGTATAACCCTTGCCTTCAAATAGTTTCTGATCTAGATAGGGAGGCAACACTGAAATAGCTGAACTAGAGAAGATGATACTTTTTAAAGAAACATAAAGCAAGTATATGCTAATATCCTGGTACTACTACAAATATATGTTTATAATCTATTTATTTGGTAACTATAAAAAGCATTTGATTTGGGAGAGCTAAATAACAGTCTTTAAAGGCTCCCTCCAATATCATGTTTCTGGATCATATAGATTATTTAATAGAATGAACAAAAGTATATCTTTCTTCTATAACTCTCTGATTATTTATATCAAAAAAGGCAAAAAAGCATATAGATATATACATTTCTGGGGCAGCTAGGTGGCACAGTGGATAAAGCACTGGTCCTGGATTCAGGAGGACCTGAGTTCAAATCTGGGCCCAGACACTTGACACTTACTAGCTGTGTGACCCTGGACAAGTCACTTAACCCTCATTGCCCTGCCCCCCCTCAAAAAAAAGTGAAATATATGCATTTCCATTGTCATAAATGGTGTCTGGCAGAGAACATAATATGTGAGGAGCCCTTGTAGAGCAGGGTTTTATACTGGGGTTTGTGAACTTGCTTTGTTTGTTTGTGTGTGTGTCTTTTTAATATATTTTGATAACCATATGTCAATTGATTTCCTTTTGAATACTGTGTATTTTATTCTACATATTTGAAAACATTATACTTGATGGGGGGTTGGGGGAACCGATAGGAGAAAGCACGTGGGTCCTTAGGATTCTTCTGTAAAGAATTACACTCTCCCACAAGACCTAATTAGGAATAAGAGAACAGGTTTATTGGGGTACAAGAGAAACCGGCCCGGGAGGAAGGTTTTGCCAGAACAAAATGCTTTCCTCCCCGGCTAACTTGTGGGGTGCCATTTTATAGGGTTTAGATGGGTGTGGGTAAGAATCTCTTATTGCATGAGGGGCTGGTGGTCTTCCCGAGTTGCGCTGGGGTAGGAAGAATCCCTCGTGAGATATCTGGTGGTGGGTGTCAACTTTGTCCTGATGGGTCTAAGCAGTCTGCTGATGGGCGGTTCCAGGTGGTCTTCTCCTGGATTACCTCATCCAGATACTTAGGATGACTGGAATGTGGGGTGATGGTCCTGGAGCATGCTCAGTTCGATCTGTGCCGCTTATCTCCGTTAGGTGCGTGTGAGAGAGAGAGAGAGAGAGAGAGAGAGAGAGAGAGAGAGAGAGAGAGAGAGAGTGTGTGTGTGTGTGTGTGTCCTTGATTGTGTTCAAGGAGAGGCCTACTTGATTTCAAGGGAAAAACCCCTGAGGTTTCAAGGAAAAAGTTCCTTGAACCCCCCAGAGAATTGTTGGGGTGTCCGGGGCCCATAATCCTCCCATGACATACTGAGGTTTCATGGGCTTATCAGACCTCCAAATGGGTCCAACACACACACACACACACACACACACACACACACAGAGTTAAAAAGCTGTTTTAGAAGGTAAAGTCCATCAGAGATTCCTATTTGTAAATGGCATTGTGCTAATTAATCCCAAGAACACTGCAGAGCCTTAAATGAGATTTATAATTGCTCAAACAAGTTTGGCTTAACCTTCACCATTAGCAAAATCCAGCATATGATGAATGTCTTTTACAGAATTAGATATGTAGCCCAGATTACCTGGTACATACATACATACACAAACATGCATGCACACATATATACGTATGCATTATATATATGCACATACTCATACATATATACACACACTTATACATACACACATCCACACAGAACTTAGGAAGGTCCTGTAAATAATCAATAAACTGAGTCTAGAAGTTAATCAGCAAAAGAAAAGTTTGGATTGCTTTTGGGAAATGCAGTAGCTTACAATGACCACACACCATGAAATAAAATCCCAGATTGTTAATTCTGATATTCTCATAGTGATGGCATATTTATTTTAATCATAGAAACTAATTTCTGAAAAATCAGAATTGTGTGTGACTCAGAAGGCATGAAAATAGAAAAAAGGCTTCAGCTTAGTTTGCAGAACAACATTAAATATATCATCAAACAACTCAGCCAAAAAGTTATTTATTGAGTACTTACTGTGTTTCGGGTACTGTTCTGAGTGCTAGGGATATAAAGAAAGGCAAAAACAGTACCTGCCCTAATGAAGTTCATATTCTATTGGGGGAGACCATATGTAAACAACTATGAATACACATATATCAACTTTAAACCTTCATAGTTTAGATTTAGATTTAGAATTAGAAACTGGTATTCAAATAACATCTTCTTTACTTATAAAACATGGTGATTTAAAGAAAGTTTACTAACTTCTCTGGCCCATAAGTTCCGTCTTCTGCAAATTTTGTGATTTCATAAATGTAGCATTTTCTGACCTTCATTTTGATTTGCTATGCTATGGAAAATGTGGGGTTACCTAAGGAACATTTGGCTGCTAAAGGTAATTTTCTCCTATATGGCAGATGCTCAGCCAATAAGTGTTAACTTTCTAAACAGCTTCTTTGATTACTCCTTTCATTGGCAAGTCCACAAGCCATAAAATGTCTTTGGGTTCAGGAGTCATTAAATTTCTAATTACAGCCAACTATTGATTATTCAGAGTAATGGAGGAAAGTGAAAGCCTAGATTGCTCTAAACCACAGAAAATCTTGAAAATATGCAAATCATTCACTCAAGTATGCAAATGAGGCAATTCTTTTGTTGAAATAGTTTCTCTTAGTAAATATTCTGTGAGTCTGTTAGGTTCACTTGTAATTATATTAACTCTTTCAGACTACTAGATTATCTACAAAATGTCTATAAAACCTTTTTTTTTAGAAAAACATCTTTTAATATCATAGCTTCTATTTAATTTGCAACTAATTTGACCACTTTGTGAATATGGATGTATTGAACCTAAAAATGTAGCTTTAAATCATTGTAAATTACGTTCTTCAATAGGTTAGGTACCATACATATGCAAAGAATAGTTCTGGTCAATTGAACTTTGATAGTCTTAACTTCACAAAGGATATCTGTACCAGAAAAATACTATACTTTTTGAATCCCAAGTAGTGACATTATTTGGATTTGTACTGCATATTTTCATTGGTTTGGAACCAATTACCATATTTTACATAGACTTTGAATACATTGAATAGTATGACTCTGAATAATGTAATCATTTCACAGAATTAATTATTTAGACTAATCTGGCCCTCATTGTAATCAAATACTTTTAGCCCTGTAATCTAGCTATTGCTATTCTCTAAACCAACCAAATCTGATCATCTGGCTACTTAACCAGCCACTACACTTCATGAGTTCAGAGAATAATCACACTACAATTCCTAATTAGCTTTCTTTCTTCTGGAGATATAAGTAGGTTACAGTAACTAGGATGGAGCAACAGGGGTTTGTCTCAAGGAACAAAAATTTAATGGGCAATGAAGACAATTACATTTTTTCAGAAGCAGAGGAAAAACCAAGTTTAGTATCTTGTTAAAAAGAATGATTATCTTAAAATAGGAAACTACCAGATGGCATTATTTCCTTTGCCAAGCTGCTCTACACCTGGTGAACTTCACTTCTTTGGTAGAACAGGAGTATCTTTGCTACATCTGCAATTCAATTGAAGACTAATAAAAAGTCAATTTGAGCATTTGTTTATCTGAACATGGGTCTTATGAATATTGCCTCAAGAATAAAAATGCCCTCTTTCATACGATATTTGTCACCACATGAAAAGAATTGTCTGTTCAAGGATCTACTGAGAGACTCAGATTTTACTTCCAGTTCTAAGGAATTTTCCCCAGACAGAAGAGTAAGCTTGGGAAGCAATCAAATTGTACTGGATAAATTCTTTTTTTTTTTTTTTTTGGCAGGGCAATGAGGGTTAAGTGACTTACCCAGGGTCACACAGCTAGTAAGTATCAAGTGTCTGAGGCCAGATTTGAATTCAGGTCCTCCTGAATCCAGGGCTGGTACTTTATCCACTGTGCCACCTAGCTGCCCCCTGGGTAGATTCTTTTAGAATTAGATCTACTTCTGGTGACCCTTACCTATTTTCGCTGTTTAAGACACCCTGTAAAAACCATAATTTTGGTAAAGAGCAAAGAGTTTAGAAGAAAAGAAAATGTGTGTGTTGGAGGCAGGGCACTTAGGGATAATAACAGTGCTTAAGGAAGGGAACCTCCAAGTAAAATAAGGGTTGCCTTCTAAAAAGGATGATCTTTTATTAGCCATAAATAAGATGAAATTAGTGACATGCTAGAGCTGAAAGAAAGCATTGACTTCTCCCTTCACAACAGATAAAACTCTTCTACAACATTTCTAAGAAATGGTCCATCAGAAAGTTGACTTGAATTCTTCCTTGATGAGGAAATCCCTTGTGATGTTTAAAATCTTAATTGTAACTGTGATGTTTAAAAACTAAATTGTGGTCACCAAAAATTAAAAGGCTTCAGTACCAGTCTTTGGGCATTAAACATTTATTAGAGCATACAGATATTTACAAAGAGTTCAGAAGGTTATGAAAAAGAAGTCCTACCTAGCCTAGAGTTCCAGCTTGGTTGGGTTCTTCCTGAAGTCCTCCTCCACAAGCCTGCTTTAATCAGGAACTCGTCAACGAGTCTGTCTTAATCAGGAACTCCTTCCCCAGCCTGTTTTAATCAGCATTCCTTAGCAAGCTGTTTGTGGAAGTTTTTTTTATAGATCTGGAACAGAGGCGGTCCTTACACACTGCTTCAAGGTGATTGGTTGGCGTCATCCAAATCCATTGTCTTTGAAGGTGTTCTCAAGTTGAGTTCACAGTCTAGTTTCTGAGAACAATACCTTCTTAAGGGATAGCCAGGTGTGATTATAATCCGATTAACTTGAAGTAGGCTTAATCAGCAGTCAATTACTCTCACTTGATTCAATCAGTCTTGATTAATCTCCAGGTGGGTCTTTGAGTATCTGCTAAATCCCATTATTTCATCACACCCTATAGCTTGAGGCTTTCCAACTATTACTATTAGGTTTACTGACAGAGGTGGGGAGACTTTTATTTAAATGAGAAAGAAGAGCAAAAACAACCTTGATTTTAATTCCTTTCTCCTACATCTAATATCAATTCCAAATCCATTTTTTTCCTTTTCTTTGGGAATTTCTTCTTTCATATAGTAATAGAATAGGAAAAGTAAGCACATAATATGGTACCTTTGATGGACAAACTATAATGGTTTATGGATCTATCAACAGCCTTCGGCTATTTTTTAAAGGAAAAGGAAAGAAAAGGACCTTACATAAAATGGAAATAAATATAAAGGACAGGTTGAAACAGAGCTTCCTCCTAACAGCAAGTCAGTATCACCTTTCACATAGTCATTTGAAGTTGCAAGAAACACCATTCCCTTGGTACGCATTCTAAGCACAAGTCGTCAAATTTAAAATAAAAATTAGCTCAGTGAGCTTTTTGAGCCTTGAGCATGATGTATGTCATTAACAGGTGAAGTTCAAACATCAAATTATGTGTGCTACAGCAAATCTCTGCTGGCAAGAACAAAATTTAGAAGCTTAAACATGTGTGGAATGGAAAAGATAAGAGTTCTTCCCTGCCGAGACATCTTTCTGAATGTAGAAATATGTGAATAATTGGCTGGAAGTATAGTACTGTTGCTTTAAGCTAGTAGTCCCATGCTGTCTGCATTTAGATGTGCTAAACACAGCTGTCAGGGTAAATAAATGAATATTTTAAAAAGTAACAATAAAGAGGGGCAGTACCCATTTCTTACACATATTAATCAGGATTTGGAATGTGTAGGTAGAACATTGTGAAAGCATACCTATCAACCATCTCCTTAACAGGGCTAATCCAAATATCTTTTCCTGTCATTCCCAATAAAGAAAGCATATAGAATTAAGATGGCAAAATAAAACAACAAGGCCTAAATAAGGAATTCTAGTGCATTTCTTTGTTTCCACCTCAGAGGGTTATTTGACCCTGTCAGAGCTGAAGGCAGCTATAGTGTCTTACAACATCCCAGACCAAATCTTTTCTATGTATCCTTCCTAATTTGGGTGGCAGTGAAATCAGTAGTAGAAGAATGAAGAGAGTAGAATAACTCTATAGTAGCCTGAGGGCAGAAAAATGTAACTCAAGGTTTGATTGGCAGATCAAAGAGACATAAAGAAAAAAGACAAGAGCCTCAGGCAGTTCTTTGATAAGCTAATAGCCCCTCAAAGAACATTTTGTTTCCCCAGTAGGCCAAATTTCTGTGGGACCACTGCTTTTTACCATACCAGGATTTCAGAGAATTGATACCTAGGCAGAATTTTTAGGCAATAGTTGAATGGGCTAACAATTTCACCTAGTGAGCAAGTTTTATGGACAGCTTTCTTCTCCTCAAAGAGTTTCTAATCTAAAGCTAAATATATACAGTTGAACAGGAAACTTTTTAAAAAGGAGCTTTTTTTTTCCTTTTCTACATGACTCTTTCCTCCCCAACCCCCACCAAATCATATGAAACTTGTATATTCAGTAAAAATGATTATGTAGACAGGAAGGAAAAAATATATATACATTAAAGTGGAGTAAACTTTTTAATTTTACTAACTGTTTACTAAACCAATTTTGTACGTGTAAATGTCAACCCAGACATGCATACATTAAAAAACCATCAAGAAGATAGCAATTAATAACTTCTGTTTTGTATATAAAAACATGTGACTGCTTTTATAAATTTATTTAAAAAGGAAAAAAAGTGAAAGGTAATTTTCATGAGTTTCATTAGATTATCTAAGTGTTTGGAAATGAGAAGTGATCATCATAGCTTCAAGTGCCTTTTTAGGCAAGATATAGATAACTCCCCTAAAATGAAATCTTGTTGAAAGGGAAAGCATATTAGTGTAAGTATATGTGCATATAGGCCCTGACCAATAACCATTCATAATACACATGGGTTTTATATAAGTCAAATTTGGGAACTTACATTTTTTCCTATTCATGAAATCATTTACTATAGGTTTGATGCCATTGCCATTTTTAAAAGGATAAACAGGAGATGGGAGGAGACAGAGAAAATACCAAGAATATTTTTAATTTTAAAAAAGAGGAAGAAAAAGAGAATAGCTCCAGCTCTATAGGCTAAAACAAACAACTTTAATTGTGTTAAATAGGAATTTTTATCAGTTTTATTAAAATGAATAGTCATTGATATTGAATAACTGTATTATTGGAACTTTAATAATAGATTCATTATATATTAGCTCTTGAAACCATCCTATCCCATCCCTTTTTATACCTTCATATCATACAGGGAGTAGAGAGAGGTTAAGCTTTCAGAGGCAGAATATTCTCTGTACTATTTTAATGCAATATCACTAGTGATGCACTACAAATGTGTGTGGTGACAACTCCTATTTGTTCTTTAAAGGAGAGGAAAAAATAAAAAGACCTGAATTTAGAAAGTCTTCCACTTCACTTTCCAAGGAAACAAGGAAACATAAAGGCTTGCAAACAGTATTTTTAAATAAAGTTAATACCCTAGGTTGTTTCTGATACAATCACTGATGGTGTGAATTTCTGATACAGTGAAGAAGTAATCAAGTTTAATAGAAGCTATTAAACTTACATGGGATGGTTTTCAAATTTCTTTTAAAATGAAATCAAATCATAACTACAGTAACTGAAATCTTATCTTGTCTTTTTCCCATCTGTATTTACACAGTGCATTTTTATGGTGTATTACCTAAGACACTGAATGGTTATGACTTTAGTTTATTAAATTGTGTTATTTCACCAACATAAGGCTCAAACATTTATTGACAATTTATCCTTCACTATATTCAGGCAGTTAAGATTATTCCATATTTCCAGCCACCCATGAATGATTACAGGTAAATTGGATTTTATTCTAAATTTGTATGATAAGGATTCCTGGGAACAATGTAGAATGTTGGGTCCCATATGATTTATAAAGTTTTGGCATCATACATAATATGTAGAAATGTACTAAAACCAACACTGTAAGGAAAATAGTTTTATTTAAAAAATGATATACACAGCTATATGAAGCTAAATGAAAGAATACTAAAAGTCAAATCTAAAAATAAGAAATACACTGATATATAGATATGTGTGTGTATATACATATACATACATACATATATATACACACACACAGGCAAACACACACCATCTTTATGACCTGTCCAATACCCTGCCTCCAAGGCTTCTCAACTCTTTACCTTCAAAGAGCTTTAAATCCAGTTTACTTCAATCATCTACCTACATGAAAACAATTTGTATGTTTTTGTTCCTCAGAACAATTGTAATCACAGTTTCAAATTCTGTAATTTCCTTCTCTTGGTTGACTTTTTTTTTTTAACTTTGTGGGTGACCCATTTTGAAAGGTAAGATTTTGTTCTTTTTTAGGTGGTGGAAAATCCATACTTATTTTACTTTGCATTCCTTTGTTTTAATTTTGTGTTTTTCCTTTAAAAGGAAAGAGAGGAAATCAAACAGTTAAGTTTTATGACAAAGTATAGTTGGAGGACTATATGCCAAAATGTTCTTTAAAGGCACTTTAGAGACTTGAGAGTAAACCTGAGATTTGATAGAGACTTTTGAGTTTAGTCCACAGAGCCTGGATGGATAGGGTACAAATTTGCCTATACATACTCAAAGGGAATCAACATAGTGGTAGTTGGTTCCCCAAAAAAGAGAGGATCATGGATCAGGTGAAGCCTGGATAAACTTAGCAAATGATAAGGATCTTTTTAAAAAGGGCTTGGATAAATTTATTTTATATGAAATTTGAAATTATTTTACTCAATCATAGTATTATCAAATTTGATATGATTTATTTTCTTATTAAAATATGTTGTGTTCGGAAGGGACCTTAGAGGTCATCTAATAACTAGCATTTATATAGTGCTTTAATGCTTGTGAAGTGTTTTACTGATATTATCTCATTTTATCCTCAGGACAACCTTGGGGGAGTTAGGTGCTATTATTATCCCTACTTCACAGTAGAGGAAACTGAATTAGGCAGAGTTTTTTGTGACTTCCCAAAGGTCAGACAGTTAGAAAGTGTCTGAGGTCACTTTGAACTCAAGTCTTCTTGACTCTAGGTCCAATACTGTATCCACTACACCACCTACCTTCCTAAAGATATAATTTTAAGGGACCTAAAGAGGTCTGTATTTGTGGATTCAAGGGTTTTATTTAAGGGAACTAAAGAGGTCTGTATCTGGGGATTCAAGGGTTTTATCAAAGGCATAGAAGTGATAGTAACCTTCTTGCATTTTCCCTCCTTTGAGCAACAAAAGGTTTTTAAAGAAGTAATTTTGAAGAAACCAAACAAAGAGGCCAAAATCTCAGGGACAAAATTCAGAGGTGAGGTGGACTGGCTTTTATTCTTATTGAAAGACACAAGGACATTGTTACCATTGGGGCACCTGGACACTACCAACTGGGAGTGTATTCTGTCAGAATTTAGAAAGGAGGAACAAGAAGCTGTCTCTGAAATAAGGACAAGTGAAGATCCCAATACTATACCTTACTCTTCCATTCTTAATGATCCTAGTTCCAAATTAGTGTCTTTACTAGGTGCCTATCACAGATTAATTTATCCTTACATGGTTTTTAATATCTGGGAATCAGGGAAAGGAACTTATAAATACTCAATAATTATTCATTTGATTAAAAAAAATGACTGATTAAAATTGAAATACTGTGTAGGCAGATTTTTTCCCCCCAGTGGTTATAAGGAGCTTGAAACAATGCATCTCATCACTAGAAAAATTAATATTGACTGAGAAGTGACTAGTTCTACCTACCCATTGTGTTAGAGCACAAAATGCCACTGGTGATTCTTTATTGAATCTCTCAGGGGAAACATCTTGTCAAAAATACTCTTATAGGGGTAAGTGGAGTGGGGGTATTTTTCAGGCTTAGAATTTATTATAATCTCCTTCCAATTACCTCCACATTTCCTGCTTATTCATTATTTCAACATGCTTGGAATTATGTTCATCGCTAAAGTACTGGAACATGAGAACAGAAAATTACATCTATGTCAGTGGATTATCAGAAATGATGATAGACTTAATAGAGGGAATAGTTACTGTAATACTTCAAGGACTGACTTTGACAACCTCTATAACTTACTAGATGAACTTTAAGAGTTATTGTGGCCAAAAATGTCCTCTCTCTCTCTCTGGTCAACCTTATGATGAATCTTTCTGAACTTAACTGGGCTACTTCCCAGACAACAGATATGTCATCCATTTCTGAGCCATTATAGTAAACTCCTATTCTGATGTCTCCTCTCATTGTGAAGGTGACCATGGGCTTTCAAAAGTTCTGACAAGAGAATATAAGCTCTGGAAGGTCATACAATATCAAACTGAAAATTCTGTAAACACAACAAAACAAAACTCTAATAGGACAAGGCTATATGGAATTCTAGAATTCATTGCCTAGCTTTCAGATTCAAAATTGGTCATGGTTTTAACTAAGTCACTCTCTTGGTGGCAGTGGCCTCCAGGAGAAGAGACTCCATGGTCTCCTTTATCAATTTAGATCCATTGCTATGCAATCACTAACTCAGAGCTGTATGCAATGCCATTGTAATTACAATGGAAAGGAAAAGGCCTTAGTCATGCTTATGATTCAGGCATAAAAACAACCAAAAGAAAAGGCAGCAAAAGTGTGCAAAAGAAATATATAACTTGTGGTGGAGGGAAGAGAGGAAAGTGTTGAATTGAGGTGAGGAGGGCAATTTAGAGTTTAGGTGAGAAGTTTGCTGAAAGATAGTAAAATTCAGCCATTTTTTTTTTCAAAATCCTTATTCTTATCTATGCCCCTCCTGGCCTCCCTCCTTCCCAATACATTCAAGACATGGCTTAAAATTTTCTTCAACACCTTCTCCCTTTGATAACCTGCTTTTCATTTCTTCATTATCCTCAGGGCAGCCAGTTGTTAAAAACTCATTTGTTCTTTCCTATGGAAGGACCATACCAAGTTCTAATATCTATCATAAATTGTGTCTCTGTCCAGAAATCAAATCTTTCTGGTGTCAACCAATCAAATCTCTCCATTCTGGATCAAATTTGCTTGATAAAGTCCACTCTCATCTTTCCAGTTGTGTCTCATTGAAGCACCTTTAAAATTGTCATTACTTTAATTAAGAATTTAATTGAAGTAGCAAACTAAAGCATCAATATATGTTATTGAAAGATTTACCATACCATGCACTTGCAATGCATATTATTTAATGGCAGCTAAGTGGCACTATTTAGAGTGCTGGGATTGAAGTTTGGAAGAACTGAGTTCAGATTTAGCCTCAGACACTTTCTAGCAGTTTGTCCCTGGGCAAGTCATTTAACCTCTGCCTCCCCCAGTTTCCTCAACTGTAAAATACTAGCACTTACCCAACACCAGTTCAAACTTAGATGGGTCACAGGCAAGGGCTGAGGGAAACTCCCAGTATGCACTAGAAAAGGCAGTAACTATTGAGCATCCTACAGCTGTCTCTGATCTCAACTTTGCCAGCTCTTCATTAGTTACCTGTCTCACTTGAAATCAGTGTGTACATTGATATATACCTTTTTCCCTTTAGGGTTGCAACAGAGTCTGCTGGGTAATCTCTAAAGGGAGATAACTTTGACCCACTAACAAAATCCCTCCAAAGCAAAATTGCAAAGGAAAACTAAGAAGACTCCTTGCCCCTGATTACCACTCACCTTTCTTTTCTCTGCACATTCTCTTTTTTATAACTTCCTTCACTACCTTTTGTCACCTGAATGATTCTTTAAGCCATAGATTATTCAACACAACCTAGGAGTGACACACCCATTACAATCTTATTAGATTTGATTTATTGTTTTATACTGCCAAGATCTTTTTGGATTCTGACTCTGAAAAAACATATTACCTAGCCAACCTAGCTCTGTGTCATCTGAAATTTTGATAAGTATGCCATTCTTCCTTAACTCATGTCACTGCTAAAAACATTGACTAGGATAGGAATAACAAAGGACAAATTTTTGCTTAGAGAATTGGCTAGAATATAGTAGGTATTTAATAAGTACTTGTTGTATCTTTTTATTTATTTATTTTTTGTGGGGCAATGAGGGTTAAGTGACTTTCCCAGAGTCATACAGCTAGTAAATGTCAAGTGTCTGAGGTTGAATTTGAACTCTAGTCCTCTGGAATCCAGGGCTGGTGCTTTATCCACTGCACCACCTAGCTGCCCCCAGATTAGATTGGATGGGCTCTGATGCCCTTTCAACTCCGTGATTCTTTTTTTTTTTTTTTCTTGTGGGGCAGTGAGGGTTAAGTGACTTGCCCAGAGTCACACAGCTAGTAAATGTCAAGTGTCTGAGGCTGGATTTGAACTCAGGTCCTCCTGAATCCAAGGCCAGTGCCTTATCCACTGTACCACCTAGCTGGCAATCTCTGAAATAATCAGCTAGAGCGCTTGCTGACCCATCAATCACTATTCTTTGATCATGGTCATTCAAATAATTATGAATAATATAAATTTATTGTCTTCTAACCCATATTCCTTCCATCTTGTTAACAAAGATATAATGAGATACCAATAAATAACTTGATCAAAATTTGAGTTTTGTAAGTTTTTTTGGTTTTGGGGGGTATTGTTGTTTTTGTTTTGGCAGTCTGAAAATGTGTATAGACACAAAATGGAAGGGAAAGAAAGCATTAAATACCGGTAGATATGACTCAGAAATGGTGACAAGAATAGAAAAGGATAGAGAGGCAATTAGACTTATCTTTTCGCCTATATTATCAGTTAGACAAAGTGATCAAACAAATCAGTGGGGTATGTGTGTATACACACATACACATATATGTATACATGCAAACACATATAAATACATATATACACATATGTATATATGTGCATATACCTGTTTTTATAAACTTAAAGCACTATCTTCAATGACCTATTATTATTATGCTTGTATATCTATTTCTATGACTACATGCCATCTCAAAGACAATACATACCAAACTAAACTCATCCCCATACTGTCAGACTACATTTTCTTCCCTATTTTTTCTTAATGGCATCATTATTTTCCCACTCAATCATGACTAAAACTATATAGAGTTACATTTGATTCTTCTCTGTGACTCACGCATTTATCTTGTTACTGAACTTTCAATCATCTATTCTTCTTTCTATTCCATTATCCCACCAATCTAATTAATCTAATTATTACCTATGTCTCTATATACTGCAAGACTACTAACTTCTCTTTCTTCCTTTCTTTCCCACTTCTAATCCATTTGATGGAATACTGTCAGTTTAATCTTACTAATATACAGGTCTTATCATGTCACATACCTTTTCGAAAATATCCAGGGACTTCCTATTGTTACATGCCAAATTTAATTCAAAGTTCTCAATTTAGTATTCATTCTTCTGCATTTTCATTCACTTTTTCAGCCTTATTCCCCTTTATTCATTTCACCTGCACTTCCACCAAAATGGCATTACCCTGAATGTGTCCCATGCTTTCCCATCTGCTTTTTCTATGCTTTTTTTCCCCTCATAATATATGAGAGGCAGCCTATCCAAAATGATGCTTCCACTCACCTCCACTTATTGATTTTTTATCTAACCTACAAGATTCAACTCAAATTTTGATTTCTCTCTGAAGGTTTCACTAAGTCACACTCCTCCTTCCCCACTAACACACAAGTACATCAAATGAACCTTCCCTTTCAATTCTTACAACACATTTTCACCTCTCTTAAATGTTTCTCCAATTAACATTTCCCTCTTCCATTTTATATTAGGCTTCTTGAGAGCAGAACCCATTCCATTAGTTTCTTTTTGCACCTAGTATAGCACCTTTATTAGGGTAGATATTTAATGTTTTATTCTTGTAGATGAGTGAACATTTTAGTCAAAAGTTTCATTTAGAACTTTGGAAGAAGAAAAAATTTATTTTTATTCAAAAGTCTAGAACACATGACTAGCAAAACCTGAATAGCTTAATTGTACTTTGAAATGAAAACATTTTCTATTATTTTATTTAGATCACTGACTTATGAAGATTCAGTCCTGCTATGCCCAAATGGCTATAAAATTGTACATAACCTTTGATCCAACAATACCACTGCTAGGTTTCTATCCCAAAGACATCCCCCCAAAAGAGAAAAAGACCTATTTGTATAAAAATATTTCTAGCAGTTTTATTTGTAGTGGCTAAGAATTGGAAATCAAAGGAATGTCCATCAATTTGGGAATGGCTAAACAAATGGGACAATTTCAGAAAGGTTTGGAAAGACATATATAAACTCACGTAAACATCACAGCAATATTGCATGATGAAGAATTGTGAATGATTTAATTCCTCAATACAATGATCCAAGACAATCCCAAAGGACTAATGATGATACATAATATCCACCTCTGTGAGTGAGATTTCCCCTATCCCTTAGATGTATGTGATTTAACTATGGTAATAATATATCGGCTAAAATTTGTGATTTAACATATTCAGGTATTTTTATTAGTAGCTTAAATCAATAATAATAATGAAGTAAGTAAGATAGACATTAGTAGGGCTATACAAATATTACATTGAAATGGTTCTGTAATTACACATAATTATCAGCTAAGTTCACAACTTTAAAAGGTCAATTACCAAGAATAGTAACTCCTGAGTCAGATAGACCAATCAGGAATAGTCACCTACTGAAGTTGGTAGGACCACATACAGAACCACATACTTCAGTTGTGATAGCATCTGTTGGTGGCTTTTCATCACTACTTTGCTTGTGTTTTGTGACTCTTCTTTTAGATATGAATTACTTTGATTACATTACGTGGTTTTTCTAGCAGATATGTCCTATTTTAATTATGTTGGATATCTAAAAATACTGGTGTATAAATACTTTACAGCCCCATAGGGGTATAAAATCCTGCTTCCCTTGAGGCTCAAGGTCTTCAGGTCCTACACCTGAGGCCATTTTTATGGTGAGACAGGTACCCTCTCTCAATAAACCTATTTCCCTATGGCTTGGAAATTTTACTGTTTCTTTTTCTTGGTCAAACTTAGAACTTTTCACAACAACTGCAAAGAAAGAACTGATATTGACTGAACACAAACTGAAACATGCTATTTTTCACATTCTTTCATTTTTTTCTTTAAGTTTTCTTATACAAAATGACTGATATGTTAATGTTTTACATTAATGCACATGTGTAACCTATATCTGAATGCTTACTGACTCAGAAAGGGGAGAAAGGAGAGAGGGAAGGAGGAATAGAATTTGAACTCAATACTTTAAATAAAAATGTTTATTGTTATAAAAGAAATTAAATCATGTTTAACCATTTGGTTGGGGGGAAAAAGCCAGTTCCAATTCAGAAATAATAAAAGAAAAGAAGAAAAACAAAACCTTGCACATTGTGAATGTTATGCAGCTTTGAAAAGAAATTAGGTTTGGTTATGTACATTGAGTTTGATTAAATGGCTTCTGGGTGATTTGGGTCAAAGGTTGATTTGGGATCTGAGCTTTCAATAGAAATTAATAGCTGTTTTTATCTATGCCTTAAATTTGGCTTTTCCTAGCCAGATCAAATCCTTTCCTGCTTCTTTGATGTTACCACTACCTTCTCAACACAAGCATCAGCTTAATTTCTAATATTATAATTATTTTCCTTCTAAACCTTTTGAATGTGAGAAAATTATTAATAATGAAATTCTGGAGGGAACTCAGAGATCAGTTTCAGTGCTTTCTTCCCTCCACTCCAGAAAGTCCACTTCTTGAGGGACTTCAGCAAATCTTGTCTGGGACAAACCCAAGGGAATAAAAGAAATGGAGATAGACTTTACCTTCAGTTCAATGGAGGACCACAACTAGATAATGGATTTTGCCTTAGGCAACTTGAATGAGATTCATCTGTAAACTTCATTTTAATTTAAACCACCCTCAAGTCATGTCAACTAATGGAATTGAATGATGTTAACCGATTAGCTTTGATCAATGTATACTGACCTGCCTCTATCAAAAGAGGATAAAAACCTTGGTCATGCCAGGGTTGGGCTCTTGGCTCTTGGCTCTTGGCTCTTGGCTCTTGGCTCGCTCTTGGCTGGTGCTTACCTCTCTCTCTTAGGACACTGTAGACTTTGTGGGTCTTTTTAACTCTCCTTGCGACCATGTGCTAGAGACAGCATGGGTCTTTTAGGGCTTTTTTTGGCTCATGCTAACTGCCACATGGTCAATTCTTCACTCATACATACATACACACATACACACACATACATACATACACATACATGCACACACAATACACATGTGTATTATATGTGTATGTATATGCACATATATGAATTCTTTGCTGATATATGTATCAGCATATGTATGTATATATACCAGTAAAGAATGAATATATATGTACACACATGCATACCATTATATATACCATTGTATATATATATATGTATATATACACACACCACATATATACATATATATATACATATATGTACCAAATATAAAATTAATTACTGATATACACATATAACACTATATATGTATGTGTATATATAAAAACATACCTACACACATATATGTATATACACACACACACAAACATATATATATATTTATGTATATATTTGTGTGTGTGTGTATATATACATATATATATAAAATAAATGATTCCTGCTAAAACTTGTGCAATAGCAATTCATTTACAAAACACAGTGGTAGTCATAACTTTATAAAACCCATGCATAAGGGAAATAGTACTAAGAAGACAACTTTTTCATGTTGAATTAATAGCTGAGATCTATATCTATAACAGCTTTCCTTTCTGTCTATATATCTGAATGATTGTAATTAACATTCTTACCCAGGGAATAATGATAAATAAATCATTGGAGATTGGTGGATGATTTCTGAAAGGTGTTAACAGCTCTATTTCACAAGGCATGATCTGTTCTGAGAGCATGATGTAATCAAACAAATCTATTTTCTAGAATGTCCTAATTCTGACAACATGCAGAGTTTTTAAATAGTATTTTAAAAAAATAATTATCTTTCTAATCATTCTTTCAATTTGGAGTTTAGTTAGCAATTAGTAAAAGACAACTGATTACATAACTATACAACACTCCCATAATAAGACAACATTAAAAGTTTTCATAAACTGTGGAGTACCATGTTATGTGAGCTAATGTTATTGTTATTTTCTTGTTAAAAACTCACAGACAAGAGCCTGATGAATTTAGCTGGTACCATAAAATGTTGAAAGAATGCTATTTCTATAAAAAAGAGCTTGTTTCAAGAGTAACAATGTCCCCTAATTTCAAATGGCTGATAATTTACATTACTATTGAAGCACACATGAAATAGGGATGTATGTGAGAAGCAAGAGTTAGCCAAACAAATAATATTAAATACATCTAAATTTCCTATGTCATTTCATTGAGATAGAGTTCTAAAATTTGCTGAGAGACCAAGCTATTCTCACACATATTGTCTGCCAACAATATGTTATAAAATACATTTGGATATCATGGGAATCTGAGGAATTAAACAAAAACATTACTCACATTGTTGAGCTTAGCCAGAATTTGCATGACAGTAAGGAACAATGTTGGAATTGTGTAGAGCTCCAAGAGGGACTGATGAACCAACAAGTAGAAAACAGTATTCAAGTTTGCATTTTATGGTTGAATAGGAAGTGGAATGTGGGAAAATGTAGGATGGAATTGCAAACCAAATGAAGAAGCAGTGACTAACCATCTATACATATCATATATTTTATCTACCACTGACAAAACTGAATCTTAAGCAATTCTATTGGGATCAAAATAAATGGCCACATAGGTTTAGTTGTTTTGAGATTCCTGAATAATAAACACAGACTGCTCCCAGTGAATCGCCCATCTACTCAGCTCAACACATATGGAGCGTGGATAGAAATACAGTCCATGACCAGTTCTTGCATGCTGTGTTGAAATGAGCTAACATAAATGAGGGAAAGAGGTTTATCTGGGGTACAGGCACATGGTGAGCTCAACCAGTGCCTTGGCCTTGGCTGAGTTTATCTGTATAAATCTTATGCGTAAGGGTGTAGCTATGTTTTTGAGGGTATGAGTATGCTAAACTTATATGATTCTTTATATTAAGGAAGTGGATGGGCACATGTTTTATGGTTATATATACACATAATATGGGTTTTAGAAATATAATTAAGTTGTGGCAACAGTTGATAGGGTGATATCCTCTGTGGTACTCATTGAGCTGCTTTCCATAGTCTGGGCTTCATAGATATTTTCTTTGTCACACCTGGTTGTCAGCTATCAGTATTATGGGGTCATGGATTTCACAGGTCAAAAGCTGTGATTCCATTGGTATAAGAAAATCCATAGCAAAACTATGTAAAAAGTCAGATTCACAACTATTCTACAACTTTATAATCTTAGGGGGTATCCTGTGTCCCCAAGACATCAAATGACTTACCCAATGTCACATAGTCATTATTCAGGGTTCTACAGAAATCTTTGTGCCATTTTAAGCTTTCATAGCTCAGAATTGCACAAAGACTTTTTGGACACCCTTTATGTTATAAGCAAGATTTGAGTTCATTCCTTCTTTAGTCTGAAATCAATTATCTTTTCACCATGTCATGCTGCTTCCTTATGCCCACTATCATCACAGTCATCATCGTCACCACCATTAATCATCATCAGTCATAACCACTATTACTATCATTATCATCTTCATAAAAACAAGAATAGACTTTAATATAATGATTTCAATTTTGCAAAAAATTTAAAATGTATCATCACATATGGGTTTCAAAATAATCCTGTGAATTCAGCACTACAGATGTTACTGTCCACTTTTGTTTGTGGAAGAGGACCCTGAGGCTCACAGAGGCCAAAGGACTTTCCCATGTTCTTGGGGCCTGTAAGTATTTAGAGATAAGAGTCAGTTCTTAACTTCAAGGCCAGCAAATCTATCTGATATACTATATGGCATTGCAAATGGAAAATGGGGGGAAAAAAGACCTCAACAAAATAATTGGGTCATTAAATATTGAAAATTTTTTCTAAGTACAAAAACGATTGTTAAATTGAAATGGATTCATTATATATGTTTGAAAAATAATGTCAGAGAGATCAGTCTGATATGCACTCATCAAGAAGAAAATAACTCTTCAGTTAGGTTCCAAGGTGCTCATGTCTAATAGAATCACAATGAATGGAAAAGCTTGTTGAATTTTGGCTTCCCTTACAAATCATAGAAAAATCTTCCTATATGTTTCATATCTTCCATTGCCTTAGGTTTAGAATACTTTGCTGTAGATTGAAGGTCATGAATTCAACTCCTCAGGGATCTAGTTAACTTTTTTACCTCTGTTCTAAGGATACAGACTACACCATTAACCCCAGGCAGCTGTCTTCCAAATATGTGCTGTTGGTTATGAAAACAAAAACAAAACAACACGGTGATAAAATCTAGAGAGATTAGTAGAAATTCATTAATACTCCTATTAGGGGGAGATGGGATGGACAAACCAAGGGATATGAGTGGGTTGACAATATTGCATTTCTATAAAAAGGCAGCTTATTTTCATTTTTGTCAATACATAGAAATCACTGTAACTGGCATCGTTTTTAATTATGCAGTCATAGCTCAAGAAATTGTCACCTGTAGAATTCCAAAAGAAAGGAAAATCACTTCTGTCCTGCTAATTTCAAGTATCATGGAAAGTTACTATACTCGGTTGCAAAGGCAAAAATACAAGAAAAAAGAGGTGTTTGTTTTTATTTCCTTGTATTTATATACTGTACTACTGATGTTCACTCCTATTATATAGGTAGGATAGGGAGGTAGCACCTGAAAAGTCCATCAGCCCCAATTGTCTTTATTTGTCTTCATACCCTTTCTGTCTAGCATTGTGCCTTGCACATAGATGGCATTTAACATCTGATGAATTTAAAATTTTCTAGTTGTCATGTATAGTAAGCTGGATATGAAATACTGGAACATCTTCAGAGGGCAAAAATAAAAGTGGAAATATCATCCAGTAGTAGCAGGATCCTTTTGTTATCTCATTTAGATAACAACAACAACAAAAAAAGACCAAAAAACTCAGCACGTACTGAATTACTAGAATAACACCTTGTCATCTGCAAAGTCATTAAGTTGATAAGTACATAGTGGAGAAAGACCAAGTCTCATCCTGCCTCTAAAACATGCTTGCTGTGTTACTAAGCAAATTATTCCTTCTAAACTTACCTTCTGCCTTTATTCATCTTGCCTTTTCTCATTCTTATATGCTATTTCCCCCTTTAAAATGTAAGCTTTTTGAGAGAAGGGGATTTTTTTTTTCTTTGTAGCTCCAACATTTAGCACAGAGCTTGGAATATAAGAAGAACTAAATGAATTCTTGTTGATTGATTTGTTGACAAACTCTCAGTATTCTAGGAAACTATCTAAGAATAATTTGAAGAAAAAGTGCATTGGTAAAGGGAGTTTTCTCAGCTGGAATCCACAGTGAAATCACAAATCTAGTCTTATATCCCCATTCAAGCCACTTACTAAATTGTTGAAGAGCACAAGACCAAGCAAAGATTAGGTGGGTAATGTAGTAAAAAGAGTACTAGATTTGGTGTAAGAAAACTCAGGAACTGAGAACTGAGTCCTCACTTCTACTATTCTGTAAATGTTACAAATTCTTTTCTTTTATTTTTTTGTCTGTAAAATGGAGTTTTTAAAATTTCCCAATCTGTTTCCCAGTCACTTAAAATGAGGAATCTGAATGGATGAAATTATTTCTAAGGTCACTTCATCTTTTACATTGTTCTATTCTAAGATGATGAAATAGGAGTGCAGAGATTGGAAAAGATAATTGTTTTTTTTTAATAGAATTATAGGACAGTGGTAGAAGGGACCTTGGATATTGTTTGTCCAAACAAACCCCTTATAGAACAAATGAGGAAACTAAAGTGAGAGAAAGGGAATATCTTGTCTAAGGTTGTATGAGTAATAACATCCAGAGCATGGAATTAAATGTTATTGTTGTTTTTTGATTCTCAATTAAGTCTTCTTTTCGCCATAATATGCTGTACTTTATTTGCCTCTCAAAAAGACCTCTATTGCCTCATTGTGAAGTAGAAGTTACCCTTATTCCTTTTTTAAAAATGTATTTATTTGAGGGCAGCTAGATGGTGCAGTGGTTAAAGCACTGGCCCTGGATTCAGGAGTACCTGAGTTCAAATCTGGCCTCAGACACTTGACACTTACTAGCTGTGTGACCCTGGGCAAATCACTTAACCCCCATTCCCTGCAAAAAAAAAAAATGTATTTATTCATTTTAATTTTTCTCAGTTAAATGTAAAGACATTTTTTGAGTTCCAAATTTTTCTCCCACCACCTCTCCCCTCCTCTCTCCCAAAGCCAGCAAGCAATTTGATATAGGCTATACATTACAATCATGTTAAACATATTTCCACATTAATCAGAACAAAAGGAAAGAAAAAATGCACGAAAAAAATAAACAAGAACAATAACATAAAAGCAGCAGCAAAAATGAAAATAGTATGCTTCAGTCTGCACTCAGACTCCATAGTTCTTTGTCTGAATGTGGAGAGCATTTTTCACTATAAGTCTTTTTGCATTGTCTTGGATCATTGTATTGCTGAGAAGAGCCCAGTCCATCACAGCTGATCATGACACAATGCTTTTGTTACTGTATACAATGTTCTCCTAGTTTTGCTCATTTCACTCAGCATAAATTCATGTAAGTCTTTCCAGGTTTTTCTGAAATCCACCTGCTTATCATTTCTTATAGGACAATAGTATTTCATTACATTCATATGCCACAACTTGTCTAGTCATTCCCCAATTGATAGGCATCCCCTTGATTTCCAAGTTTTTGCTACCACAAAAAGAGCAGCTAAAAATATTCTTGTATATGTGGGTCCTTTTCCCTTTTTCCATGATCTCTTTGGGATACAGACCTAGTAGTGATATTGCTGGGTGAAAGGGTATGCAATTTTTTTTTTTTTTTAGTGAGGCAATTGGGGTTAAGTGACTTGCCCAGGGTCACACAGCTAGTAAGTGTTAAGTGTTTGAGGCTGGATTTGAACCCAGGTACTCCTGACTCCAGGACCAGTGTTCTATCCACTGTGCCACCTGGCTGCCCCTGGGTATGCAATTTTAAAGCCTTTTGGGCATAGTTACACTTATTTCTGAAACGTTATAAGGGCAAAACACAGTTTCTGGACATTACTACAAATTTAGAAAACTTAATGAAATAACCTAAATAGATATCTCAGGGACACATCTAGCTAACTTCAAAGAGGGTAAAAAAAAAATTAGCCAACCCATGAGAAATATTCTGGCTATAGAAATTCATAAAATTAGGACTCTTACACATTATTTTATGCAACTACCTAATGGAAAAATATAAAGATGAAGCTAATTTATTTTAAGCTCACATAGCCAGATAAAATGAAGAGATAAATAATAAGGAGAATTTGCTTACTTGGTCATAGCAAGAAACATCTACATCAAATTATTTTTAAATAAGTGAAACTAATCAATAATGGAGGTAACTGAAAAAAGCTTTAAATGTAAATGAATATGGTAAAATATTTATAAATTTGATTTGTTAGGAATGAAAATTAGAAGTCACACTCACCAATTATTTAATTAAGTATCACTACAGTTTACATTATGAAATCTGTCAGAATATTGTAAATATCAATTTGCTTCCTGTGACTTATGCACACAAATATCAAACTTCCATATTTTTATTCCCACAACTTTTAGACTAATTCAAAAAGAGAAAAGGGGGTGAGTTAAGGTGTAAGAAGAAAAAGATCAGTATTTTCAATCAACAATATACCCATTGCATTTATATATTTTTTTAAAATTTTTTTTTTATTGAGGCAATTGGGGTTAAGTGACTTGCCCAGGGTCACACAGTTAGTAAGTGTTAAGTGTTTGAGGCCGGATCTGAACTCAGGTACTCCTGACTCCAGGGCCGGTGTTCTATCCACTGCACCACCTAGCTGCCCCTGCATTTATATATTGTTGAAAGAATTTGCATCATTTAGACAACAGAAATAAAAAGACTTAGAACACAAAAACTATCTTCAAGTAACTTGAAGAGATGTTATGTACAAAGGGAACTTAATTTCTCTTTGGCTTAAGAGATCAGAACAAAAAGCAATAAGTGGCAGGGAGTCAGAAAAAGCCTTGGAGTATAAGTTGAAGAGGGGTTATTTCCTAATAATTAATACTCAACAAAAATGGAATAGCGGTTACGACTTCCCTCTTTAATAAAGGCCTTCTAGCCAAATCTAGATGACCACTTGTTTGTAATATTGTAGAGCGTTCTCTTCATGTATATGTGTTGTTTAAAAATCTAAATGTGGGTTATAATCTGTCCTCCCCGCCCCCAGATTTGGGGGGAAACTGGCTAAAATCACTGACAAATTCACCAAGACTTTAGGCTTTTAATGGTTTATTAAAAGATATAAGATAGTAAAGAGAGAAAGATTGAGGACAGATTTCTTATAGTGTGGAAATGCTAGCCTTCCTAAACTCCCATGTGAAGTCCTGCCACCAAGCTGATGTCTCGAACCCAAAGAGGAAGAACCCCTCTGCCAGCTTCTGCTTCCTACTTTGTGCCCTCCTCCCAGAAATGGGAGGCTCCTCAAGTTAATTGGCTGGTAGCTTTGATAGACAGTACGCACGAGCAAACGTCACTTCCTGACGCCAAGGAACTGACCACATGGCTTGCCCTCAGATGCCTTCTCCTCATGGAGGAGCTTTCCTACAGTAACTCTCCAGCAGGTGGTGTCACTGCAATCAATACATATATATTAGATTAGATCTTCAATGTCTCTCCTAGTTCTGAATTTCTGTGGAATAGAAAGAGAAATAAAAAAGTAAAATGGTGCTAAAACTGAAATGAAGAAAAAATCTAGAAGGATTCCTAAGTCAAGGGACATGACCATAAAATGAGAACAGAAAATAAATCAAATAAATCATTAGCTAGTTGGATGTCCTTCTTTCTTTCGATTGCAAGTTTTCTTTCTGATGAATTAACTCAATGCAAGTTTCATTGGAACAATTTCTTCATTTCTGTTCAATAATTCAAAGATTTATTACAGAAAGGTAATTTCCTTTTTGTTTAGATCTGTATTTATTTGTGTAAAAAGTGTTTTTAATTGTGTTTATATAGATCCTGGGTTTGTCTTAGAAGAAAGATTCCCAAGTATTTAATATTGCATGCAGTTATTTTAAATGGAATTAATTTTTCTATCTCTTGCTGCTCTATTTTGTTGGTAATATATAGAAATGCTGAAAATTTATGTGGGTTTATTTTATTTCCTGTGATTTTGCTGAAGTTGTTAATTCCTTCAACTAAGTTTTTAGTTGCTTCCCTAGAATTTTCTCAGGCAAAGAGTGATATTTTGGTTTCCTCATTGACTATTCTAATTCCTGCCATTTCTTTTTCTTCTCTTATTGCTGTAACTACAATTTCTAGTAATAATAGTAATAATGGGTATCCTTTCTTTGTATATGATCTTACTGGGAAGACTTCTAGATTATCCCCATTACAAATAATTCTTTTATTTTATTTTATTTATTTGTTTGTTTCTTTTTGTGGGGCAATGAGGGTTAAGTGATTTGCCTAGGGTCACACAGCTAGCAAGTGTCAAGTGTCTGAGGCCAGATATGAACTAAGGTTCTCCTGAATCCAAGGCCAGTGCTTTATCCACTGTGCCACCTAGCTGCCCACAAATAATTCTTGCTTATGGTTTTAGATAGATACTACTTATCATATTAAGGAAAGTGTCATTTATTCTTATGCTTTCTAGTGCTTTTAATAAGAATGTTTTGTCAATAGCTTTTTCTGCAGCTATTGAGATAGTGATATGCTTTCTGTTGGCTGTCTTATTATTATGGTCAAATATGCAATAGTTTTCTTAATGTTGAACCAGCCCTGAATTTCTTGTTTAAATCACAACTGATCATAATGTGTGATTTCTGTGATATATTGGGCAATATCCTTACTAGTATTTTATCTAAAAATTTTGCTTCAATAATCATTAGGGAAATTGATTTATAGTTTTTGTTCTATTTTTGTTCTTTCCAGGTCAGGTATTTTTGGTATAAAAAGAATTTTGTAGAACTCCTTTTTGCCTATTTTTACCAAATAATTTATATAGTATTGGAATGAATTGTTCTTTAAATGTTTTGTAGAATTCACTTATGAATATACCTGGTCCTGGGGATTTTTTTTTCTTATAAAGATAATTTATGTCCTGGTCAACTACCACCCTGGTGTCACAGATCTTTCGTGCTGATATCCTAACTTGACTTGGACTGGAAAAAATATCTCATTCCAACATTTTGTTCACTCTGCCACTCCAAAATTCAATTTGAAGTGTTATTTTAAAGTTGTTGGAGTAGAATATTGGAAGAGTTCTGTTGATTTGCTTCCTATATTCTACCATAAATACTATTCTTTTAAAAATTAAGAAGAAACTTAGAAAAGGCATTAAACAACACAATATTGGGGGAATTGTAAAGTGATTTGTTTGAAGTCTTAATAAAAACATAAAAATGATAAGTGGCTTGACTCTTTGGTTTGTCTCAGTGTAAAAATTCCCGATATGATGTATTTGTCTCAAATACCAGAAATTTCAATGGATAAGTGGATTCACTCTAAAATACTGAATATCTTTCAGAGATTCAATAAATAATTGTTTAATTGAATTAAAATTTCTAAGTAAGTTTCTATTTCTTTTGCAACTCCACTTCTAAAGAGAAACCTGGCAAGTTCATTGCCATATGGCCTTTAATCCCCAAAACACTTCTTGGTAATATCTCTAAAAATTCATTCTAATATCCTACAACTTTTATCCCTACATCCAGACTACTGTAAAATGATAGCAAATCTGTATAATTAGGATCCTGAATACACTATGTGAAGCTCAAACCTCAAAGAAGAATAAATCATGCTCACTGAGATGCAAAGACTAAAATTTGGAAGAAACTATTTTTAGAGATGGAAATAAATAATACAAACCTATCTTATTAATATAATTTTTAAACTACTTATATATAAGTAACTACTTATATGTAAGAATCTATCTATATATACATATATATATATAAACATAAATATCTACAATTTACTAGGAAAATATATAATAAAATGGTAATCATTTTCTAGATTAAGATTCTATTGTAACATTATAAAAATATATCTGTCCACTAAGTTACATATCTTAATTATGAGATTTTTGCCATTTATTTCATTAATATAGAATGTTTTACTTCTAACTTAAAGGATTGTTTAACATGAAGTACTAACATCCTTCAATCATTCCTACTTAGAATATTCTTTGACTCCTGCCCCAACTTGCTGTCACAATTCTAAGTTCAGTCAGAAGTCACTAAAATTATAAATGACCAACAATTCCAGTTCCCATGCTAGGCTTTATCAATTCTGTGCCAGGTGCATTTCAACTCATTATATGTCATAGTCCAGATAAAACTTTCATTTGTCTAAATTTTTTACTGTTCCCTCAATACTTATAAAATAAAATTCTTAACCTAGTATAAAAGCTTTTACATTCCTTATTCAACTATTTCTCTCTTCTTCATTACACACTCTAAGCCTAATCATGTTTTTCATTTTCCTCTAACCATGGTGTGCTTATTGAATGCTTCTGTTCTCTTGCTGGAAACATTTTCTAGCACTTTCTTTCCTTTCTTTTATCCTTAACATGATCCTACTCATTTTTTAAAGCCTGTCTCTGGTTTTTCTTCTTCTAAGAAGCCTCTCCCAACTACCTAAAGTGAGCTCTAGTCTCTCAATTCAAGTAGCAATAAATTTTACCATTTATTTGGTAGAACTTTTACTGTTAGTTATGATGTTAGCTATCTAAGCTATCTTCCCATTTATATTAAAAGTCTTTATTAGTGAGAGCTATGTTGCAAACTTTTTGTATTCCCTTTTGTTTCAGGAACAATATCCTAACCCTTCCTTCTATGCAAGTTAGACTAAATTTTCCTTAAAATATATTTTTTTCATACCTTGAAATTTCTTTGTTAGATTGTTGATGATTACTTTTTTAACACCTGAGTGCAAAGTAGCTAAAAGATATTAAGGTCAGAAGCTTGTCTAGCAGATCACAAGGTGTAAAAGGCTGGGGAGACTCATTCAACTGAATCAACTTGAGGGGTCCTCCATGTTGATTTGTGTCCTTTTGTTAATTGAGACACTTTCAAGTGTCTCATCTTAATTCAATATTGAACCTAAACTAGAAAGCTACTTTCGTTAGTTAGCCCATAATACCTACTCATACCTAGAAACAAGCATCTGAGGCTTTACAAATAGACCTTCATTATATGACTAGTTGATTAATTGAATTCTGCTAAATTCAACAATCATTTATTAAATACTTATTATGTGTTTAGTATGCTAGACACAGGGGAAATAAAGGAAAAAATAAAAACTTAAAATCGTCCTTGACTTACTTTAAGGAACTTACAATAAAAGGATGCAATCCTGGTTACCCAAGACAGATAGTTGTTAATGCCTGAGCAGATGAGTATTGATAGCAAGAGAAATGTCAACATGATTAAATTATTAATGGCTTTTTCTAAAGGTAATTAATTTATGGTCATGCAGAAGCTTGATTATTTAGCTATTAACATCAGAGCTTTTTCAATTAAGAACATTCTTTTATGACATCTTAAACTTGATTCTTTCTTGTACAGCTATCTGGTGAGGCAGGACTTGCCAAACTGCACTGTGGTCCCTTGTGATTATTTCTTGATTTACCTACTACTTCACAGTACAGGCAAAAGGCAATTCAAAAATCAAAGAATGGCTTTAAATTTAAGGGATAGTTTCAGAGGTCTTTTCTAATCCAGTCTCTGAAATTAAAGTTTCTTTATGAAACTACTTACTTTTATGAAAGGTGAATACTTCTTTATGAAACCTACTTCTTTAAGATAATTTTACAATATCCCTTTGACCTGAAAACAGAAGCAGTAAATTAGTGGCAATTGAAATTATTTTCCCTATTTTATAGATGGAAAATCAATTAGATATCTAGGTCACCATCACCAGAAAAATAGAGCCTAGATTTCATTCTCCTAGTTCCCTAGCCAGGGCTTTCTAATCAATAGATGATGCTTTTCTAGTTATTATTTAAATATATTTAAAAAGCCCGGTAAAGAGGTCCTCTAACCAAATTTAGCTTTTAAAATATATTTAAAACAAAATCTGCGATTAAAATGGTGAAATATAGACAATATAAACCATATTTTATTTTGTGAACTTTAACCAATGAAAATTTCATCCCAATAATAAGAATAATATTCCAAATGCATATGCAATTCAGCATTGGATTTCTATTACTTCTAGGTTTCCTAATAATTAAGCTTACGGAAATCAATTAAAATACTTTGTTCTTATTTAATGTCAAGTCAGGTTTCTGATTTAGTCCAATATATTATTGGCATTTAGTAAAAGCTTCCGGTGAATTTAGGACTCAGCAAGACACTTTCAAGAATCTGAAGTACTAAGTGAGATATGCACACATACATATAGATAGATAGATAGATATAGGTATATACATACGTAGATATATACACACATATAGTCACACAAACATATATGATCAGGGCAAGATTTCTAGAGCATAGGACATTGCCTCTGGGTGCAAATTTATAGCCTTCATTACTACCATAACAACTAATGATGAAGAGGAAAGATCACTATATGATTATAAAGTTCTGATCAAAGATCATTATATGATTATAAAATCCTGATCTTGGTTCTGTCACTGGAGAGCTTTTGATTTTAAATAACCTATAGACCCTCTCTGAGAAACAGTTTATTCAAATGTAAAATTGGGATGACAACACCTAGTTTTTCAATATATTCACACCCCTTATTCTGTTGGATTCTTGTGAGAAGAGTCACTACTTCATAGAGAATGTTTTTATTATGATATGTGTATGGAAATTATTTTTTAGTGTTTAATTTCAGAATAAAAAACACAGATTTTTAAAAAGATGTATATCCTGGGGCAGCTAGATGGCGCAGTGGATAGTGCACCAGCCCTGGAGTCAGGAGTACCTGAGTTCAGATCCGGCCTCAGACACTTAACACTTACTAGCTGTGTGACCCTGGGCAAGTCACTTAACCCCAATTGCCTCACTAAAAAAAAAAAAAAAAAAAAAAAGATGTATATCCTTAGCAGGACAAGATAGAGAAATGCTGCTCCAATGAATTGACTCATTTTTGAGGTCAAAGAAATAAATAATAGAGGCTTCAAGGAATAGTGGTCCCTTAGCTCATTTGAATATGACTATTTTTAGAGTAAAAGAGATTAAAATTAACAAAATGGTCAGTTAAAAAACTGGAGTTTGAGAACATTAAATTAGGTTTGTGGTTTCATTACTGAAAGTTGGATTTGGTGAATTAATCTACCCCAAAGAGGAAAATGACTCACTACCAAGAGGCTCAAATTTGAGCTAATAGAGGCAGTAAAGAATCTGAGAGGAGTTAAGATTGACCATTCAGGGACAGGGCTAAAAAGATAGCTTCAACTTCTAAAATTTGGAGTATGCTAATTGGAAGGTAAGCATTGGCTTGAGGATTGGATGAAGTAAAGCCTGGGACCTTGCTCATTGGAAAAGAGCTGAACCTTGCTTCAGTTTAATCTGTAGCCCTTCAGCACCATCTACAATTTGAGGAAAATGAAGCCTTTTATTAGTTCCTGGTTGCTCTCTCCTGCCCATTCTGGTATGAGAGGGAAAGACAACAGAGGAAAAACAGTCTTTGAAGCTGCCTCAGTATAACCATAAACTAGGAGTTGATTGAATGATGCAGCGGCATCATGTTGAGTGAAGGCTTGAGTGTATAACTCAGAGCAGCAGTCTGAGGAGCTTTGCAGTTCTCTGGCTTAAAGGATACTTTTTATCACTATAAAGACATAGCACTTTTCTCAGCACCCTTAGCAATATTTTTCAGGTTGATTGTGAGCTAAAGAGCTTATTAATACTATTTCATCTGTTTTAGAGCAAAGAAGAATATCTGCCCAGCAATAGAGTGATGAGGCCCCAAAAGAAAGCAGCTAATAGAAAAGTAGTTTCATGTGTTGCACAATGCACTGAAGGGAGCAAGGCTAGCAAAGCCTTTAGTACAAAGTTGTGATTTGCTCTAAGCATATGTACTTTTCTCACCCATGTGCCTTCCTGTGAGATCTCTCTGCCCATTAATATTGCGATATATTGATTATGACTGGATTTGCTTTATCTTCTATAACATTGTTGTTGTTGTTGTTGTTATTACTTTTCCTTTAAAGTTAAACACTTTAATTTTAAGATTTAAGGTTATTAGGGAAGCCATGTGGTGTAGTGGATAAAGCACCAGCCCTGGATTCAGGAGGACCTGAGTTCAAATCCAGCCTCAGATACTTGACACTTATCTAGAAGTGCCTGAAGGAAACTCATGATATAACTAAACATGTATATCTTTTTAATTTCCCAAAAGCTGTTTACATTTAAAAATTGCAGAGTTTTTAGGGGAGGGGAGGGGAGATTAGAGTAGGTTCTTGCAAAATATGTTTTTGCCCTTGAAATATGTTTAAATAACTTTTTAAAAAATTAAAATGATAAAAACAGTTTTTAATATATCGTGATGGAACAAAAAGCAGCATAACAAAATTAAGTTCTAAAAATATAAAATGGAAAATAAAGTTTATGTACAAGAGGAAAAATAGTTGCCTTTTTAACAACATCTGTCTACAACATTGGATAATCAATGGTAGTGTTATTTTCTTATTCTATTTATTTTATTTCTATTTAACATTTAGTAGCCATCAATATGTAAGCACGTGAGGCTACAAAGAATAAAATGCCAGTTTCTGACTTTGAGGAACTTACATTCTACTAGGTGAGGAAAGGAAACAGAATTCAACATATGTCTAGAGGGGGCAGATAGGTGGCACAGTGGATAAAGCATTGGCCCTAGATTCAGGAGGACCTGAGTTCAAATCTGGACTTAGACATCTGACAATTACTAATTGTGTGACCCTGGGCAAGTCACTTAACCTTCATTGCCCTGCAAAAAAACAAAATGAGCAGTAACATATGTCTAGATATGTTGTTATTGTGGTTTTTGTTGTTTGTCCTTAATTCTCAAAGAGGACCATGACATTGGGGCAATGTCATGACTTGCAGTGAATTGGATTTAAGTGAGGGAGGGTTGTGTAGAGTTACTAACCTCACTTTCTCCTCCAGAGCCATTTGGTCCAGTGGCAAGATATATATCAGGCCTATTGGCAATGGTCCTGGATGTTTTTTTAGGCAACTGGGGTTAAGGGAAGAGCAAATGGAAATGTGACTAGATAACTCTTCAGTTTCTTTGAATTTAAGTTCATCTTTATGAAACCTTCTTTTACTACTTCTACCTTTTCTGATTTCTACTTTCTTCAAACATTGACGGCATATGTTGTCTATATAATTTATTTATTTATTTATTTTGTTAAGCAACTGGGGTTAAGTGACTTGCCCAGGGTCAGCTAGTTAAGTGTCTGAGGCCAGATTTGAACTCAGGTCCTCCTGAATCTAGTGCCGGTTCTCTATCCACTGTGCCACCTAGCTGCCCCAAGTCTATATAATTTATATCTAGGGCAGCTTCTGTCATATTAGGGGATCCCAGGGTGCGGGGGGGGGGGATTTGTCTTGGTTCCAAGTAATTCTGTAAGTCACCTCCTCCTAAAAGACATGGCTCATGAGCTTCATCTTGATGCTTATTTTTATCAGTAAGTTAAAGGACACATGAAAGACATTTCATCAAAAAGCAAGGCAAATAAAGGAACAAAAAATTATTACCCTCCTACAGACAAATAAGACACACTCTCATAACTTAACACAAGGCCATTTTTTTCTTGATTCACTACATTGAGTATATTGGAAATACAGAATGAAACACAGACTAACATAAAAGAAATTGAATTATTGGCATCCTGGGAAATTTTGAGAAGAAAATTAGATGGGATGTGAATACCATAGAGTCCACTGAAAACAAGAATATAGCAATGTTTCTCATCTTCACATTCCAGAGGCAGCAGCCACAACAATAGAATTGAGAGGGCAATTGTTAGTACTACCAAGGATCATCATCTAAAGCTACTGGGAAATCCCCTGCTCCCAGATGGGGTTTCTCCTCCACGGTGTATAAACCTTGGTGTTGCTATAGTAATAGACCCACCAGAGTCAAATAATCCAGCAGAAGACAGACAATTGGAGAAGATTAATGTGAACTCACATTACAGTGAGATAACTACTAGCAAATAATTTCCTGGAATAAGCAACGGATTCAAAGAAGAGAGACATCTACCCCTCAGAGAAATAGATCCCTTTGGTTATTACGATCAGGTCATCTAACAGCTACTATGGTCTGGGTTAAATAAGGACCTCAGGTAGCAGAAGCAGATGGAAGTCTCTGGGAAATTTCATTTGGAGGCATAAAATGTACAAATTCTCTTGCTCTTTTGTTAGAACTGTGGCTGGGCCTGTGGAGAGAGGATGGGGCTGAGAAATGCACTTTTGTCCCAGAGCAGTAAGGGATGTGGTCAGATTCCAGTGATATTTCTGAGGTGAACTTCAGTTATTTCCTCGAGATTTCCTAATACCTCTTGACTTCACAAAGCCTGGCAGCACAAGAGCAGATGCTACAGCTAGGACTGACCCTGCAGGGGCAATGACCACCACACTGCAGCCAGAGGGGCCATTGCTGCTGATGTTGACAAGACAGGCACCAGAGATGCTGGTGCAAAGACCACCACAGACAACACCACCTCAGGAGCTGCTGACACAGACATTCACAGCACCAGTACCCTCAAACAACCTTTGCCCCTTGACCTCCAGCTGCTGCTTGTAGATGGCAATCTCAATGTCCTGCTCCAGCTTGGAGTTCACAACCATATGGTACTTCTTCACCATATAAGGAATGTCCTGCCAGGCCTTCTGCAGAGCCTCCTCCAGCCCTCCCAGCGTGTAGCAGGCATCATTGAGGGCAGCCTCACCCTGCTGCTCTGACTGTATCAAATCAGCCTCCATCTTGGAATTCTGGCATTTGGCATTCTCTAGACCTCAGCATTCAACCTCTGGTCATGCAGTTCAGCTCATGATCTCTTCTGTGGTCCTGTGCAGACTGTCCCCAACATGAATCATTGTGGTTTTCATATCCTCACACTTGCTTTGGTACCAAGACTCAGCCTTAGTGCAGTTGTGGCTGGCAATGTCATCACATTGAGATTTTATCTAGGCAATGACACAGTCCATGTTGAGGTTTCTGCTATTTTCCATATTCACCACAACAGAGATGTGGGACTGCATAACTTGGATCTCCTTCTCATACAAGACATTCAGGAAGTTAATCTTCTCTATCAGAGCCTCAAAATTGGCCTCTAGTTCAGATTTACAAAGGTAAGCATGGTCTGAGCCCTTCTTCAAAGCAAGGAATTCATTCTCAGCTGTGTCTCTCAGGGAGGCTTCCTCTTTATACTTCTTATAGTCCTTCAGTACACAGATGGTTAGGGAAACTCATACCTCTGATATCTTCTAGCAATATCATCTGTGTTTCACTACCATTCTCTGCTGGTGCATATGTTTCAGATAAGAGCCTCTGGTCACTCAGTTAATCTATTTCTGTGTTCTGGCCTTCAGGTCTTTAGGCTGGAAAGATTTTCCATGATAAGGTCAGGCTGATCTTTTTTGCTATATTGTGAATGAGGCCTTCTGACACCATACCAAGACAGACAGCCAACAAAAGCCAGCCAGACCTCTCTAGGCACCTATTATAAGCCAGGAATTTTTAAATATGTTTGCTGTTGATCTAGAGTCTATTATCCCAGACAACTATCTTGCTTAGCATTGGGAAATTTATTTCAATTCCTGTTATATCCCAAACCAATTTCTGGGACTTTGCCACAACTTACTCTCAAGAGCAATGTCTAAGCTCGGACTACAAAACCCACCTCATCTCCATATATCCTTCTCATTCACTTATAAATTAAGTTGAGGGGCAGCTAGGTGGCGCAGTGGATAGAGCACCGGCCCTGGAGTCAGGAGTACCTGAGTTCAAATCCGGCCTCAGACACTTAACACTTACTAGCTGTGTGACCCTGGGCAAGTCACTTAACCCCAATTGCCTTGCTAAAAAAAAATAATAATAATTAATTAATTAAGTTGAACAGGAAGAAGGAAAAGTCCTCTACTTCTTTGTTCTACATTTCTGCTATTATTATGTACCTCTTCCAGCAGCTAACTGCACTGTACTTTGGTCTCATTGAGACATACTGGTTTAGGAAGTGTGATATAGTGAAAAATATCACTGTATATGTGATCAAATGGCCTGGGGGTAAGTCATGAGTAAGTCATATACCAGTTATTTAGTCCCAGGAAAATCACTTCACCCTTCTAAGTCTTCCTTCCTCCCTCCTTCCATCTGTTTCCTTCCTTCCTTCCTTCCTTTCTCTTTGTTTGACTGCACAGATAATAATACTCAACTTACCCTTCACTAATGAAATTAATGTCTCATCATGGCATAGAGATCATACTACATTCTTAAAGGACAGGACAGAAGAGTATAAGTGATGCCTGATCCTGCCAAACTAGAATGACTTTAAGTGCTGAGTGACCACAAAATATACAACTGTTGTGCAAAGATGAGCCAAGAACTTTGGAGATGCTCATTATTAGACAATTGTTCATAAACTGATTACTTTTTTTCTGGACACAGAAAACAATTGAACTGTCTAGTAAAAATATACATGGGTTGTTACTGGCATCATGCCTGGAGGTGAAAAGAAAATTACTGATCCTTAATATATATGCATGCTATCTCATTAGGTTGTTGGAAATATTACAAGAAATTATACATTCAAAATACTTTACCACTATAAAAGGCATGACAGCTGATGAATAAGACTTCTTGTGGGGTCTGATTGGAGACATGCTAATGCATCTAGCCCTGGGATTTTTTTTGTATGTTTGTTTTGTTTCTTAATAAACACTGGAAAGTCAATTAGTAAGAAAAATGAGTAAATATGGGAGACTTTAAACTGTTTTTGTTTCTCCTTTGGATATTGACTTAATATAATGTGGAAAGATTTGAGAATGCTTAGAAAGAAAATTAACACTGTCTAAACCACATAGCTAATTGCTAAGATGAATTACAGAAGAGAAGTGACCAAAGGGATGTGGGAGGGATTCATTAGAAACTTTTTAGTGAAGAAAAACTGTTGTCAGACATTGTAAAAAGAAAGGGACAAATTCTGTCAAGGAGAAATGTGGAGAATATTTCAGGTGAAGGAATTTGCATGTTCACAGATCAGAAGAATTCATTCATTTGTGTTAGGCAATAAGTTGCTTTGCTTGGAGTGCAAAGTCCCATTGGGAAGTAATAAAAATGAAGCTTTTAAGATATCTCTATTGTGAAATAAAGTGATCTTAATTATAGAGAAATTAAAGGAGAGAAAAGAAGGGGAAAATCTTTCAGTTTTCTAGTCAAAATTTATTCTCTTGTAGTTACTATTCCCTGAATTACCTTTTCAGCTCTTACATGTATTCAAATTACCATATAAATATAGTGAAATTCTTTTATATCATTTCATAGAGAATCAAGAAAATACTTGTTAAGTTCTAGTAAAAGTGCTCTGTAGACCCTTTCAAAAAGACTTTAGCACTTGAATGGAAACCATAAAAATGCTAAATGAACTATTTTGATCTGTGAGTCAATACTATTTTTATCTTGAAATGATAAGATATAACTGTAAGAAACATGTTTTGGCATGTATATTCAGCATCATTTTTCCTTTCATAATTCAGTCTATTCTGTCTAGCAACAACACTTTTTATAATCTCTCAAAAATCCTTTCTTCCCTACCTAGAAGATTATAAATGTTATGTAGAGGATTGCTATTGTTCAGTCATTTTAGTCATTTCCAAATTTCTGTGACCTTATTTGGGATTTTCTTGGCAGAGATGCTAGAGTGGTTTACCATTTCTTTCTCCAGCTCATTTTACAAATAAGAAACTGAGGCAAAGAGATTTAAGTGACATTACCAGGGTAAGATAGCTAGTATGTATCTGAGGCCAGATTTGAACTCAGGAAGATGAATCTTTATGACTTCAGACCCAGCACTCTATCCACCGTGCTGCCCCTTTTTAGCTGCCCCTATATAGATGATGCCTATATATATAAATATCTCTATATTTATGTAGAAGATGCCTATCTATAAAGATAAATAATGATAGATAGATTCATAGGTAGATGTGTGTATCTGCTAAGATTTATATACATATGCATATATATAAACATATATATATACCTACCAATATGTGAATATTTATATATAATAAATTTAATAATTTGTAGAAATATGAGCACATATTTATCTCTTTTATATTGTCTAATACATATCCTTATATTATCTAGTCAATGTTCATTTTTCTTGCTATATTTTATATTGCTATGTCACATTAGAAAGACATCTTTTTAACATTTTAGGATGTCATAGGGAAACAGTTCTACTCAAACATTAATTAAATGCTGCCAGAAAGAATTGGTAGAGGCAGCATAGCAGTGGATTATTTAAAAAGAGTTTTGTTGCTGAGCAGGTAAATCTTACACTAATTTAGGGTTTAATGTAAATGGAATGATGTTGATATACGATGGAGAAAGATTGAATTGCTTATCTCATATTTTGTTTTTGTTATCTCTACTAAGGAAAATGACCTTCAGATTATAAAACATATACCATAAATTGTCAATCCTGTAAAAAGTTAATTATTAATAAGTATATCTAACTTGAAAAATATAACTGGACTTATAAAAAATTTATGATTATGTGAAAAATTATAGGTTTAGAAAAATTATAATTGGGCCATAAATCCCTTTGTGGTCACCCTTGAAATGTAGAAATATTTTGACTAACCAGGCCTAATTTGGGGGGCCTAATCTGACTGGGGTACTTAATCTGGGAATTTTGACTAACTGGCTATCTGACTGCTATTAATTTAATGTGGGCCATTTATAAAGTTCCACCACACTGCTCCACTCCCAAAATTGATAAGCTAAAGATTAAGAAGCCTCTTAACTAAATAATCAAATCAACATAAAAATACAGGGAAATAAAATGTACAAACTGACTGCTTTGCGGTGTCTCTTTCCACCTGCTGGGCCTGGAACTTTTTTAATACAATAAGGGCCTTTGCCTCCTCTTGCCTTAGGGTATGTTCCACTTTCACTGCTCAGCTACTTCATTCTAACTTTGAGCCCCTTTTACTTTGTCTATCCCCCCTGCGTCTAACTTTCCTCTCCTTACTGCCACAGCTGAGCCCCTGTGTTTCTCTCTCACTGACCTCTCCTTCCGTTCTCCTAGTGCTCCAGTGTTCTTCTCTGTTCCGTTCGTCTTGTCATCCCCCTTTCTCCATATCAGCCTCTGTCCCTTCTTGCTCTTAGCTTTTTCTCCTTCCCCCATCTCTTAGTGCCCCAGCCTTTCTGCTCTCTTAATCTCATCAGCCCCCTCTTAATCTTGTCTGCCAGCCTTCTAATCTTGTCCTTCGGCCTCTCTTTTTTCTATCTAACTCCCAGGTCTATATATATCTTACTTCTCTCCACTCAAATCTCGGGGCTTTTTGTATCCCCACAGACCCCAAGCTAATCCATCAGCCAGGGCTGCAGCTGGGGGGATGGGGACGCTCAAGTGTCTTGTGCACTGCTGCATGCCTGGGACCTCGGCATGGGCTACGCCAGAGCCTGGCCTGGACAAGCCTGGGATCTCTCAGATAGATCTGCTCAGGGCGGAGGGAGCTGGGGCCCCGTCCCCCAGCTGTCCAACCTGGCATCTTGTACAGCCCACGGGGCTTTTTGGCTCAGCTGAAGCAGAGGGGGAGGGGCACCAGCACCTCCCACACAGAAGAGACCCTGAGGACCTAAGGATTTCTAATCTCAGCCCAAAGGTAGGGTCCCCAAATCAAAATAAATTTCCACAATCCAATAAAAGAGGAGTTGGTACATTGACACCTGACATTTCTAAATTAATTCAAGTCATTAGATCTGGATAAATGACATTTTAGTGCATTGAAAGAACTTTTGGGAGGCTACTGAGATGCTCTTAATTTTTTTTTTTAAACTCCACAATCAGAGAGAAAAAATGGATTACTGGGTCAATGTGCCCTTGATTTTTAATAAGGGTTAGAAGGTATATTCATTTAACTATAGACCAATCTTCAATATCTGGCAGAAGTTGTGATTCCAATGAGTCATCCTGTCAGACTAACCTAATTTCCTTTTTTGACAGGGTTACAAAATTAGATTAGAGAATTGCCATAAACTCCACACACCTCAATTTTGGCAAGATATTAGATAATCTTTTGTAATATTCTTGTGAATAGGATGAAAAAATGCAATCCATATGATATTTCCCTCAGGTGTATGCAGAAATCTTCACAGAACAAAGTGAAGAAATCGTTAAAGTCCCTTCTAATAGTGACATAGAACTCTGTCTTTGATCTTATTCCCTCAAGCTCTTTCTCAGTTGCTTAAATAAATACCTTGTCATAATATTTATAAAGTTTGGATAACATGGAGTTGAGAGGGATTTATTGGATGGCAGTGTCAAGAACTTAAAAAAAAAGATGTTGAAAGAGTAGAAAAATACATTGAATTTGATGAAATGAGATTTACTGCTGATGAATAAATGAATAAAGTACTTATAAAGAGCTTATTATGTGCAGAGTATCATTTTTAGATGGAGGATACAAATACAAAAGAAAGACAAGATCTGTTCCCAAGGAGCTGTTATTCTGATGGGGGAGACAAGACATAACAGAACATTTCAGCTACAAGTCATATGGAAATATCCTATTATCCTTCATTTAGCAGCAATAAAACAAATGGTAATGCCTCTTTTTAATGTCATTTCCACTGATTAAATCATATCAGTTTCTGATGCCAAGAGTTTTGGTGATGAGAATTTTTCTTTTCTGGGTCATTAATAGTTCAACTGTATTACTTACAGATGAAGCCATCAGGCTGTATGTCCAAAAGGGTTGCCTCCCAGGATGATGGCTGAAGACATTGGCCTAAAACGTTTGCCAATCTAAAGGCTCTTCATGGGTTCAAGATCTTGGCATGTTTCCCTTAGTGTCTTAAGAGAGATGGTAGCCAAGTTATTGATAGTGGTTTGACCTGCCTGGAACAAACAGTCACTTGTCTCCCTCCATGTATTCCCCAGGCTGGCTTGCCTGTCATATATGGCAGTTGATTTCCAGCTAGTAAGCATGGTTGGCCCATTCTCAACAGAAGCTGCTTCTCTAGATGATTGCTAGACTAGAAAGCAGTACTGGTGAATCACTGAGGTGAGGAGGGGTACTTCCACTAATGAGGCTATGTACCTTTTGTGAGACATAGAGTATGAGTGAAGTACAGCATTTGTGTGTGCCTATCAGCCTGTTGGTAAGAGGTTGTTAGCAAGTGTTGCTGGAGGTGCTGATGAAAGCTCTGTCTTCATAATGTGGAGGTTGAAAGATGAAATGACTAAGGAAACAAAGGTTCATACTTCTGAGAATATCGATTTATTAAGTAATGAATGCCAATTGTCCAACAAATTGGTATTTGTAGCCTTACTCAGCTTTGGCACTGGACCCCAAATTCAGGGAAGATGGACTTTTCTACATTAAAAACAATTAATTAAATAAGGCCAATGAATTTAAAGGAAATTACAACATTAAGTAATCTGATTTCTAATTGAATGAAAGATTAGGAATATCCAAAATTAGAAGGGGGAAGCATCCCACTCCCCCTCCAAGTGTCTATAAACAATCAAAGGAACGTGGAAACAATAGCTGATTGATCAATATGGGACCAGTTTTCAGATAAGACACATGTAATATTTGACATATATTTGTGAGAAAACTACTTGCATCAATCTTAGGATCTAGATTGGATTTCTGATTAATATAGCTTCAGTACTCAATTAAGCGTCTCCAGGCAGCATGTAGAAGGTATCCAGCTTCCCAGCCATGCAAGCCAGGTTCAAATACTACAATAAGGTTTTCTCTCAATTCCCAAAATTGACTAAAGTTTTCTCACAAGACAGAAATTGGACTAGACCCATGATTCAATAGAGAAGGAATTAAGCTAGTTCTAGAATCAAGTCATAAGATGGAGTCGATGTGGTTCAATCAATTCCCACAATTAACTGCTTGCTGTCCTAATTCCTTTTCAAATGATTTTGACCCTCAATCATATTTGTAGGTACTGAGATAGAAGTAGGTGTGGTGGTTTAGGAGATACCCAAGGGTTTGGGGTTCAGGGTTCTGGGCAGTCTTTATCAGTATCCAAGTTATTACAGTGTTCAATATTTGACTTTCCTGATATATGCTTCCTCCCATCCCTCTGTTTCCTCAGAGTGTCTAGGGACTTCAGCCTGCCCTGTGAATAGCAATTGGTTGATAAACAAACAAAAAAAATCATACCCTTGGGATAGAAAAGTCAATCCCACAAGTGTAGAATCAGGGAGGTGGTACTTAATAATCGTTCACATAAAAAAGAACTTGGAGTTGAGTGATATTTCCGTTGTTGGAGATTGTCTAGATTTCTAGATTTCAGAAGTGTTGTTTTAGAGGAATATCTGCAACTTTAAGTTCCATCTGAGATCCAGTCTAGTTAGTTTAAAAGAGATTTTTCACTAGATAATTTATTTTCTTTTTTTTAATAATAATAAACATTTTTATTTAAAGTTTTGAGATCCAAATACTAATCTTGCTTCCCTCTTTCCTCCTCTCTTCCCTTCCCTTCCCTCCTCCTTCCTCCCTGAGGCAATAAGCAATCAGATATAGGTTATATATGTGCAATTATGTAAAACATTACCATATTAGTCATTTTGTATACTAAAACTTGAATAAAAGAAAAAAAAAGAAAGAAAACAAAATTAGCATGCTTCAGGTTGTGTTCAATCTATGTCAATTGTTTCTTTGGAGGTGGATAGTATGCTTTATCATTAATGCTTTGGGATTATCTTGGATCATTGTCTTGCTGAGAATAGTTATCCTTCAGAGTTCTTCATCAAACAATAATGTTATCACTGTGCACAACTTTTCCCTTGGTTCTGGTCACTTCACTAAAGATCAGTTTGTATAAGTCTTTCCAGGACTTTCTGAAATCATATACCACAGTTTATTAGGCATTCCCCAATTGATAGACAATTCTTTGATTTCCAATTCTTAGCCACCACAAAAAGAGCTGCTATAAATATTTTTGTACAAATGGGTCTTATTCTCTCTTTGGGGGATGTCTTTGGGATATAAACCTAGCAGTGGTATTGGTGGATTTAGGGGTTTGCACAGTTCTATAGCCCTTTGGGCATAGTTCCAAATTGCTCTTCAGAATGGTTGGATCTTTTTACAACTCTGCCAACAGTAGATTAGTGACTCAGTTTTCCCACATCCCCTCCAAAATCCAATATTTTCCTTTTTTCGTAATATTTGCCACTCCGATAAGTGTAAGGTGATAGCTCAGAGTTGTTTTAATTTGCATTTCTCTGATCAGTAGTGATTTAGAGCATTTTTTCATATGACTATAGATAGCTTTGATTTCTTTGAAAACTGCCTGTTAATGTCCTTTGATCATTTATCAATTGGGAGTGACTTGGATTTTTATAAATTTGACTCAGTTCCCTATATTTTGAGAAAAGAGGCTTTGGTCAGAGATACTTGTTTCAAAACCTCTTTTCCAGTTTTCTGCTTTTCTTATAATCTTTATTACATTAATTTTGTTTATGTAAAAGCTTTTTAATTTTATATAATCTAAATTATCTGTTTTATATTTGCATTGCTCTCTATATCTTCTTTGCCTTTAAATTCTTCATATGTCCATAAATTTGACATATAAACTATTCCATATTCTTTTAATTTGCATATGGTATCACCCTTTATGTGTAAATCATCTATTCATTTTGACCTTATTTTAGTATACAATGTGAGATATTGGTCTATACCTACTTTCTGCCATACTGTTTTCCAGTTTTCCCAGTAGTTTTTGTCAAATAATGAATTTTTGTTCCAGAAGCATGGATCTATGAGTTTATCATATACTAAATTACTATAGTCATTTACTATTGTGTAATTTGTACTTATTCTATTGCACTGATCCATCTCTATTTCTTAGTTGGTACCAGATTACTTTGATAGTTACTGCTTTATAATACAGTTTGAGATCTAATACTGCTAGACCAACTTCTTTCACATTTCTTTTCATTGATTCCCTTGATCCCCTTGATCTTTTGTTCTTCTAAATTAATTTTGTCATTATTTTTCTAAATCTATAGATTTTTTTCATAGTTTGATTGGTATGGCACTAAATAAATAAATAAAGTTAGGTAGGATTATCATTTTTATTATATAGACTTAGCCTACTCATGAACAATTAATATTTTTACAAATAATTTATTTTCTTGGTAGTACAACTCGGGAAATTTTCTAATAAGGCATAAATGGATTAATATTTGTATTGGAGGAAGGCGTGATGTTCTAGTAGATGTCTCTTTGATTTTCCATAAATGAAATATTCCACACTAGATCTTCAAACCAGATGGATAATTTTCTTAGTGTTCCAAAATACATGGCAAGGGAGAGAGGTGAGGCTTTGAATCTAACTCAATGATGCTAACAATAATGGTTTCATTGGCTACAAAGGGTTTTCTGATCAGCAGATGAGCTAATTGTGCTCTCCAAGGAGGGCTGTGTCATGCAAGTCTACATATACATACAGTGTCATAACTGTGCCCTATACTATCCACTTAAGGAAACCTTCTAACCAACTATCTTTATCTACAATTTAATTCTGAATTGTGATAATCTATCCCTTGAACCCTTACCCCCAGTGACCTTAGTGGTCAAGGTAGCCAATTATAGCAATTTCAACTCTTTTGGTCTCTAGTTTCATTAAAGAATGTACTAATTTGCTAATCCATGGTCTCTTTTCTAACTCCTCCCAATAAATTTAATTTATACTATTCTCTGTAATATTAGCACCTATATGGCCTGTGCTCTGTCTATAACACTACCAAACAATGACAATATTGGAACCCATTTTGTCTGCCCAGGTTGTGACCTTTATCACTGTCAATTTTCGAGGAAGTGGTCCCTCTACGCTTTATTTTGTTTTCTGGATCATGAAATCATTATGCCATGTCTTCTTAGCTATAATACATTGACTCAATTTTTCTGATTTGGCAATACAGAATTTTAATCATACTCTGCATGTGTGTGTGTGTGTGTGTGTGTGTGTGTGTGTGTGTGTGTGTGTGTGTGTATTTACTTGAGCCTCCCTGGAGCCTTTCAAAGTTTGTTCAATAACAGCATGAAAGCAGGGGACAATTTTCATTGAGTTTGTTCTGAGGAAATTCCTGCATTATAAGAGGGAAGTTGCTATAAAGGTCAGAGACCCCTTCTATTTAATTGTCACTGCCCTAATCACCTATCCAAAGCCAATGTCTGTACCCCAGATAATCAAATTTAGGACAGTTCCCTACTAGGTATAATATGTTGGTTTATGACCTAATAAGAATATCACAAATACTTTTTTCATATGTAATTGTATATGTATAAATATTGAGATATCTTTTACATAGAAATCTTATCTCAAAAAGCTATAAATTGTAGATTTCCTTCTAAAATATATGTATGTCTTATGGTTTTGTTTCTAAGTTATTAGAAAAAGGATATAATTTTCATACTATGTTAAAATAAATTAATAATCAGTCTTTTTTCTTGCCCAATTCTAAAATGCTATATTCATTTTTTGGACCCACTTCTTTCTCTAAGTATGCATTTTTTCCTATGATTGTTGTTTATGCCTTATTTTTTTTAAGTCCTTTATTCACATTACTTCCAAGGGGTTATTGCCCTTAGCTTTGGTGGTAGAAATGGTAATTTTTCTCTCATAATAAAAATGAACTGGTTGTATCAATAAAATGCAATAGTGATAACATAATAATATAGAAATAATATATTAATAACATATAATAATATCAATGGTAATAATAAAAAAGATAAAACTATACCATGAGGAAAATATATTTTGTAAAGCAAATGTAAAGGTAAAAAACAGTAAATTAGATGATTTGCACATTATCACACAAAAAGTAAACTTGTGATATGATGAAAATCCCTTTGGCCTAAGAATACACTTTGATACCTTTTACATTATACTTTGATTCCATAATTCCTCTCATATGTAATTTCTTGAAACCTCAAACTATAGAATTCTATAGGAATCATACTTAGACAACTTATAATGTTGCACAGAGAAACAAACTGTGTTTTTTTCTGGAAATTATTACTCTGTAATAAATTTAAAGTATTAATAAAATTAGTTAAAAAGGTTTATTGGGAATTTACTATGGGTGACACAAAGCCAGGCACTAAGAGGAGTGTAAAGAACTTACAATTTAATAAGAAAGATAAAAACATGTAAAAGTAATTCTAATGGGTCATTAGATCTAATAACAACCACAGGAATATAGAGGAGGACAAAATGACTTCTACTGGGGAGATCTGATAACTCTTAAAGAAAGAGATAGCATGTGATAAGAACCTTGAAGGATAGGTAGGGTTTTGGTAACTATACATGAAGGAGGATGGCCCTTCATGCAAAGAAACAAGTAAGGAAAGAAGAGGAGGTGGGAAAATGCAGGTCATGTATGAGAAACACTAGGCAGTTCAGTTTCAGTAGGGAATATGTAATGGAGAATAGTGAGAGATTAAGCTAGAAAATTCATTGAGGGCCAACTTTGAATGCTGTGCTAAGAAGTCAAAGGTTTTTCATTTTTTCATTTATTTGTTTTTGTTTTTACCCCCATTAGTCAATGGGAATCCATTAAAGGTATATAATAAGAAAAGTCATATTATCAGAGTTGTGTTTTAGGAAACTCAATCTGACTATATTGTATGGGATGTTATAATGGTAGGGAAAGAATTGAAATGGGAGACAAAAATCAGGAAGATCAATTAAGAGCTATTATAATGGAATGGACAATGATAAACCCAATGCCAATGGAACTTGCTAATTCCTCCCTCACCTCAAAATGAAGCAGAAGAAATTCTATTCCCCACCTGAGAGAGACCCTTTAAGCCTCCTACTCTGTGTACTACCAGGAAACAACGTCTCTCCTCTTTACATCAAACTTCTTAGGCCTGCCCATTCTACCATTGTATAAATATCAAATCTTGATCTTCAAAGTATAATTAGTCAAATATTAACATTGATTCAATTGCACTATAGGTGCCATTCACCATCCCAGGATTTCCAAGACCAAAGCACTCTCTTATAGTCAAATTCCCCATTATGTGTCTTTGCCCCTTTTAGAATGTAACCTCCTTAAGATCAGAGAGTATCTTTTGTATTTGTATTCTCAACATTTATCTATCATTATTGTCCATCCTTTGTTTTAGAAGATGACTAATGACATCACACGGTTGATGTCTTAACCTGCCCATAAAAATGAATTGGATTTAATTGAGACAGAGTTGTGGAAAATCGGCAGCTTCACTCTCTTTTTCAGAGTTATTGAAGTCCAATGCCAAGGCAAAAGTTAGGAGGACTGGCAATTGCTGAAAGTACAGTGGATATCCTTAGGATCTTTGATATCTGACCAAGCTCTATGTACTCCACAGTGTCTTGTTCAGCTGCCTTCATGGTCATTAGAACACATTGTCATTGTCCTCTTCCGCCCATTCTGCCAAGGAAAGTCTTCACATGCTTTAGGTAGATAACTACCCTAAATCATGGTAAAATTTGCAGCCATTTGGTTACTCCCAAATTGGTTTAACATGTCTGCTGAAATAGTTTTTACCACTGGAGGGGGGCCACTGTGCATGCTACACCTTCTTGGAGCCTCAGATGAGAGTCGGGTGAGAGGTGGACACCAAAGGTAGATGAGCAGCTCAAAAAAGGGCTAGATGCTAGTCCTCCTTTGATATCCCACATACTACCGCATCCCCCAGAATTTAGCACACTGCACTGGCACATAGTATAAAGGATTTTTCATTCATAAATTCGTTCCTATCATTGAAAAGGAAAAAATACATCAATAAAATTGAATATTATATAGCTATAATGAACAAACTTGATCCCAAAGAAAAGAGGAGGAAATGCACTTTGCTCTCTTATTTTCATAAGTATAGGACTATGGGTATAAATATTGCAATATATGATCACACAGTTGATTTGCTGGTACTCTATTTCTGAACTTTTCTTTCTTATACCTTACTATAAAGGATGCCTCTCTAGAGAGAATTACAGAGAAAATTATGTTTGGAAAGGTGATGTAAAATAAAAAAATGTCAACAATATTTTTAAAGAATAAAATGGGACAACAGTGGATGGTATAGCAGAAATTCCAAAGGCTTATTAAATTGGTATTTAACATAATTTATGTTAACTAAAATAGTTGAAATTGAGTTAACCATATATTCATATGTACACACACACACACACACACATATATATATATATATATATATATATATATATATATATACATGAAGAAGAAGAAATGAAAGAATTATGGAAATTGGGAAATTATACCTGAATAATTTAATAGAATAAGTTAAGCAAAGGTCAATAAATAATAATAAGAAGAAAACCAACTAGGTTATAACACCCATATAAATGACTTATATGTAGGACAAAATATAAAATCAGACTAATTATAATCCTTGAAGAAGCTAAAGCATGAGAAAAACTAAACCTCCTAGTATAGTACCTAATTAGAGAAAACATTTCCTATTGGAAAAGACTAGGCAAAATTTTGCAGGTAGAAAGAATACAGAGGACACCATCACAGGTAAATCCTAAATAAAATTAATTGTCATGTAATTATAGAAAGAGAATTCATAATTATAATCCTTACACACATGAACATAATCATTGAAAAGATAATTTACTACAAACAATACTTAGAAAAAAATTATCAAAAACAATCAACAATGAAAAATCTCTCAGCTTCCTGCTATTTGAAACATTAATAAATAATATCTGTACTTTTTTCAACAAATTGATTAAAATGTTGTTTTTCATTCTTCTTAAAGAGTAATGTCTTGACTTGCACTTGAATTGAATTTAAGTGAGTCAGAGCTGAGGAAAATCATTGTTCTCACTCTCTCCTCCAGAGTCATTAAAATCCAGTGGCAAGAAAAAAGTCAAGAAGATTGGTGATGGCTCTGGATGCAGTGATTAAAATTATACAGCACAGGGCTATGCATTAATCCCTCTGGCACAGTCCTGAAAACCTTGCAAATTAACATAAAATCACCAAATACTAGTCTTATTTCTAGCCATTCACATTATTCAGAAATCATTAACCAAAGTATGTTAACATCTAGCCCACATCTCTCAACAAGCATAGTATGAGTGACAATATCAAATGATTTCCTAAATCTAGGTAAACTGTATCTACCACAGTTCTCTGATGTAACAGTTTAAGAAACCTGTCCCACAAAATGGAATAAATGGATAATTGGGATTGATTGACCTAGAGCAAAAATGTATTGGGGATGAAGTAAATAAGGTTAGGGAGAAAATGAAAACTATCTCTATGTATTTCAATAGCTGTTACATGGAAGAAAAATAAGACTTGTTCTGTTGGCACCAGAGGGCAAAACTAGTAACAATTATTAGAAATACAGTGAAGCAGATTAATGTTGTATAGTAGAGAGAGAGAGAAAAAAATCCTGTCTAATGATAGAATGGACTGCTGTGGGAGGTACAGGTTTTCCCTCACTGAAAGCCTTCAAACAAAGCAGGGATGACCTTTTCTTGGTGCTGTCACGAGGAAAGATTTTTTTTTTTATATGTAGGTTGGACTAGATTATCTCTAAGGTCTCCTCTGACTTTGATGTTATGAAAAGTCATGATTCTATGGTCAGGTAAAAGAAAATACAAGAGGATAAGATATAGGAGTGTATTTCATATTATATTAAAGGAATTAAGTTTTTGTTTGTTTGTTTTTTTCTCTGATAAAAGAAGCTCTTGAAGTAGTATATTTGTGGCTTTGGCTGCCTGATAAAAATAGTCATTTTTCAAAATAATGTCTTACATAGTCACTACCACCAAGACAACCACCACTATCATCATTGTCAAAGATTATATGGTATAATAGAAAAAAAAAAGCTGTCCTGATTTTCATCCTAGCTCTCCTACCACTTTGTTATATGGTCTTGTAAAATTATGCAACAAGTTGCCTTGGTCTTAGTTCCTAATCTGTAAAATGAGAGGATTTAGATATGTGATATCTAAGTCCTTTCAAGCACCAAATATTCTATAATTCTCATTTTATCACCATACCATAGTCAGGAGTCAGGGGATCAAATAGACCAATTGTTAAGAGAATTGTATCTTGCTTAGAAAACAACCAGATAAAAGAAGATTTTAATAGGATGCCGTTGGGAGCTAATAGATTTTATTCATTTTCAAGCATAATTTCTCATGGGGAATTGAGTCTTTTTAGATATTTCTCTTTGAAAGAGCATATAGTCATATACCAGAAGTGATATTTCTTATAAAAACAATTATTACCACAGAAATAGACTGTAGTGGAGAAGAAGGCATTATGGAAGAAAAAAATATGCCCAATAAGTTGATCCATCACTTTCTTAGCAGGTAAATTTGGAAACTACCTTGATAATTTGGAATTTAAAAACTTTAAAAATGCAAGTTAAAAATGTTTTACCTAAAAGTTTATTCACATGTTGAAAATAATAAAAATAATACATTTTATATATTTCTCCACTAAAATTCTACTGCAAATTCTCATTGAGGAATGAAGGTGACCTTGAGTTGTTAAATGCTATGCCTGAAATACCCAATTAGCCTCTACTGCAGTAGAAAAAAACTGGAAAGTCCTGGAACTGCTATCATCAGAAGAGCAGGCTAACATAGCTTGAATACTTAACTCCACCAGGAAGTTGACCATGAAATTATGATTTCTTTCCCCCCACACACACAAGGTGAGGAGAGATTTTGGCATCAGTGAAAATAGTACCTACACCAATGAAATTATTAATCTTTTGAAATATCAAAGCATATTTCACAATTTTAACATTATTTTCAGAATCCTGAGGTAAGTAATTCAATCATTATTTACCCAAGATTTACCCAAGAAGGCAAGACCAGGACTTAAAAATAAGGTCTTCAGACCTCAAAGCTAGTTGCTCTGTCCTCCTCTTTCCGCCATAAACCTAAAACATCATCCCATGTACCATGGCTGATCTAAGTGTACTTGTAGTATAGGCACAATTTGTCTCTGTTCCTATCATCTACTTTTTATTTACTTCCTTTATCCTTCTCTCTCTCTCTATCCCCTTCTCTCTTGCTGCTCCTGTTTAGGGGTAAAGTTTATTTAAGATCCATCCACCCTCACTCTACAAGCTTAAGAAACCATATTTTTCTGGAAAGTATCAGATAAGTTCATTCAGACTAAAGTACTAAAAACAGAGACAAAACTAAAAAACTTAAAGTTTCATATGATAATGCTACTAGAAGGGACCAAAGAACACACATCCAATGCAGGATTTTGAGAAACCAGTTAATCATTTTCAGGAAGGTGTGTAGGTGGTAACAGTCTTTTGGCATCCCTGTATTTGAATCTTATTTACAGTTACCTCTGTACTTACCCATTCTTCAAAGACCAGATTAAATGTCATTCCATTTAGTCTCATAGAGTCATAACATTTAGGATCTTAGATCTAGGAAGTGAAAAGATATCTAAACTCCCCATTTTACAGATGACAGAAGTGAGAAATCTGAGTCCTTGGGAAGTTAAGTAACTTGGCAGAGGACATACAAGTAGCAATCATCAGAGGTGAGATTTGAACTCACATCCTTTGACTCCAAAGTCTGATGACTTTTAACCCCTTTTAACTCCTTGATCTCCTAAATTAGATGTAATAGCATTTCAATTTGTTTCATAACATTTTACCTTCCTCTTATGCAGTTTTTTGGTTGTTGTTCAGTTGTTTTCAGTTGTTTCTGACTCTTCAAGATACCATTTGGGGTTTTCTTGGCAGAGATACTGGAGTGGTTTGTCATTTCCTTCTTCAGCTCATATAACAGATTAGGAACTGAGGCAAACAGGGTTAAGTGGCTTGACAGGGTCACAAACCTAGCAATACGTTTTTGAGGCTGAGTTTTAACTTAGGAAGATGAGTTTTCCTGATTCCAGGCCCATCATTTTGTCCACTATACCTGTTATAATGTTCTAATTTGTATTGTATTACATTTATGTTCTCTCCATATGTGTGTGTATATATACATAAATAAACATACTCATACATACACATATGTGCATATATGTATTATATATATATATATATATATATATATATATATATATATATATATATATATATATATATGACAGAGAGATAGAGAAGTAGATAATAAATAGACAAGTAAGTAAATAAGCAACATGCTATAGCTGCAGGTAGACAGGTGACAGGCACTAGTTATGTGACCCTGGGCAAGTCACTTAACTAACTTCTCGGTTCCATAGTCAATTTTCTAAGATTATAAGTTTCATAGAAGGTGTGTATCAAAATTGTTAAAGTGAATTTCTCAGCAAAAATTTCCTTTTCCAATGTAAATAGTATACGAGTGTATATGCATGTGCCTATGTATGTGTGTATGTGTGTGGGTGTGGATATGGGCATTTCATGAACAACTAAATGAGACCAGAACTGAACAGGAGAGCAGATTGAAATGCCTTTGGGTATTGTAAAGTTTTGCTTTTGTTTCTTGTTTTTTAATGATTAACTGACTGGATTAACTAACTGAATTAATTAATGAATAGAAATGTATTAAGTGTTTTCTATGTGCCATGTGCTAAATGCTAGAGATACAAATAAAGTTCTGGCCTTGGATTCAGGATGACCTGAGTTCAAATTTGGCCTCAGACACTCAACACTTACTAGCTGTGTGACCCTGGGCAAGTCACTTAACCCTAATTGCCCTGCAAAATAATAATAATAATAATAATAATAATAATAATAATAATAATAATAAATGAAGAAGAAGAAAAAGTATGAAGAGGTTATAACACACTGCAAACAAGTAATTATGCGGGAGAACTAATGGAAAGTTGACATCAAAGAAATATAAGACCATAAATGATGGATTTCTATTATAATGAAAGTGCTAAGAAGAAACATTTATGTAAAGAAGGGTCTTTATCAAACAAGGAAGTTATCCCCGTTTTGTGATTTCTTCTAGACACTTCTATTATCTCCCACCCTGTGTTTGAATAACTTTTTGGAACAGACAGAATTTCTGATCCCACATTTTTTGATATTGTGCTACTTTCAGATTTGTAGGACCCTAGAGAACCAGAGAATCTCCTTAACCACAAGTTCCATTGTCTTAATCCTTTGTCTGTTTTTTATGCTAATGCATTGGTAGCTTGAGAATACTGTCTTGGCTCTTGGCAGTTATTAATGATAGGAACTGCTATCCTGATTTAATAGAACATGAACAGACATCGACATACAATCCCTACACCTGACTTCTTTAGTCTACTGTGTGCAGGTGTTCAGACATACTTCAATCCCAAAGCACTGGAATCAATAACAGTGACATAGTCGTTCGTACTTTGAAGAACCCAGGGAAAGAGAAGTGTTGGTCTTCTCTAGTTTTTCCTTCATTTGACTCCTTCAATATATGCTTTTGTGCTTTCAATATATAATCTTTCACTTATCTCCTTGATCTACTCCAAAGAGAAGCAAAGGAAGCTGTCAATGGATTATTTAAAAGAGCATAGTAAACTACCAGGAGAGCCTACCCTCTGCCAGGAGGCGAACAATCTGCTTGTATTCCATTAAATGAATACAGATCTTTGAAGATCCTCAGGGTTACTATGGATACCAAACTAGGGTAAGCTATTTGCAATAACATGACAACATAATAACAAAATATATTTCTCCAATATTCACTTTAGCCAAGTATAGTCTTGTGTTATTACAATCTCTTAAATATTCAGAAATTCAATCTTTTTAGAGATAAATATATTGTCCATGAATAAGAACATTTGCTCCTAGTCATCATTTTTATCTTAGTCTATTCTGCAGCCAGTGCTTTTAGTGCCTGACTGATAATTTCATTTTCTATACAATAATTGCACTAATGGTTGCCATGGAAACTCCTCATGGAAATATTGGAAGGCTAGCAAGTAGAAATAGCATACCCCTCAAGGCCTCATTTTGAGCGAATCTTCATTTTTGATTGCAGGGATATTTTTAATACTGTGCTACAAGTACCTTTTTATGAAAATACTATGAATTCTTTTTTCACAAAGGGTAACAAGAGATAAAAATAATTTATTACACATCTATGAATGAATATCAGTAAATCTAAAAGCAGTCTTATGAAACCTATGTTGCCCCTGTGAAATTTGGAAATTAAGGTTATGAACAAAGAAATATTTGGTGTAAACACATGTCCTTTTCTGTAAAGATATTTTTATTAAAATTTAACCACCATAGAGCCAGGTAGCATGGGAAACAAAAAACAAAAACAAACCCTTCTGCCTATCTGCAGAGAATTAAAATCTAAGTTGAATCCATCTGGCCAGATTGATTAGCTCTGGCCTTCCTGGCTTCTCTTTTAACTATGCACTTTTAGGATAATAAGCATTCTTACAGTTCTTGTGTCATTAGGAAAATATGTTCAGAGGTCTCAGCCAGTTTGTACTGGCTCTTCAGAGCCAATTGTTTAATTTTCAGTATGAGTATTTAAGCCTCAGGGTTCAGCAAATATAACATCAGGACTTCATTTATTGGTTTTTTTGTCTAGATTTAAGAAAGTGGTAGAAAAATGTTAATAATGCAAATTAAATTTAAATGTATGTCATGTAACACATTTTTTTTTTCCCCAGGGAACTAATTGTTGAGCATTTACCAGCACCCCCTTGAATTTAGCTACTTCATTACACAAATGAAAGAGCACATTACCTGGACAGGTGAACCAATTTGCTCAAGGTCACACAGCAAGTTAGTAATGGTTATAATAGGAGTGAAATATACCCACAGGCATTCATACCACTCTGATAGTTTTCCTCATATTTCCTTATTTTTCTCTGAGTCTAGAAATAGATTAATAACTCTAACTTAGGCTTTATGCTTTGACCATATTGGAATGAAGAAATTAAAAATTATGAATGACTTACCCATAGTGAATCACCAATTTCTTTTCAGCATAACTGGTTGAAAGGGTAGGTAAACTAGAAAGCTATCTAGGTTAAAAAAGTTACATGTTGGGTCAGTGTAAAGGACATTTTTTTATCACTGAAATTTAGATAATTTGATAGATCCATTTCATAGATGTTGGCATTCTTTTCACTGCTGTATCTGAGCAATGTGCCATACCTTCTCATTAATAATACTTACAAAATATACAGGGTGTTACAAAAATCTCAATGCACCTTTGAGCTACTAAAGTTAATTTTTTTCCCTCTAAACTTTAGCCACCCAAGTAAAATATGGTATGTTCAATGTAGATATTTTGGTGTCCACAGAACAAAAAGATTTTAAGGCTATGAAGACACTCACTTAGGTTGTAAAAAGCAAGAAACATAAGGTAGTATAAGGAAAAGAAAATTGGTCAGGAAATCTACTTACCACCTTAGTGATCATGGGCAAGTAATCTAATTTCTCCTAACTTTCCTTCATGTAAAAAAAATGATAGAGTTTGATTAGATGATTTCTATGTTCCTTCTACCTCTATAGCAGTGTGGCAATATATATTCCTCAAATACATGTAAAAGAAAAATTTTCAATGGATTTTAAAATTTGCTGCTTCTATTTATGTTTGCTTGTTTGTTTATTTTTCCGCATCAGAATATAACGAGAATTCACTGGCTATATAGAATGGTTTTTCAAACACTGTGGCATTTGACACATCCTTTTTTTGTGAGGCTTTTGGTAAAGAAAGGTTTTTTCTACTTTTGCAATAAAAAGCATCAACACTACCATCTTACTGACTCCACTTTATCCAATTAAATATCAAGACTTGGCAATTATACCTTCTCAATATTAGTTGGTTCTGTCATCTTCTCTTTCTTTACTACGAATTCACTACTTTGGTCCAGCCCCTCATCACTTCTAATTTTTTAATAGTACTTTATTTTTTCCCAATTACATGTAAAGATAGTTTTCAACATTCATTTATATAAGATTTTGAGTTCCAAATTTTTCTCCCTCCTGCCCTTTCCTTAAATCTCCCCAAGACAGCAAGCAATATGATATAGGTTAGATAGTACAATCATGTTAAATATATTTCCATATAGTCATGTTGTAAAAGAAAAAAACAGAAAAGGGAAAAAAAATGAAAAAAAGTAAAAATAGTATGCTCTGATTTGCATTCAGATTCCATAATTCTTTTCTGGATGTAGATAGCATTTTCCATCAAGAAACTTTTGGAATTGTCTTGGATCATTGTATTACTTTAAAGAGCTAAGTCAATCATAGTTGATCATCACACAAGGTTGCTGTTATTTTGTACTATGTTCTCCTGGTTCTACTCACTTCACTCAGAATCATATCAGTCTTTCCAGGTTTTTCTGAAATCTGCCTGCTCATCATTTCTTATAGCACAATATTATTCCATTACAATCATGTACCACAACTTTTTCATCTATTCCCCAGTTGGTGGGTATTCCCTCAATTTCCAATTCTTTGACACTACAAAAAGGGGTGTTATAAATATTTTTGTACATGTAGGTCCTTTTCCCTTTTTTATGATCTCTTTGGAATACAGACCTAGTAATGGTATTTCTGGGTCAAAGAGTATGCGCAGTTTGATTGCCCTTTGTTTGGGCATAGTTTAAAGTTGCTCTCCAAAATGATTGGATCAGTTCACAACTCCACAAACAATTCATTGCTGTCCCAATTTCCCCACATCTTCTTCAACAAGTATTATTTTCATTTTCTGTCATATTAAACAATCCAATAGGTGTGAGGTGGTACCTGGGAGTCATTTTAATTTGTGTTTCTCTAATCAATAGTGACTGAGAACATTTTTTTCCCCAAATGACTACACATAGCTTTAATTTCTTCTTCTGAAAACTCTCTTCATATCCTTCAAGCATTTATCAATTGGGGAATCCTTATTATTCCTTGACTGAATTATTTTAGTAGTCTCCTAAGTAGTCTCCCTACTCAAATCCCTGTCCTTTCCAATGTTTCTTCCATATAGTTTCCTCCCAAAATGTTAAAAAATATATGACTCTATTGGCCAAGAAGTATCAATGGCTCTCTATTACCTTTAGGATACAATATGCAAGAACACTGTTTCTAGAGTCAAAGGACTTCTATTAAAATTCCATATATTATATTACCTGTATAACCATTAAAAAGTAACTTAATTTCCCAAGGTCTAAGTTTTTTAATCTTTAAAATGAAGGAATTGTATTAGACAGCCTCTTTAGTCCTTTTAGGACTAAAACTATCATATTTAAATCCCTTCACAATATGGCCTCAACTTATCTTCCTGCACTGTGTTCACATCATTTCAATTTACATGACCTGTATTCTAGCCCAACTGACCTTTTTGATATTCACTGTGTATGATATTCTTTCCCCACCAAAGCTAGGTGGTGCAGGGGCTAGAGCTCTGGGCCTGGAATAAGGAAGACCTGGTTTCAAATCTAGTCTCAGACACTCACTAGCTGTGTGATCCAGGATCAGTCTTTACCTCTTTGCCACAATGGCAACCAATCTAGTATCTTTGCCAAGAAAACCCCAAAATTGGTCACAAGGAGTCAGACATAACTGAAAACAATTGAACAATGAAAACGACAATTCCCCACATCGTTTTGAACAGATCGTACTCCATACATAAGATGTACCTGTCAATTCTCAGTTCAATATAATCACCAAGAAGATGTCTTCCCTGTATTCCTCTATTTTCTGTCACTCTCCCACTTCAAATTGCTTTATATGTACGATCTGGCCTTGACCTGGCCTTATTCTCTTTCCACACTGCAATCCAGTCAAACTGATTTTGTTCCACTCAGGTGTTACCACCCTTCTCTGTTTTTGTACTGGTTATGCCACATACATGGGATGCATTCCCTCCATACCTCAGCTTCATAGAATCCTTCCCTTTATGACTTGGCTCAAGCATTATTCTCTGTATGAAAACTTTCTTGATCCCTTTATCTAATGTCCTCCCTCCCAAACTACCTTAAATTTAATTATTTTGTAGATACATAAATACATTAGTTCATTTGTTTAATATTTATACCATTAGAACATTAGCTCCTTGCAAATAGCTAACATTCAGCATAGCTTCTGACACAGAGGAGATGCTTAATATTTTATATATTATATAATTTTGTGTATATATTATTATATTCCATATATAATTATATATATATGTGTGTATATGTATATCTGTATGTGTATATATATATATATGTATGTATGTATGTATGTATGTATCTTGGTAAAGAGTGTTTTCCTAACTGGGAATTCCTTAGTCAATAAACATTTATTAAGTTCCTACTATGTGCCATGTACTGTTCTTAGCAAACATTGCACAAACAAAATAAGAACTCTAGAATCTATGACTTATAGCTTGTATTGGTTTATCTCTGTACATGCTGCTCACTACCCACTTCCCCACCCACCCTACCCCCCATGTAAGCACTTTGAGAACAGGGATTTTATTTTGTCTTCTACACTTAGCACCATATGTATCACATAGTAGATATCCTATTTCCCATAGCACAATGTCTGGCACATAGTAGGAAGACAGAATGAATGCATTAACTTATGCATGAATATTTGGTAAGTACAAACTTAAAATAATTAGTATTTTAGAAAGGCTGTAACAATTGACTGACAGAAATTTTTCCCTGTAAATGAACAATATTTTGAACAATTAAAAAAATCTTTCACTAGGGACAGTATGAAATAACTCATTATTTTTCAAAGCAGACATGAATATAGGAAATAAAATTCTTTTATAATCCATTGTACTCATTACACTGCCCCCTAGGGCTAAGATAATTTATACAAAACAACAAAAGGATCACATTTACCTCAGTGATGTTCCAATCAAGCAACTCATAGCCACATCTTGGAAGGTTACTAGCCTCTCAGGGCATGAATTTCATTCTCCATGTTGTTGAGAAAGTTTTTTCAAGCCAGGAGGCCAGTGTCCAACTTTCAAACAAAGAAGCTCTTGATCTCAGGTACTCTTTATTGAACCCAGGATTATGCACAAATACATGCCCAAGATCGGAAACATCCAGTTTCAAGATCACTATAGACCTGTACTCAGAAAAGACAATAGAAGGGCTAAAGATGGCAGTTAGTAACTGGAGGTTCAGGGACGCCAGTCTCCAATCTATCTGACCATAGATTGAGGAGTGTTTTTAATCTTGGAATAAGTAAGAAGAGAGTAGAGGGTTTTTCGTTTGTTTGTTTGTTTTGTTTAGTGGATTGACATGGCAGAATTGTGTGTTAGGGAGTATCTGTGTATTTATTTATTTGCTTAGATTTTCCATGTACATAGTTCAAGATCAATCTCTTTTGAGTAGTTGATAGTTGAATTGAGGAAGGCCTCTGGTATTCTGGAACTGTTGAAACTGATTTCACAATGTCATTGACAAATAAAAGCAGTTGAAGGACCTCTTCATCAATAGGGAAAGAAATAATCCTTCTTTGATTCAGCCTTTGCACAGGATACCTCTACAATGAAATATTAATAAAATAAATCTAGTATATGGATTTATCTTTGAAAAGTACCCACAATTATTTAATTATATACTACTATTAAACTAATGAGTATACTTCTAGAAAATAATTTAAACACTACAATGGAAATATCTGATATAAGCAAAGCATGTTTTAAATAACAATGAATACAATATAATCATTTAAGAAACTGTAATCAACAGAAGTAAATAGGTTTATATATCAAGCCATCCATATGTATAAGATCTTGAGTCATATGAAATATTAGGTGCAAATATCTTCAAGTACATGTGTATGGGTTCTTAGTTTTTTCTATGTCATGCCCTTTTAGTAGTCTATTGAAACCTGTGGAACCCTACTTAGGATATTTTTTGGTCCCTATATTCAAAGAAAATAAATGCCAAATTTTAGTTAGAAATTAGTTAAACCTGAGATATAGGGTGTTTGAGTTTGTGTTTGGTTTTTTGTTTGTTTTTTTGTTTTTCATTTTCCATCCACATTTACAGATTGTCTGAAATCTATAAATGGACTGCAGATTAAGAAACCTGCAATCAAGCTACTTTATTTTGATGAATTCATCCTATCAATGACCTTCTAAAATAAATATGAAAACTAGATACTATTATCTGAGATTTTTCCACATGTTAGTGATTTCAAGGATAAACCTCTTCAAAAGACCTCTTAAGATTTTTAAAAAAGTTTTATTGATATTTTTGTTTCTATAAAAGTAACTGAAATTAAACCTCTCATATGTATTCACACTAATGAACATTCTTCTAAAAAAAGGTAAACAAAACCAGTTGCTACATCAGCTGTGTATCATATTATCATCCTGGAAGCCCTTCTAATATCAGGTATCAGAATATTATAAATATAAACCTGGCACAAGAAAAGGCAATAGGTAGATAAAGTACTGGGCTTGGTGTCAAGAAGGCCTGAGTTCAAATTAGGCCTTAGACACTTACCAACTGTGTGACTCAGGGCAAGTCACTTAATTCTGTGTGCATCAGTTTCCTCAACAAAACGATGGGGATAAAATAACAATTGCAGTTTAGGCATAGTTCCAAATTGCTATCCAAAATGGTGAAAGTAGTAAACTTTGATCTTCATTCATACTCCATAGTTCTTTCTCTGGAAAGCACATTGTTTTTTGTTGTTTTCTGTGTCTTTTCCCTTTTCTTCTGTTTCTTCTTTCAAAAGATGACTAATGTGGGAATATGTTTACATGATTGCACATGTATAACCTACATCAGATTGCTTGTTGTCTTGGGTGAGAGAGTATTGGGAGAAATGGAGAAAACAATTGGAACTCAAAATCTTATAAAAATCTTGAAAACTATCTTTACATGTAATTGGAAAAATAAAATAATATTTACAAAAAAAGAAGGGGAGGGGAACTGTGAAGTGATAGTGTCAGAGAAACAAAGGAAGGAGAGCATAGAAATAGGAAAATGTATCAGCAGAGGCAAAAGACACAGAGTAAGAACTGAGAAAAATACCACTGTGTATATGTGAGAAGTATTTTGGAAATAGAACTAATGGGATTTTGATGTGGATATTAAGAAAAGAAAAGAAAAATAAGACCCTGAGAAGGGGGCAGCTAGGTGACACAGTGGATAAAGCACCAGCCCTGGATTCAGGAGTACCTGAGGTCAAATCTGACCTCAGACACTTGACACTTACTAGCTATGTGACCCTGGGCAAGTCACTTAACCCTCATTGCCCTGCAAAAACAAAAACAACAACAACAAAAATAAATAAAAGATCCTGAGGCTTCAGTCCTAGGTGAAAGGGAGAACAGTGATGATATTAAAAGAATTATTAGAGAGAAGAAAAGTAAAAGTCTTGGAGGGAAGAGAATGCATTCAAGTTTGAATTTGCTTAGTGTGAGATTTCAACTTTGTAAAATTATTTAATAAGAATTTTGAAGTACAGGATTTGGAAATTACATTGGGCTAAAAAATGTATTCAGGAGTCATTTGCATTGAAGCAATCATTTAAATTATGATAGTGGATGGGATTGCCAAGGAAGAAAATATTAGAAATTTGATTATTTTTCAAATATGATGAAAAAAGAATCTCACTAACATAATGTCAATGATTCAAAAATATTAATACTGATTTTTGTGCCTCAAAACATTGAATTTAAATCCATGTATGTGGGTAAGAATTAGGAATTTGATTTCTTGTGTCATCAAAGAAGTTGAACCAAAGAAACAAATGCCATATAAGTTGAGCATCGTATTACTATGACAACCCAATGTGACAAGCCAAAGATAATTAAAACAAGCAGAAGAGCAGATGCTGGCTTTATAAGATCAACATGATAGAAATGTTAATAAAAAAAATCTGGCAAAACAATAGCACTGACATAAGTATGTCTCACTCACACTGCAAGGGTTATAGCAGCATTAACTGATGAGCAAATTTGATGGCATAGAAATATCAAGAGCTTTGAATATAGTACTGCAAATGTCAGAGAGAATGTTTTGGTAGCATCCAATTTTATTCCTTAAGATAGTACTTTTACAGTGATATAAAGCCAATTGATGAATACATTTGTTTTACCTAGTAGTAATGAGAATCAAATGGAAATATTTAGACTGATTTAAAAAAAATTGATTGCTCCCTTAATAAAGAATATATTCAATATAGGTCAATTGCCAACATATCCATTTTCCCTTGTAGGTTTTTCTAACAATTTTCTTACTTTTCCTTTTATCACCGCAAAGTAATTTATTTATGTGATTATTTCTTTATTCCAATTTTTGCTAGGCAATTTAGAGATTTTTGTTTTTTTCCTCTATATCCATCCATTGTCCCATTTACATTCTATCTTCACCAGCACTTATTTCTAGCTTTAGCAGTTTCTTTTTTTACATATATCATACCTTTTGAATTATATCATAAACTACTTAAGAATGGAGATAAAGCTTTGGGATTTCTTATGTTCTTGTCCTCAGTAAATAATATAATGTATTACACATTTTTTATACTTTATAAATATTTGTTGAATTAATAAATGATAAAGCATTTATTAAATGCTTAATATGTATAAAGCACTGCTAAGTGCTGGGAATACAAATAAGAGAAAGCAAGACAACCTTGCCTTCAAGGAACGAACATTTTAATAGGAATATTACAAAAGGGAAACTGGGAAGCAAGGCAGAAGGGAGAACTGCATAGTTTGGAAACATTACCAGGGAATGTATTTTGATGTGGATATTAAGAAAAGAAAAGAAAAATAAAAGACCCTGAGAAGGGCGCAGCTAGGTGACACAGTGGATAAAGCACCAGCCCTGGATTCAGGAGTACCTGAGGTCAAATCTGACCTCAGACACTTGACACTTACTAGCTATGTGACCCTGGGCAAGTCACTTAACCCTCATTGCCCTGCAAAAACAAAAACAACAACAACAAAAATAAATAAAAGATCCTGAGGCTTCAGTCCTAGGTGAAAGGGAGAACAGTGATGATATTAAAAGAATTATTAGAGAGAAAAAAAGTAAAACTCTTGGAGGGAAGAGAATGCATTCAATAGATAAGGTAAAATTTCATCTATGAGAACTCAAGGCACTACCTGGGTTGGAGTCCAAGTTTCTGGTGGGCCAGTGACAGATTAGAATATTTGTTGCGGTTATTGTTCAGTCATTTCAGTCATGTCATACTTTTCATGACCCTATTTGGGGTTTTCTTGGGAAAGATATGAGAGTGGTTTGCCCTTCTCCAGCTCATTTTACAGATGAGAAAACCAAAACAAATAGGGTTAAGTTACTTAGTGTCACATAGGTTAGAAGTATCTTAGGCCAGATTTGAACTCAGGAAGATGATTCTTCCTGACTTCCATACTGATTTCTATCCACCTAGATGCCCTGTAGTAACATATGTATCTATGAATACACACACACACACACACACACCCTTATGCATGACCCTGGCTAGCCATCCTGGTCTCCACTGCCTGAGGGCCAGATAGGATATATTTCATTCATTCCTCTAAGATTCTTTGATATACTTAAGGAGGATTTGGGTTTTTTAAACTCTCTGATAATAGTTATAGCCCCGCCAATGGTGTTCCCTAAAGTGCAGAGGATGGTCCTCTTCATTTTGATTCTACTAAGTTACCAAAAGTTGGATTATCTTTTTAAAAGGAAAATTAAATTTAAAAAGTATAATTACAAATATACAAATTTATTCCCTTAACATGTAGGAGGCATAAAGCCCCCTCCCCTTATACCATCCTAGTGTCTTGGAAGAGAAAGAATTAAGTTCACATGTTAACTCAATTCCTATAGAATGGTCCCAATTGTAAGTCCCACCCTCCAAAAAAAACCCTTGGGCAAAAATCCCAACACCCTGGATTCTCATGGTTTCTATACTGAGCTGGCTGAAACACGTGCCTGGAAATTTGACTTCACGACCATGTTGGCTCAAATTTTCTAGTCTTGTGGGATTCGTTGCCATCATCTAAAAGTGAGGACAGGCAACACAGAATAGAGATCCCAGTATAGTTCCATGGGGCTGAGATAAAAGGGGCTAGGGAAGATTTGCATTCAAGAGGAATGAAGAAAATAAGATGTTAAAGATAACAGAGACAGGGTAGCAAAAATAACAAGCCATTCAAACTGATTTTATAAATTACAAATCAAAGTGGGAGAAAATGCTTTTGCTTGTGCAAAACTAGTATTTGCAACCATTTTGTAAATTAATCAGATAAGACTGTAATGTAGGTCATGGATTTTGAGCTTGAAAAGAATAAAGGTCATCTAGTTTGATCCTTTCATATTAAAGATTAGAAAACTGAGAATCCTAGGTATTAAAAAATACATCACAATACTGTATATACTATTAGTCATTTGTCAGGTTAATTTTCTTAAAACTTTTGTTTGACTACAACATTAAACTCTATTCATGTACCTCATTCTACCTAGTTAATGCTGCATGGTCATTTGCACCCAAATTATAAAAAGTTGGAGCACTATTATTTTGTTCTTTCCATTCTTACTTCAGCTGCCTTATTCCCAGTGTGTTGGAACAAATGCATTTATGGTTACCTTATCTATCAGGAGAATGCATTTACCTTAGGCACCTTGGTCTACCTAGAAAAGCAGATTGGTAAAGGGAAATACTGTCAATATTGTTGAAGTTTCCATGAGCATCCTTCTTTCCTCCTAATTCTGAAACAAGGGGACAGAGGAAGGGAAGCAGCTTTTATTCCTTTTCTTTTGCTTTTTTTTTTATATCTACCTCAGACTCTGAAACATCCACTTTCCAATCATGAAAAAGTCAGCTTGGTGATAGCTTGTAGTATTGGTAATTATTATTCATTTATTGTTTTTTTGTAAGAAACATTTTATTTATTTTTTTCCCTTGACATAAAGTTCTAGTTCCACTGGGAGCCAATCTTCCATAGACCTTGGTACTTGTTGATTAACAAGGTAGGTAGTGTGTATATAAATATATAAATATGTATTATATGTAAATATGTGTGTGTAACATACACATATATATGTATGCATGTCTGTAGCACATAATATATACATACATGTATATGCACATATCATATGTATAATTTCATTAAATATTTTCCAACTATACATAACTTATTTAAACATTAATATTTAAAAAAAACTTTGAGTTTCAAATTCTCTCTTCCCTTCTGCCCCTCCCTCTTGGTGAGTAGTTTTCAGCACCTTAAAATCTTCTACTTAAAAGGGCTTTTCCCCCTTCTAAAATATATAAATATATTTAGAGAACAGTAAAATAAAACATTTGTTCTCATTTTCTTTTACTTTTTAATGTCCATTTTGTTTTGATACAGCATATGAAATGCAATATGTTCATAATTAAACCCCAGGGAACATATAGTTTGTGTTGTTATTCAGTCATTTCTGTCATGTCCAATTCTTTATGACTGTATTTGGGGTTTTCCTGGAAAAAATACTGAAGTGGTTTGCCATTCCCCTCTCCAGCTAATTTTATAGATGGGGAACTGAGGCAAACAGAATTAAGTGACTGGCCTGGAGTCATACAGCTAGTAAATGTCTGAGGTCAGATCTGAACTCAGGAAGATGAGTCTTCCTGACTCTGGGCCTAGGATTTTATCCTCTTTGCCACCTAGGTGCTTAGAAAACAGAAATAATTTAGGGCAATAATATTTGATCTGTTGCTAAAAATGGCAATCTCTGCCCTAGATGATGCAATTGTAGCAAAGTGGGAAAATTTTTTCCCTGAGATGACTAATATCCAAGATGACTTGCTTTATGCTCTTCCTTACATGGAGATAGCCAACCAGTTCCCTGTGTCCTTTCACAAGATTCCCTTCAGAACCCCTCCACTCTGAAGGGGCATGGGCTATATCTGGTAGATGAGTCACTCACTGCCAGTGGCTCTCTACCCATCATTTCTCTTTGCATTACAATATAAACATTATTAGTTTAGTGGCTTCCTTTAAAGAATCGTTAATAGGGGGCAGCTAGGTGGTTCAGTGGATAAAGCACTGGCCCTGGATTCAGGAGGGACTGAGTTCAAATCTGGCCTCAGACACTTGACACATACTAGCTGTGTGACTCTGGGCAATCACTTAACCCTTATTGCCCCACCAAAAAAAAAAAATCATTAATAAAGATGTTCAAAGGCTTTCGTAAATCAAATGGCTGATATTTTCATTGGCTGTCTTGTCCAACCAGATGAAATTTGAAAGTAATGTATCAACTTAAAAAATATAGCAAATGGTCTTAATTTAAAAAGTACAGTTAGTATGTAATATATAATTATAGAAGTATAATTTTTAAATTATTATCAGCTTTTATAGATAGGGATGCCCTATATGGAGGTGAAATAGATTGATGTGTTAAGATATATCTTGCAATAACTAAAGTAGAACTGTCCCCTGTGCCAGAGACACCCCACCCGAATTTGAATTTGTTTTATTTAGAATTTTCCCCAAGTTAACATGTAAAAACAAATTTTACATTGATTTTTTAAAGCTTTGTGTTCCAAATTTTCTTCCTCCCTCCCTCCACAACCCTCCCTAAGAAAGCAAGCAATTCAATATAAGTCATACATATGTAGTCATGAAAAACATCTTAACATTAGTCAGGTTGTGAAAGAAAATAGAAAAAAAATAACTTTGGAAAGAGGAGCTAACAAATAACATTATACTTCAATCTGTATTTAGATATCATCAGTTCTTTTTCTGTCGATAGTTTACATTTTTCATACATCTTTCTGATAGCATCCTACTCATCATTTCTTTCACAATGTCTATTTTTTTTTTTTTTGCAGGGCAATGCAGACTAAGTGACTTGCCCAGAGTCACAAAGTTAGTAAGTGTCAAGTGTCTGAGGCTGGATTTGAACTCAGCTCCTCCTGAATATAGGGCCGGTGCTTTATCCACTGTGCCACCTAGCTGCCCCCACAATTACTATTGCTAACTGTATTACCCTCCATCATATTCCCTCCCCTGGATATTTATTGTATTTTCTATCTTCTTTCACCCTATCCCTCCTTAAAAATGTTTTGTTTTTTAATGCCCCCTCCCCCAATCTGCCATCTCTTCCTTCACCTCCCCCTCCCTTATCCCTTTCCCCTCCCACTTTCCCTCAGGGCAAAATATATTGGTATACCACTGTGTATGTTATTCCTTCTTTGAGCCAATTCTGTTGAGAATAAGGCTCACTCACTCCCCTACTCTTTCCCCATCTTCCCCTCCACTCCATAAGCTTTTTCTTGTTTCTTTTATGTAAGCTACTTTACCACATTCCACCTCTCCCTTTCCCTTTCTTCCAGTGCATTCCTCTTACCCCTTAACTTTATTTTATTATTTATTTGTTTGTTTGTTTGTTTGTTTGTTTGTTTGTTTGTTTTTGCGGGGCAGTGAGGGTTAAGTGGCTTGCCCAGGGTAAGTGTCAAGTGTCTGAGGCTGGATTTGAACTCAGCTCCTTCTGAATCCAGGGCTGGTACTTTATCCACTGCAACACCTAGCTGCCCCAAATACATGATTTTATTCAAAATAAGTTAAACATTCAAAATAAGTTAAACATCTATAGGTCATGCAAAATATTTCCATATTAGTCATGTTGCAAAAGAAACAAAAAACCTCAAGAAAAATGAAGTAAAAAATATGCTTCACTCTGAATTCAGACACCAACAGTTCTTTCTCTGGGGATGGATAGCATTTTTCATCATAAGTCCTTCAGAGTTGTCCTGGATCACTGCATTTCTGAAAATAGCTAAGTCATTCACAGCTAATGAACTTACAATACTGCTGTTACTTTGTACATAGTACATTTCTCTTTGTATCAGCTCATGTAAGTCTTTCTAGGTTTTTCTTAGAGCATCCTGCCTACCCTTTCTTATAGAACAATAGTATTCCCTCATAATCACATGTCACAATTTGGTTATCCATTCCTCAATTAATGAACATCCCCATAATTTCCAATTCTTTGTCAACAGAAAAGAGTTGCTCTAAATATTTTTTGTTTATATCAGTCCTATTCCTTTTTGTTTCCTATCTCTTTTTGGATACAGAACTAGTAGTGGTACTGCTAGGTCAGAGAATACATGGTTTTGGGTTTTGTGGGGGGTTTTGTTTGTTTTGTGTTTTTTGTTTGTTTGTTTGCAGGGCAATGAGAGTTAAGTGACTTGCCCAGGGTCACACATGTGAAATTTAAAATTCTAAATGTGAGTTCTAATCTGTTCCCCCATTTTGGGGGGAAACTAACTAAAATCACTGATAAAACGAGTTTAGATTTTTAAGGGTTTATTGAAATATAGAATGATAAAGATTGAGAACAGAATTCTTAAAACCTCACAATCCTATCTTTCCTCAGCTCCTCTCTTATCTTTTCCTGCTGTCACCACCAAGTCAGGAACCCAAAAGACACAGAGCTCACCGTGCAGGCCCTCCTTCCTCCTTCCTGTCCCCTCCCAGAAAATAGGAGGCTCTTCAAGTTGATTGACTGGTAGCCTTGATAGACAGTACCAATGAGCAAACATCACTTCCTGACGCCAAGGAAAAGCCACATGGCCTTGCCCTCTGAGGCATTCTCCTCATGGTGGAGCTTTCCTATAGTAAGTCTCCATTAGGTGGCGTCATTTCAATCATTACACACAGCTATGAAGTGTCAAGTGTCTGAGGCTGGATTTGAACTCAGGTCCTCCTGAATCCAGGGCTAGTACTTTATCCACTGCAACACCTAGCTGTCCCAAATACATGGTTTTATAGCCCTTTGAACATAGTTCCAAATTCCTCTATAGAATGATTGAATCAATTTATAATTCTACCAAAAGTGCATTAATGTCTCATTTTCCCTATACATCCTACAATATGTCATTTTCCTCTGCTGTCCTATTATTGAAACTAATAGATATGAGGTAGTACCCCACAATTATTTTGACTTACATCTTTCAAATCAATAGTGAGTTAGAGCATTTTTTCATATAGCTATAGATAGCTTTATTATTTTAGCTGAAAACCAGTCATATCTTTTGATCATTTATCAATTGGGGAACGGGTCTTATTTTTATAAATTTGACTAAGGTCTCTATATGTTTGAGAAATGAGACCTTTATCATACAAACTTGCTTGAAATTTTTTTTCACAGTTACTATTGCTCTATTTCTCTCTGTCCTATTCCCTCCCCATGCTCTTTAGTTTATTCTCTATCTCCTTTCACCTTGTCCTTCCTCAAAAGTATTATGCTCTTTACTACCCACTCCCCCAATCTGCCCTCCCTTCTATCACACCCCCCCATCCACTTCCCCTCCTATTTTCCTGCAGGTTAAGATAGGTTTCTATACTCAATTGAGCGTGTATGTTATTTCCTCTTTGAGCCAATTCTGATGAGAGTAAGGTTTACTTACTCCCCTGTACCTACCCCATCTTCCCTTCCACTATTTAAGCTTTTTCCTGCTTCTTTGATGTGAGATAATTTACCCCATTTCACCTCTCCCTTTCCCTTTCTCTAAGTGTATTATTCTTTTATCCCTTAATTTTATTATTTTTAGATACCATCTCTTCAAATTTAACCCACACTTGTGCCTTCTGTCTATATGTGCTCCATCCAACTATGCTAATAATGAAAACGTTCTTATGATTTACAAATATCATCTTCCCAGGTAGGAATATAAACAGTTTAACCTTTTAAAATCTCTTATGATTTCCCTTTCCTGTTTACCTTTTTATGCTTCTCTTGAGTTTTATATTTGAAAGTCAAATTTACTATTCAGCTCAGGTCTTTTCATCATGAATGCCTGAAAATCCTTTCTTTCATTGAATTCCCATTTCTCCCTGAAGGCTTATATTCAGATTTGAAAGGTAGGTAATTATTGGTTGTAATCCCAATTTCCTGGCTATCTGGAATATTCTGTTCCAACCTTCTCACCACTACCCCTCCCCCATGGTCTAATGTAGAAGCTGCTAAATCTTATGTTATCCTGATTCTGGCTCCAACATACTTGAATTGTTTCTTTCTGGATGCTTGCAATATTTTCTCCTTGACCTGAGAACTCTGGAATTTGACTATAATATTTTGGGGAGTTTTCATTTTGGAATCTCTTTCAGGAGGTGATCAATGGATTCTTTCAATTTTTATTTTATCCTCTGGTTCTAAAATATCAGCATAGTTTTCCTTGTCAATTTCTGGAAGATTATATGTAGGCTCTTTTTTTTCATCATGGCTTTCAGGTACTCCAACAATTTCTAAATTATCTCTCCTGGATGAATCATGCAGGTGAGTTGTTTTTCCAGTAAGATATATATTTCACATTGCTTTCTATTTTTTTTCCCTTTTTTTTGGTTTTGTTTTATTGGTTCTTGATTTCTCATAAAGTTGTTCCATTTGCTTAATCATATTTTTTATGTAGTTGTTTTTTTCAGTGAGCTTTTGTACCTCCTTTTCCATTTGGCTTATTCAGCTTTTCAAGGCATTGTTTTCCTCATTGGCTTTTTTTTTCAGAGCAATGAGGGATACGTGACTTGCCCAGGGTCACACAACTAGTTAGTGTTAAGTGTCTGAGGCTGAATTTGAACTCAGGCCCTACGGAATCCAGGAATGGTGCTTTATCCACTGTGCCACCTAGCTGCTCTCCTCATTGGCTTTTTATCCCTCTTTTAACATTTTGCCTAATCCATTTTTTAAGGAATTATTTTCTTCAGTAGTGTTTCTTTACCAAATTGTTGACTTTTTCCCCATCATTTTCTTGCATCACTATCATTTCTCTTCCCATTTTTTTCTCTACCTCTCTTTATTTTCAAAGCCCTTTTTGGATCCCTTCGACAACCGGAGATCAATTCATATTTTTCTTAGAGGTTTTGGATATGAGCTTTGACTTTGTTATCTTTTTCTGAGGGTGTGTTTTAATCTTCCTTGTCACCATGGTAACTTTCTAGGGTCAGATTTTTTTTCTGTTTGATCGTTTCCCCAGACTATTTCTTGACTTTTAACTCTGTTAAAGTAGGGCTCTGCTTCCCTGCTGGAGGGTGCATTGTCCCAAGTTTCAGGGGATTTGTGTGGCTGTTTTCAGAGATATTTCTAGGGATCTTTATGTTTTCAGTTCTTCCAAGGTAGTATGATCTAAGGAGAGGCATGTTTACTACTTTCCTGGCCTGTGATCTGGTTTCTGAATGAACACAAGCATTCTTTTCTGCCCTGGAAATATGAAGAGAATCCCTGTTCCACTATGACCACAGGCTTTGGTGTGCTAGCTCCTCCCAACCCTGCAACTGTCACTCAGAACTGGGACCTTGTTCCAAGTATGGACAAAGCAATAGAGTCCTTCCTCAGGGTTAGCAAAGACACCTTTGCAGGCTCCTTCTGGACAATTGTCTGTGGGGTAAGAGTTCCAGAAGCAATTGCTCCTGCTGATTAAGTGGCTCCAAAGGCCTGCTTCTGATTTGCTGGGGCTGGGACAAAGCTGGCTATGACTGCATTGGTGAGCCCTGAGGCCTGTGCTGTACTGCATTCCATTTTCACAGGGGTGGGATAGACCTTTCATACAGACTTTCTAAATTGTCTTTGGCTGGAAGATTAGTTCATCTTATCCTTTTCTGTGTTCTTCTGCTCCAGGAATTGTCTTATGGCACTGTTTGAAGGTATTTGGAGGGGTCTTGGGAGGGCTCAGGTGAGTTTTTCTGCCGTGTAAAGTTATTTTATAGGGCAGTTGATGACACAGTACATAGAGCACCAGGTCTGGAGTCAAGAAGACAAATATGGTCTCAGACACTTATTAGATTTGGTTCAGTTGCCTCATCTATAAAATGAACTGAAGAAGGAAATTGCAAACCAGTCCAAAAATCTTTCTCAAGAAAACTCCACGGGGCAGCTAGGTGGCACAGTGGATAGAGCACCAGCCCTGGAGTCAGGAGTACCTGAGTTCAAATCCGGACTTGGACACTTAACTCTTACTAGTTGTGTGACCCTGGGCAAGTCACTTAACCCCAATTGCCCCACTAAAAAAAAAAAGAAAGAAAGAAAGAAAAGAAAGAAAAGAAAACTCCAAATGGGGTCAGAAAGACTTGGACACAATTGACTAACAACAACATATTCAAACATAAAGTCTTTGGAGGTATAGAACCCATTTCCTTACAGTTGCTGAATGGTTTTCCTTCTAAAATATTTGTATATTCAAGGGAGCTGTGAATATCTTAACTTGTGGAACTTCATAGATTACATCAGGTTCAGGGATAGAGCTACCTTACCATTTATGTTTGGCTGCATAGTCTACTTCCTCATAGGCCAATACTGTCTCTGTATGAGCTGACAATATTCACTATGCTTTTAAAAATCAATATATTCTTTTCATAGTATCAGTTGCTAAGGCAGGACCTTCAATGAAAATATCATATTCTTAAAAGATATTTATTAGCTATTCTTTAAAAGAAGCCACTAAATTAAATAATATGTGTTCTAAGTAAAAAAAAAAATAAATGAAGCTAAGTAAGACTGTTACTTTTCTAAAATAACATACCACAAATGAGAAGAGTTCAGAGAATTTCAACAATTCTGTTTGTTATAAGGTTTTTCTTTTTCTTTTTCTTCCCAATATTACTCTTTGAGGCTTCTCACAATAAATGAATCCAAGAAATCTTTCCCACCTCATTGTTTTGCAGTTAGGCTTTCATTTATTCATCCATTGAGGCTTTACTATAAGGAACATTGATCCAGGAAGCTATTTAAATGAAAACTCTACTCACATCTTGTTTTACCTGACAGCATGGGTTATATCAAAAGTTCTATTACTACTGACAAACAAGAAACAACATGCAAAGGGAATATTTTTTTCTGGGTTAAGGGATGAATGGAATACTAATATTCCCTGATATTTTGTGGTTTTGTTTTCCAATATACTCTAGAAACCAGATTCTGCTAAGTGAATTAAAAGCAAAATATAACAGCAAATCAACTGACATGGTTGAATTCTCAGGCATGCAACCTTCTCAACAATTCATTATTTCAGGCCATTTTCTAAGTTGTCCAGTGGTAAAAATTAACATAGATTGTGTGTGTCTTCTTTCTAATTTATGAGCCCTACATATGAACAGGTACTTCAAAAAAGTTCTGAATTGATTATATATGGTGAAGATTTAAAGGCTGAATCCAGTATTGTGCTTTCTTTAAGCCTTAAATATGTAAAATTTTAGGCTTGAAATTTTATCTCATTTGATCTTTGATCTCTAATTACAGGTAGGGAAACTGTGATTCAGGAAGTTTAAGTAACTTTCTAAATGTCATACATCTAGTAGCATAGATAAGCCTAAAGCCCAAGTTTCATATTTATATTGAGCAAGTTCAGAAAGTAGTTTCCTTAGAGGTTTGAACAACAGATGGGTCCCTCAGGAGGTCTAAAACAGAATTCCCTTCTCATTCCTTCCCTGCTTTGCTAACTTCAAGGCAAGGAGTTTAACATGTATGTTTCATTAATTCTGCAAATTAGAAGAACTCAATGATGTTTGTAAAAAATTGCTATGTACTTCATAAAAAATGATCTTTATTAAAAAAATGTAATCAGTAAATTTATTTGAAATAATTATAATGTGTTAACCTTTGTATATTTGCAATAGATGGAATACCACAGTTTTCAAAGAATTATTTGTGTCATGTAGAGGGAACGGAGAGGTACATAAGTGGTGTGAATTAGCTGTTGTATTTTATCAATAAGTAATTATATAGAAGAGATGGAAATGATGTCATTAGAGAGATGCGTCTCCAGAAGAGAAGATAAGGAAGTCATATGGTGAAAAGAATGGGGAATGGGGGAGATAAGCAATGAACAAACAGTGTGATATCATTAGAATCCATGAAATGTTAAGAGAGGGTAAATACCATATATAGTATTTTTTAAAGAATGTAGACATGTTGATCCAGCAATATCACTGCTTGGTTTATATACCAAGTATATCACCCCCAAAGAGAAAAAAGACCTATTTGTACAAAAATATTTCTAGAAGCTCTTTTTTATAATGTCTAAGAACTGGAAATCAAAGGAATGCCCATCAATTGGAGAATGGCTAAATAAACTGTGGTATATAATTGTGATGGAGTATTTTTGTGCTATAAGAAACAGTATGATTTCAGAAAGGCCTGGAAAGACTAATATGAAATGATGTGTAATGAATGAGAAGAACCAGAACTACATTGTGCTCAGTGACACCAACATAGTTTGATGAACAACTGTGAATAACTTAATTATTCTCAGCAATACAATGATCCAAGACAATCCCAAAGTACTAATGAAAAAGTATACTATCCACCTCCAAGGAAAGAACTGATATTGATTGAACACAGACTGAAACATGTTTATTTTTTACTTTCTTTCATTTTTTTTCTTTTATTCAAGTTTTCTTATACAAAATGACTAACATGGTAATGTTTTACATAATTGCACATGTATAATCTATATCTGATTTCTTACTGCCTCAGGGAGGGGGAGTGGGAGGAGGGATAGAATTTAGAAATCAAAATTTTAAGTAAAAATATTTATTATCATTAAAACAACAATGTGGACATGGATTGTATAGGATGAGAAACTATTACAATCTGCTTTGTTGCAGTTGAAGAGACTGCAAATCCATCAACATATCAAAGAATTCTTTGTCTAAGTTACTTTAGCCTAAATGTAAGTTGGTAGCTACTGAATAAACAAAAGAAATTTTGTAACATTGTTGATATAAAATAATATTAGTAGTAGTTCTAATGTTTTCATTATCATATGTGTATATGTACATAAGATGTTTTTATGAACTTCATGAGCTTCATATATGAGACATGAAAACCTATGACACATGACACATATACATATGTGTATATATATTCTTAGAATAAAAAGTGTATACATCTATACATATACACATATACATACACACAAATATAGGTATATATGTATGTGTGTGTGTGTGTCTCTCTCTCTCTTTATATATATATATATATACTCTTAGAAAATTTAAATTAACAAAAGGAACTTTACCTTGCTTTAGCAAGGGAAGGATCTTGCCCAAGGATACAGTTTTAATTTATTTGGGTATTTTTTCTCTACCACTGTGTTGTGCATGATGGCTCAAAGTCAGAACCTGAGTGAAGAGCCACATAACTAATGTTCCTTTACTTTTGTAATAAGAGCATCAGGTACTGATATCAATGGTTCAAGGATTTTGTCATTGAAGTCAATTAACTCTCAAGGATGCCTATGGTACTTTTTAATGGGGAAAAAAAGGCTATCACATGTTATGCAAGGCCATGACCTATAGTTTCAATCTCAAACCTAACTAATTAAGTTTTAATATTTCCACCTAATTCACAGTAAAGGAAACAGAGTCAGGTAAATTTTGTAAATATATTTTTTTTTAATTTAAAATTTTTTTTGGTGGGGCAATGAGGGTTAAGTGACTTGCCGAGGGTCACACAGCTAGTATGTGTCAAGTGTCTGATGCCAGATTTGAATTCAGGCCCTCCTGAATCCAGGGCTGGTGCTTTATCCACTGTACCACCTAGCTGCTCCCTAAATGTATTTATTTTCATAGAGAATTCACAGTTGTATATAAAGGGGAAGGGGAAGGAAAACAGCCGTATAAAACCTCAAAGATTGAGATAGCAGTCAAACCAAATCACTAACAAATCACTAAATGTAAAAGCTGAAGTAAATTAAGCACTATGTTCTAAACATTTGCAAATGAATGAGTTTCCACATTTTTCAAAAACAAGTCATACCTAGGACATTTCTTGCCTTCAGAACTGCAGCATGGATTCAAAAGACTGGCTATAAAGAATAAGTGCCACAAATGGCAACTATTTTTACCTTTAGGTCTATAAGGCTTAGCTCTTAAAATATATAATTTGCAATATGGTGTTTGTTTTTTACAATAATATTAAAATATCATAGTTAATACAGAAATCTATAGAACTCACAGCAGGATTGAAGCCATATTTTTCAGTTAAATGTAACCAGGTCAAGAACAATATATACAATTTTAGATCACATTCATTGTTAATCATTTGGGCAATTTTGTATTAGGATGTGATCAAAAGTTATTTCAAATTTTAAGGCTAAAAATAATCTCAGGATATAAGTAAAATATTCAAGGGGTTTTCTTGATTTACACATTAATGAATAGTTCAAAATGTTCAAATAGCTACAAGATAAAATTTCTCTTTCCTTCTCTCATGTGAGGCACCCTCTTCTACATAAGTGTAGGGAAACAGAAATTGTTTGTTCTGGCCACCAAATAGTACCAAATAGTACAAAAGAGTTGCTAACAGATATACAGAATAAATGCAGGAGTATGGAACATGAAAAAGTGATGGTCTTGGCAATTTTACCTAGGCTTTAAAAAAAAAAATCATGTCATTCGAAGTATGGGAGCTAAGGAAAGCCTTATCATCCCAGGCTTTACATGTTTTATGTGGTGTAGAATCTGTTAAGTGAGTCATGAGGTAAGATGTTTAAAATCTAATTGTGATGTATAAAAATCTAATGTGTGGTTGCCTTAAATTAGAAACTCATAGCACCAATCTTTGGGGCTTTAAGAATTTATTAAAGTTTAATAGGGGTTAGTAAAGAGAACACATGGAGTTCAGAAGGAAAGACCCTAGCTCCCTCACCTGTTTCTCCAATGAAAGGAAGGATCCTAGTTCTCTCGAGTGGAAGTTCCCTGTGGGCCTACCCTGGCATGGTCCCTACACACAGCTCCAAGCTAGTTGGCTGGTAGCATTGATTGACACGATTTACAGGCATTTCTATGAATAGATGTAACTTACAGATGCTAGTCACATACTTTCTCCTCAGGGTTGGCGCTGCTCTGGTTCTTACAATGTCTTTCACAACAGGGCGGTCACACTCTGATTCTTACAGGGGCCAGACATAAAAAGGACTTTTCTAAAACCACAGCAAATAGTTTACACTGGCCAGAGAACTCAAGGCACACCATGAGAAAAGCAATCAAAAGCATGTATTTAATATTAGACTAAGAGAATCTGCAAGCAATTGTTAGCTACCTGGCTTGGTATGGGATTTTATAGCCTTTGGCTATGAACTTAAAAACTATGTCAAGCAGAGATTTACTAGCCACTACAAATCAACAGATGGACCATGGAGTAGCAGATGGACCTGAAGAAACAAAAAAACAATGCATAGTACTAGAGAACAGCTTAGTAACTATGAGACCAGTGTGGACAATCATCAGAGATTAGAGAAAATGTGTCCATTAGAAATAATGAAGACATGAAGCCCAGCAGAGAAAAACAGCACTATGATGATACCATTAGGGAATATAAGGACTTGGCATTATAAAAGTATTAATTACCACAACTACATATGTGAGCTCAAAACAAATATGTTTGATCCCTTCATATGAACTCTTTGTTTGTGTGCCCTATAATCTTAGTTACAAAAATAGCAAATACTGGAAGTGGCATTTAATCATATGTCTCTCCTGATTCTAAACTTAGCACTAATTCCATTATATGAAAATGCCTTTCCCATAATTATATTTTATATTGTTTTTTAATCAGTTCAACCATGCTTCATATTTTATCCTGAAATTTCTTAGTAGGGAGCCCAACAGAATTCATTTGGTCCATCTGATTTTCTATTCTCACTTCTTCCACACTATTGTCACATTTCCCACTTCTCTTTGAGCATTAGACTATGTTCATGCAAGAATATTAACTGTATAAAGATACACTAATATTCCAGCTCATCCTTTTCATATCTTTTACTCTCTTCATATGTTTGTTCAGTTTCTATGTGAAATATATTGCCAGCTCTTCAAGAATCACCTGAAAATATATAATTATTGGTGGTCAGTCAAACTAATAAACAAATCATCCCCACCCCATTGATGCCTTCATTAGGTTAGAGTACATCTTATGTGAATCAGTCAATATTAGGTGTCAATATGAGGACTGGATATCTCTAATTGAATCAATAAATCAATTAAAGGTATTTCAGTTAGATGTGGCTATACCCTGAGGTGCTTATATAAAACAAGGGAGCTATTTTGTGATTAGGAGTTTGAGTATCTAAAAGCAGAGCAGAGAGAGAATTCCAGACAAAATTCTAAGAAGGAAACACTTGACAGAGGAGACAAAATTCCCAACATTTGCTTTGGTTCTATTTTATCAGGATTTTTTTTTTCAATTATCCATTTCCCAGTAAAATGTAGGTTCTCTAAGGGTAGGGACAATTTGTTTTTACATTTATCTCTACAATACTTAGCACAGAGCTTTATACATAGTTAGCAAATAAATGTTGCTTGAATGAGATTTTCTACATCAAGTAATCTTACATAGCAAATGGAAACTGATGTATTGTCTCACAGTAATCTTTCCTTGTTCTTTTGTGATTTTATTGACTTCTCTGAAGGACAATCAATTGATGAAGGAAGTCATAATCAATCCCCACCCCACCCCGCCAGAGTATAGTCAATTCATTTTTTTAGAAATTAAAAACAACATTGTAATAGATTTTACCATGTCAAATAATCATAATCTCCAAGCAATTTCCAATGAAAACCTTTCAAAATGTGCAAATCTATCAGGAGATATCAAAATTATAGGGTCTCAGGATGAAGTATAAATCATATTCATCACTCTGTCAGCTAAAAAAGTTGTCAAAAGATTGCTTTTAGCAGTGAGGATGAAGAAGTTGAGCTTAAAGACCAAAAGATTTATTCAACTACAAAAATAAATTCTTTCATCTACATGAGTAATTGGCAACAGAACATTAACTATCAAAGAATAATAGCAAGATATCGACTTGTACCAGTCCAATGAAAAATACAACATCCTAATCATCACCACCACCACTAGCACTATCATTCATTTCCATCACGCATAAAGATTTTTAAAAGTGCTTTCTTTACATCAAACTTACAAAGTGCAAATTTTCATATTCTGACACATCCAGCAAATTTTCATATTCTTATGGATCAAAGATCTAATCTATGTGGATTTCCCCTGCTTCATCCATATGTACTTTCTAATTTTCTGAAAGTTTTGTTGTTTAGTTGTTATTTTTCCCTATGCTCTTCCATAAATGTACCATGGATGATTTCTACTCAAAATTCTAGGGGTCTTCTACTACATGAAGTTTTCTTAACTTGGGGGCTGTGAAACTTCTTTTAGAAAAGATTTTGATAACTATTTCATAAAATGTAATTTCCTTCATAATTCAATTTTATACATTTAATAATATTATTTGGAGGAGTCAATTGTCTTCACTAAACTGTCAAAGGCATCCACTGTGCATTTACACACATATGCATGCATACACCAATAATAATACCCACTCTAGATTGCTTAAGCATTTCATAGATACTAGCATGCATCCACACTCTCATTCCCTCTCTACATGGCCAGACCTCTCCATTTTGGGTCAAATCATCATTGGTAATACTATAGTCCACTTACATGCATCATTTGATTTTTCACTGTCCTTTTAGTATCCTGAAATTTTGATACATCTGAGATTGTGGCATTCCAAGATTCTCCACAATAAAGCCTTATAAGTAGAATATTGATATTGAAAACTAGGGTTTTCTTCCGAGGAAAGTTTAAGATTGTTTTAATGCCCACATAAATATCACTACTCATTTGTTACAGATAGGAAAACTGAGCCTCAGAGAGGTTAAGTCAACTCACTGTCACAGAGCTAGCAAGTGTCAGAGCCTTGACTTATACTCAAGACTCTAAACTCTAAATCAACAACTCTTTCTACAACATACAAATTGCCCTCACCCAAGTCCTAATGCAAATCTGGAAGTTACATGAGTTTGCTAATTTAAATGTTTCTTTTTCCCCAGTGGAAATGATCTTCAAATAAGAATGTGTTCTTATAATATGTCAAGCATATAGAATTTGAAGTTGTTTGATAGTTTTATATGTTTGTGATCAATCAGAAGATATAATAAAAAATAGCTGATATTAACAGAACACCTTTCAGTTTGCAAAGTGTTTTGCATACCTTATTAATTTTAATCCTTACAAAAAACACTGTGAAATGGGTATTATAGCTATTCCCATTCTAAAGATTAGTAAATTTAGGCTGAGAGATTTTAATAGGTTTTCCAAGGCTAATATAACTATCAAAATATCTGAGGTGGACTTTGACCAGAGGGTTTGTAGACTCCTGTCCATTACTCTACCCGTTTTGCCATCTGCCTTATGATTAGATGAATGGCATTTTCCTACAGTCCAAGCTGACAGTGTCAATGTCATTTTTGGCTCTCACTTCCAGAAGTTAACAAGTCAGAGGGAATTGGTGCAAAAAGCCATTATGAAGCAAAAAGCTATTAAGCTTCACATCCCAGCACATCCTTCTGTGACATCAAGCAGTAGGACATCAATAATCAACTGACAAGCATCTATTAAACTTCTACTAGGTGCCAGACACTATGCTAGGTACTCTGATTACATGGACAAAGAATAAACCTGCCACCTCACAAAGAGCTTATATTCAAATTAATATGGCTGGTAAGTCCAAAAGGAAAATATAGTTTTCAAAATTGTGTCTGATGTTTTTGACCACTACAACCTTATTTATGTGAATAAATAAGTAGTGTTTTTAATAATGCAAATATTGGGTTTTTTTAAAGGTTCACACAATTCTAATAAAAATGCTATATGAAAACTTTTTGAAAAACCTTCCAAATAATACCAGTAGTACCAATCATTCTTTAGGAATTAAAGGTCAGATAAATTACTGTTCTCTATTTAATTATGGATGACACCACATCTTTTATTGTGGCAAAAATATCTTCATTTTGACTTAGCATATAAAAATATTAGATGAAATATAACAATAAATGTAAAAAAAGTTTAAAATAAAAGAACAGAATTGCATATACAATACTTTTTCTATATATGCCAATACCAAAGACCAAATTTTTACATATTGTGGGAATTTATTGTGATTTGGGGACCCTGCCTTTGGGCTGAGATTAAAAAGCCTTAGGCCCTCAGGGTTCTTCTCTGTGTAAGAGGGGCTGGTGCCCCTCCCCCTCCACTTCAGCTGAGCTGGGAAGCACCGTGGGCCTTAAGAAACACAGGCCAGCTGGACAGAGATCCCAGGCTTGCCTTGGCAGTCCCAGGCACACAGCAGGGGGCATGGGTCCCTTGAGCCCTGGGTGTGGTGTGCACAGCAGACTTGAGCACCCCAGCTGCAGCCCTAGCATAGACGGCGTATTAGCTTGGTGTGTGTGGGGGCGCAGGGAACCTGAGGTTTGAGGGGAGAGAAGGAAGGTATATACCAGGGAGTTAGACAGTAAGGGAGGATGGACAAAAAGAAAACAATGGAGGATGGACAAAAAGGAGGGATGCCGGCGGATGGAGAAAGCAAGAAGTGTGTGTGTGTGTGTGGGGGGCGGACTGAAGGAGAACAGACAGAGAAAGAATGGTATGGAGAAAAGGTATTTTTATTGAGTTAGACAGGGGTGGGGGACACCAAAGGACTAGGAGGATTCAAGGAGGTCGGTGAGAGAAGAAGAGCTTGGGGATTCATCATGATATTACAGAAAGGGGGTTCACTAAGGAGACTGAGGCTATGGTAGTGAGAGAGAAGTTAAAGAGTGAAGCAAGGGGCTTGGAGTTAGAAGAAAGGAGCTGAGCAGTAAAAATGCAGGGGAGCTGGAGTGAAGGTGAAAAGGAGTGAAAGTTGGAGAGGATTGGAGACAAACCAGTCCAAGCAGCATACCCTCAGGCAAGAGGCAGTAATGGCACTTATTATATTAAAAGCAGACAGGGCTGGTATAACTTTGCATTTCTTATCTCTTGCATTTATTTTTATAAATAAACCCTGCTTTGATTATTTAATTAAGAGGCTTCTTAATGGTTTGCTTATCAATTTGGGAGTGGAGCAGTGTGGAGAAATTTTTAAAAGGCCCTAACAGATTGGCTTTGGAAATTAATAGCAGTCAGATAGCCAAACAGTCAAAAATCCAGATTAGGCTCCCCAGCCAGATTAGTCCCCCCAAGTTAGTTAAAATACTTTTACATTTGAATCGCAACCATGAAGGGATTTATGGCCCAATTATAACTTTTCTAAATTTATAACTTTTCTAAACTTATGGTTTTTCTTATAGATATAAATTTTTCAGATTAGTTATCGTTAATATTTTTTTACAATATCTATGACAAAATTCAAAGCAAATGTCATATTTTCAGATAAAAATAATCAGTTATTTCCTATACTGAGAACACTAATTCAACTAAACCCTTTGTGTTGTTTGCAGCAATAAAATAAAGAGAAAAGTGCCAAGGGAGATTTTAGGAACAAATGATTTACCCTTTTATCTGAACATTTTCCACACAGTTGGATTTTTAAAAAAATATGTTTCATGTCTAGGCTAACTAGATGAGAGACAGAGGTTGAATAAAGGAGTAAGTAGAGGTAGATATCAATAGAGCATAAACTTATTGAGATCAGGTATTCAATATCAATTGTTAGATTCAAATTCTAAACAGTTCTTGCCACCCCCCACATTTTACATGCACAATTGCCATTTTAGTCTTAAAACATTACAGTAGGCCATTTTTATTACATCAGTTATGTGGAAATTAATTTTGATATGGGGACCCTATCTTTGGGCTGAGATTAGAAAGCCTGAGGCCCTCAAGGTTTTTTCTGTGTGAAGGGCTGGTGCCCCTCCCCCTCAGCTTCAGCTGAGCCAAAAAGTCCTGTGGGCTAATATGCCAGGTCAGACAGCTGCGGGGAGGGATCCCCAGCTCCCTCCACCCTGAGAACATCTATCCAAGAGATCTCGGGCTCATCCAGGCTGTCCTCTAGCGTAGCCCGTGCAGAGGTCCCTGGGTGCACAGCAGGGGCACGGGCCCCTGGAGCCCTGGGTATGGTACACACGAGACACTCAAGCGTTCCCCTGCAGCCACAGCCCTGGTGTGGCTGAAGGATTATCTTGGTGTGTGTGGGGGCACAAAAAGCCCTGAGGTTTGAGGGGAGAGAATGAAGATATATAAAACCAGAGAGTTAGACAGTAGGGGGGCTGACAAGACTAAGGAAACAGAGAAGGACGCAGGGCGCAGCAAAGGTGGCAGACGGAAGACTGACGGAGCAGACAGACAGAACAGGAGGCAGCGGAGAGCACAGAAGCAGTCAGCACAGGGTACAGGTTGGAGAAAGCGAAGATTGAGGGGTAATGCTAGAAGAAGGTCCATTGGTACGCAGGAGGAGGCTAAAAATGTTCGAGGCACAGCAGGTGGAAAGAGACACGCCGGGGACACAGTCAGGTTGTACATTTTATTTCCCTGTGATCTTAATTTTAAATTGTATCTCATAAATAAACCCTCTGCTGTTAAAATGGAAGAGGCTTCTTAATCTTTTGCTTATCAATTTTGGGAGTGGAGCAGTGTGGTGGAACTTTATAAACGGCCCATATTAAGTTAATAGCAGTCAGATAACCAAACAGTCAACAGTCCCAGATTAAGTACCCCAGTCAGATTAGGCCTCCCAAATTAGCCCTAGTCATTTAAAATATTTCCACAGTTATTAGCACACAATCTTGAAATGGATTTGTATTGTTTTATATAAATGTGTATTTAGTTTTATGCATGTTGTATTTTCCTGAAAGCACTTAATAAATTTTCACTCAATTCAGTTGAATTCAGAATGAAGATATGAGGGGAATGCATATTAGTCTTTTAAAATCAAATCCATAAAACAAGTAGTTATTTATTGATTAACTCCATCTCAGATGATTCCTTATATTTAACTTTCTTTACAATTAATGGGAAAATACATATTTTAAATTAATAAGATGGGCTTACTCAGGCCACTTTCCCACCACGTTGGTATCACCAATCTTCACTGCCTCCAAACTTGTCCTTCTACTCCTACTCTGGGGCCATGATCTCCTGGATGGTAAGAGTTTTACCAAACCTAACTAGTTCCAGTCATAACCCATCATATTTCATTCATTTTCCTACTATGTAGCTTCTCAATCGCCAATTCACTGACCACTCCAACACTTTGTAGGAACAGTAATCAAACCAGTACTACATCCCCATGAATGGCATACAATTCATTGCTTTATGACTGAACTCACCATGCTAGTGACTTCCTATATCAAAACACTTCTCCTTTGTGAGAGGTCCTGATTTATTTACATGTTTCCTCTCCTATAGAAAAAGTACACTCCTTGAGGTCAGGAATTGTTTTGCCTTTTTGTATTTGACCGATTTGTATCTGTGTTTGACACGTAGTAAACATTTTTCTTTTTTTCTTCTTTTTTCTTTATTTTGGCAGGGCAATGAGAGGTAAGTGACTTGCCAAAGGTCACAAAGCTAGTAAGTTTCAAGGGTCTGAGGCCTGATTTGAACTCAGGTCCTTCTGAATAATCTAGGGCTGGTGCTTTAATCACTGTGCCACCTAGGTGCCCCATATAATAAACATTTAATAAATATTTGTGTTTTTATCATTGATTTTAAAAGTGTGATTCATATAGAAAATCAAACTTAAAAACTATTTAATCTAAATTATGTTTCTAGGTAGCTTTTATTCAGATGACAATGAAAGGAACTGATTTACAAGGTTATCTTGGGGGAAAATGAGTTACAATCCTGTTGATGTTGATGATTTCCTTTTATCCTGTATAGAGAACTAGTATTTTGGGACACTAACAGGGAAAGGAAAACCTTTGGATATGAAGAACTGGGTTCTACCACTTTTTAGCACTATGATTAAGTAAATCACCTGACCTCTTTATACTTTAGGTTTTTTATATGCAAATAAGAAAAATAGCACCTTTACTCCTTCCCTTACAAGGCATTGTGGAAAAAAAAAACATTCTGTAAAACATTAAAAGCAACAGCTTGTAGTAGAGCAATAAACCAATAATGCAATTGAACCACTTATATTCATGAATCCACATCATATACATTCAAAAAAGAATGTTACCATCTATTAAGTCTGAACATCTAAAAATATATCACAAAATGTTTTTTTTTTTCTGTCATAAAATATCTGGTCACAGTATATTGTACCCTTCACTCACCTCTTTGACCCCTCCCCATTTAAATAAACATCTTTAAATCCTGTGAACTACACTCATGGACCCACATATACTGATCAGATTAGTTTATAAAGTAAGCTGGGTTCTTGATTAGTGTGAATACTCTATAACCTGAAATGGTCACATTATTCAAATTCACACTACATATTTCCATTGGGCTGAAACTAATTGCCATATTTTACATAATTATAACATTGGGGAATGCAAATTCAAACACATATAACCACTTCAGGGAATTAATTATTTGCACTAACCAGGACTTAGATGTATTACAAACTATTTTAAACTTCTGAAGTCAGAGATGAGAACTTGGCATTTAATGGTTTGGGGTTAGTTCAGCCCATACCTCTCTAATACTTGAAGTTAAGCTAGAACTAAGATTGATAATTATCTTTATAAAATAGCCTTCTCCTCCTGCAAAACTGGAGTTCTCTTAATATAGAAACAAAGAAGGCCAAGTAGATCTATCCTTTCTCATGGTCTAGAAGTAAGGATAAGAGATTTAAGTTGCTTGGGTGAGCAAAACCTAGGGATATCCTCTCAAAGACATTTGACTCTGATTCATAAATGACTCTCCTCCCTCCCCAGTTTTACTATTGAATTGCACTCTAGCTTTTCATAATTTTAGAATCATAGACAGTGCTAGAAAGGGACCTCTTAGGCCACTTAGTGTTTCTAGTCCTCAAATTTTATAAGTGAGTAAATTGAGGCTTAGAGAATTTAAATGACTTTCTCAAAGTCACATAGGAATTTAGTGACAAGGGATTTGGATCCAGGATATTTTAATCCACATACAGTGCTATTTCCACTACATTAGATTTCTTTCCTTTTCTTCCTTTAGGTAGATTCATTGATGTATAGACACTTAAAACACAGACCCTAGGTATCATCTACTCCATTCCTGCCACCTATCTCCAATCACCATTATATATATATGTATATATATATGTATATATATGTATATATATATATATGTATGTATGTATATATGTGTGTATGTGTATATATATATATATATATATATATAAAATGTAATATAAAATAATGTATAATAAGTAAGGAACCTGAGGCTCAAAATCAGATAGTATATTAATGGTAGATCTTGGCCTCCAATCTAGGTCTCCTGATGTCACATCCAGTGCTCTTTGTTCTCTTATTGGAAATTCATAGGCTATTTAAATTTTTAAGTCTTTCAAGTAAGCTATTAATTTTATTTTTAAATTTTTTTTCAGGGCAAAGGGGGTTAAGTGACTTGCCCAGGGTCACACAGCTAGTAAGTGTCAAGTGTCTGAGGCTGAATTTGAACTCAGGTACTCCTGAATCCAGGGCTGGTTCTTTATCCATTGTGCCACCTAGCTGCCCCAAATTTTATTTTTAATAAGTAAATTAACCCTGAATAGTCTGGAACTTGTGAATTATGGTTTTGATTAGGAGAAATATTTATTTAACTATTATAATTCTAATAATGAAGAATCACAAAGATATAGAACTAGCCCACTATCCTTCATAAATCCCTGAGGTACCTAATATATTAATGTGAGCTAGTAAATTTGTGGCATGATCATTAGGGCTTTCCAATTTCTTGATTCCTTTCGAGAAGATTTTCATCACCAAAAGGTCTCTGCTATACTTATTTTTACTTTTTTTCTGTGAACTCTTTAATTGACTTCCTGCTGTCAATCATGTCAAGTTTCCTTCTGCTCTTTCTTTGGTTTCCCTATCAATTATTTTCTATTCCCTAAGTTATGGGCAAAGAGTTTTGATTAATGTCTCAGCCTCCATTCCCTCAATAAAGGCATCACTTTAATACAGAAAATGAGTAACTAAACAAGAAAGCAAACTAACAAACAAACAAAAACTGACAATTTTTTTTTCAAAGTCATGATAATAGTTCTTCTTTCTGAGTTACTTTGAAACCACTTGACTTTCCCTCAAGTTTGAAACCATTTACCAGACACTAATTTATTTTTCACCATGTCAGCTAACACCTCTATTTATTTTCAAGGGTCCTTTGGATTTTGACTTGAATATTAGTAGTTACAAAACACTTTATATGGGAGAAACTAATTTTGTGCCCCAATTATTTTGTTGTTTAACTTTATGATTCTATAAATTCTCCCTCCAAAACATATCCATGCCCTCCTCTCTACTCAAACCCTAATTCTGGCCTAAATCTAGACCAACTTTTTTAAACTATTGCAATAGACTCATTATTAATTTCCCAAAGCTACCAAAATGGATATTGGTAAGACACGGATATTAACATTTCACTCTCCTATTTAAGAAATTTCAGTAGCTGTCTATTGTTTCTAGAATAAAATATAAAATGGTGTCTTCGAAATTTAAAACACTCCCAAATTTAGTTCCAATCTATCTTTTCTGACTGATTATGGGTTATATCCTCAGTACTTCACACAATCTGAAATTCTACTCAGATTATATTATTTGCTCTTCCCTGTACACAGTATTTCACTGGCCATCTCTGTCTTTACACGGGTTTACCTTTTTTTCTGGAATCCTCTCCCTCTTGGTTTTCCCCTTCTTAAAATCCCTGGCTTCCTTACAGGTACAAGTGTCATCACCTACAATAGAACATTCCTAATACCCTCATTCATTAGTTTTCCAAATTATAGTACTTCATATTTATTCTAAGTCTTTTAAAATTTTACTAATCAGTATATATGCAATTTCCCCTAGTAGAATGGAAGTTCCATGAAGACACAGAATATTTCAAATTTTGCATTTCTTTTCCTAGCCCCTACTGGCAAATAACAGGATGTGTGTGTGTGTGTGGGGGCAATTGGGGTTAAGTGACTTGCCCAGGGTCACACAGCTAGTAAGGGTCAAGTGTCTGAAGCTAGATTTGAACTCAGGTCCTCCTGATTCCAGGGCCAGTGCTCTATCCACTGTGCCACCTAGCTGCCCCCTAAATAATAGGAATTTTTTAAAAGTTTGTTGAAAGAAAATAAATTAAATTGAATCAGTTATCTTTTGTGTATTTCCCACAAAATATTCTCAAATTGGAACTTTTTTTTTTTAATGGAGGCCTTTTCAAGTGTGTGGCATTAAGGACCTAGTGGAAAATAATTTGTTTTATTGTTTTTTCCCCTTACTTTCCATTTGGGGAAATTATGTTCTTTTGGGAATATAAGGGTACAATCTTTTTCTCTATTCCTTATTATTCATTCAGCACCGAGAAAATTCTTAACTTTTCTCTCCAGGTGTTAACATTTTCTACCTGATCTCTCAATCCTTCTCTCTGCCTTCCATAAAAAAATCAACTATTCCAGCCCTGCCCTTTCTTATCTCTTCCTTATCCATAATTTCATTTTCTTCAAAGTCAAAGATCTATTTAGAAATACATGATTGCTAGATAAGTGAGAAGACAGATATCAGTTTTCTGAAATCAAATGCATATACTCAGTTGCTGAGCAAAGGACTTTGTTTTTAATCTCCTGTAATACAATAGTGATCAGAAGAAACCAAATAAAAAAAAATGCCTGTGTTAATATATGATCACAACAATGTATTGAAAAAGGAGCCATATGTTCAAATAAATTGTTGTTTGGGAGCTGATTTTTTTCTCCTAAGTGTGAACTGATTTGCTATTTCAGTGTTATGTTATTATAGGCACCATGGCAAAATGATTTCAACTAATTAAGTGTGAAAGTGATATGTGTTTAAGTACTTTAAATATTGTATATGCCACGATTATGTATATGCACATGAAGATAAATATTTCTTTTCTTTTTTAGGTAAAATAGTTCCACAAAAAGCAAAATAACAATGTCCTTTCCTTAAGTATATGTGTTTCATCGTGTGCTCAATGGAGTAGATTCAGTCAGCATACCCTTTGTGGAGTAGTCAACTACTACAATTTTATTTGATTGTTAGGAATCTAAAAATAAGTCTTTTTAAAATGTTCTGAAAGCCAAGAATATAAAAGAACTTGGAAATGATTTTTAATGCCAAATTATTATAAGAACACTGAAGTAACTCCTTTGTTGCAGGAAACAACAGCAACAAAAAAAACCTAGGGTAGAAAACTTTTTCTTACCGCCCTGAGATGCTATATGTCTAAAATGGATTTTTAAAGACAGTGTTGTGATATCAAAATATCTTTGGTGTGTCTCAATGTCCCCAGATAATAGATAGATAGATAGATAGATAGATAGATAGATAGATAGATAGATAGATAGATAGATAGGTAGATAGAAAGATGAGCCAGACCATTTATTGAACACAGTGTACCTGATACTATATTAAGCACTGGGGTTACAAAAAGTAAGAAATAAAGATAGTCCCTACTTTAACTGAGCTTATGTTCTAATGGAGGAAGACAGCATATGTAGGAATGCAGGGGGCAGGGTAGAAAAACTAAATGGGCAAGGCACATATGAAGGTAGGGCAGTTATAGCAAGTTTTCTCCTTAGTATTTATAAATACTTGATTAGAGGGGATTTCTGTGGAAGAGCCAAGATGGCAGAGGAAACACAGTAAGCTATCAGAACTCATGACATGACAGATCACTCCAAAAACACTCCAAATAATGCAATAGGACAATTCCTGGAGCAGCAGAACCCACAAAAGAATGGGCTGAGATTATTTTCCTGCCAAAGATGGCTTAGAAGGTCAGCAGGAGGGGGCTTCTGTGCCGGGGTAGGAGTGGAGCCGAATCCTGAGGTTATGGGAAACAGACCCAGTCCCAGGCAGGCCTTACCAGAGAAAGAGACCCCCTGAGCTTCTGAATCAGCTGTTTATCTTTTTTTGGGGGGGCTGAGGGGGACAGTCGGGGTTGGTGAGTGTCTTGTGTCTGAGGCTGTATTTGGGCTCATGTCCTCCTGGGACCAGGGTGAGCTTTGTCCACTGTGTCACCTAGCTGCCCCATCATAGCATCTTTAGTGTAAAATTGAAGGGGGAGATGAATGCATTGGGGGAGGGGAAAGGAGAGAAGTAGAATGGGGTGAAATCCAACATGAAAGAAACAGGAAAGGGCTTAAGGAGTGGGGGGAGAGAAGAGGGAGGAGCAGGGCAGTGAATGAACCTTACACTCATCAGAATTGCCTCAAAGAACTTAATCTCATCAGAGTTGGCTCAAGGAAGAATAACATGCACACTCAATTGGGTGGAGTAATCTAATTAATTCCCTGCAGGAAAGTAGGAGGGGAAGGGGATAGGGTGTGGTGAAAGAAGGGAGGGCAGATTGGGGGAGAGGGCAGTTAGAAGCAAATCCCCTTTGAGGAGGGATAGGGTGAAAGAAGATACATGACAGAGGAAATATCATGGGGAAAGGAATAGTATGGAGGGAAACAGTTAACAAATAGTAACTGTGAAAAAGAGAAAAGGAAAAAATTGTACAAACAATATATATTTATAGCAGCTTTTGGTGGTGGCTAAGAATTGGAAATTGAAGGAATGCGCATCAAGTGAGGAATGACTAAACAAACTGTGGTATATGATTGGAATGGAATATTATTGTGCTATAAGAAAGGACAAATGGGATGATTTCAGAAAAACCTGGAAAGACTTATATGAACTGATGTATAAGCAGAACCAGGAGAACATTGTGCACAGTGACAGCAACATTATAGTCCTATGACTAATTGTGAATGACTTTACTCTCAGTAATACAATGATCTAAGACAATCACAAAGGAGTAATGATAAAGCATACTATCCACCTCAAAAGAAAGAACTGATATTGATGTAGCACAGACTGAAGCATGCTATTTTGTGTTTTCTTTCTTTTGTTTTACTTGAGTCTTTTTATATAAAATGACTAATATGGTAAAAAAAAAAATTAAATAAATACTTTGGTTAAAGCACCAGTCCTGGATTCAGGAGGATATGAGTTCAAATCCAGCCTCAGACACTTGACACTTACTAGCTGTGTGACCCTGGGCAAGTCACTTAACCCCAATTGCCTCACCAAAACCAACCAAACAAACAAATAAATAAATGATTTAATTAATTAATTAATTAATACTTGATTAGAGATAAGTAAAGGTCAAGGTAGGAATATTGTAGAATCCAAACTGGAAAAAAGAATAGAACAAGTTTGTTTATTTGTTTTCCATGCATATATCTGTATTGCATGAGTAGAAAACTGGGATTGGCAAGTAGAGTCAGATAGCAGGCAATCTCTTTCCAAAAGATCACAAATGTGTCATAGGCTAAAAATGGTAAATACCTTCTTCTTTAAAAATAGTTGCTGAGAGGAGGCAGCTAGATGGTGCAGTGGATAGAGCACCAGCCCTGGATTCAGGAGGACCTGAGTTCAAATTTTACCTTGGACACTTAAACACTTACTAGCTGTGTGACGCTGGACAAGTCACTTAACCCCCATTGCCTTACAAAAACAAACAAAAAAATAGTTGCTGAGGTCATAGATACTGCATTCTATGTTAGTCAATAAATATAATTTGAATCTCAAAATTTCAAGAATATATTACTATTATAAAGTTAATCTAGTATAAATATATTTGTAATATGTTTTAGAAACATAGATATATATTAAAATACTAAAGCTTTTAATATTGAATTACTAAATTAATTCTTTGGGAAGGAATGATATAGTAGGTGATAGAACAGCAAAATTAGAAAACTTTAGTTTGAAAAATATGATAAATCTATTAATAAATTAGAAATCAATATAAGCAAATACTTTTGAAAATTGTTATTTTTTCTAAATAGTAATATTTTAAATAGTCAATTTTATCCTAATTGTGCTGAATTAATGAAAAAAGGTGTTAAATACAAAATAGGTTATAGAAATCTGTTTTCGAATATAAAGACAGAAGTTTCCTTTCTCCCTTATTATCAGTCCCAATAATAGTCAATCAGTAAAATTTATTAAATAAACTATGTGCCAGATATATAGGGAAGTGAGTTTGTATTGTTGTTTCCTGAAGTACATCACTGGGAAATCTACTTTGAGATTAACATGAACCCATTGAATGCCATCCATTGAGATCCAACCATCCACCCAATGCTGAAACTACCTCACCACCTTGGAAGCACTGAAAACCTACAGACCCTCAGAAAACTACAGGATGAAAAACCTGAAGTCTAGGACAGTGCCCACTCAACCTGGGGAACATAGCCCAATTTTACCATAAAGTTAAAAATCAGAAAGACACTTGATTAAGCAGCTTTCATTTTAAAGGAATGGAGGGCTTGGAATATGAAAATCTGGAAGTCAAAGGAGCTAGGATTACAACCAAGAATAAACTACCCTATAAAACAGTATAATCCTTGAAGGGGAAAATGGATATTCAATTTAATGGAGGACTTTCAAGCATTGCTGATGAAAAGAACAGAGCTCATTTTTTTTTAAAAAATGACTTTCAGATACAAGACTCAAAATCATAAAAAGGTAAGCAAGAAAGAAAAGTCATTAGGGATTCAATAAGCTTAAACTTATTTACATTAATATGTGGAGAAATAATACTAGTAACCCCTCAGAACTTTATCATTTTGGGGAAATTAGAAAGAGTATACATAGTCAGAAGGCATGGATGTAAGATGACAATGATGGAATGGTTTTTAAAAATAAAATGAAAGGGTGAAAAAAGGGGGAAGTACTGAGAGGAGGAAAGAAAAAATAGGCAAAATTATGACACATAAAAAGGCATGAAATGAAAAGCTTTTTCAATGTAGGGGAAAATGTGGGTAGGATGGTGCTGTGTCATGCTTAAACCTTACTCTCATAGGAATTGGCTAAAAAAGATAATAACATACATACTAAGTTGAGTGTAGAAATCTATCTTAACCTTCAGGGAAGTAAGAAGGGAAAAGGCTAAAAGAAGGGGAGGGGAAGACTGATTGAAGAAGCTAGGATTATGGGAAGTAGTCTTCAGAAGAGAAAGATACTTTTGAGAAGACAAAGTAAAAAGAGAAGGAAAATCAGGGAAAACAGAATGGTGAGAAATACATAATTAGTAATCATAACTGTGAATGTGAAGGGGATGAATTTAACCATAAAATGGAAGCAGATAGCATAATGGATTAAAAATTAGAATCTAGCCTGATATTATTTACAATAGAAACCCTTTAATGAGAGTAATGCACAGTGAAAATAAGAGGCTGGAACAGAATCTATTATGCTTCAATTGAAGTGATAAAAGTAGGGACAAGAATCATAATCTTGGATAAATCAAAACCAAAAAGAGACATAATTGAAAAAGATAAGCAGAGAAACAAAATTTTGCTAAAAAGTACTATGGAAAAATGAAGAAATATAAGTATGAAATATATATGCATCAAATAATATAGCATCCAAATTCTTAAGGGAAAAGTTAAATTAATTATGGGAGAAAGTAGATAGCAAGACTATACATTTATACTGCTCTCTCAGAACTAGATAAAAATAAGCATAAAATAAACTATGCATGGCTAGTTCAACTTCAGAAACTATTAGCATAATTAACCATATCCATAACAAAACCAGCAAAAACATAGATGTTAAAAATATTTTAATGAAATGCAACATACATTCCTATTAAATGTCCTAGAAATCATAAGAATAAATGGAACTGTCTTTAACATGATAAGTAGCATCTTTCTAAAGGCATCAACAAGCATTATTTCTAATGGGGATAAGCTAAAAAGCCTTCCCAGTAAGCTCAGGAGCAAAGTAAGAATGCCCATTATCACCACTATTATTCAATATTGTGCTAGGATGCAAACTATAGCAATAAGAGAAGAAAAGGAAATGAAAATAATTAAAATAAGCAATGAGGAAGCAAAACTCCATCTTTGTAGTTGATGTGAGAGTATACTTAGAAAATCCTAGAGAATCAGCTGAAAATCTGATTGATAAAATTAACAACTTTAGCAAAGTTGCAGGACATAAAATAAACCCATATAATTCATCAGAATATCTATATATTACCAACAAAGTCCAGCAGCAAAAGAAAGAAAGGGAAATTCCATTTAAAATTATTATAGAGAACATAAAATACTTGGTAGTCTACTTGCCAAGATATACCCAGGGTTCATATGAATATAATTACAAAATAATTTTCAAACAAATAAAGTAAGATCTAAACAATTGGAGAAATATTAATTTCTCATGGGTAGCCTGAGCCAATGAAATAAAAATCACAATTCTATATAAATTGATTTTATTATACAGTGCCATCCCAAAATGCCAAAGAATTATTTTACTAATCTATTAAAAATGAAATTCATCTGGAAGAACAAAAAATCAAGGCTATTAAGGGAATCAATGGGGGAAAATGTGAAGGGAGGTGGCCTAGCAGTATCAGATCTCATACTGTATATAGTAATAATCATCAAAACAATCTGCTACTTGATAGGAAATGAAATGGTGAATAAATGTAATAGATTAGGTACACTATACAAAGTGGTAAATTGCTAAAGTAATCTAAAATTTGATAAGCTCAAAGATCCAAATTTTGGTAACAAGGGCTCCCTCTTTGCTAGGAAAACTAGAAAGCAGTTTAGCAAGGTTAAAATGGATACATGATTTATACACAAAAGGTTATATCATAAGCAAATTGGGAGAGCATGGAAAATTTTACATATCTTTGGCTCTATGGATAAGGGAAGAATTAATGACCAAATGGAATTATGGTATGTAAAAATTTTGGTTATATTAAAATTAAATTAAATTATATTAAAATTAAAAATTTTTGTACAAACAAAACCAATGAAGCAAAGATTAGGAGAAAAGCAGGCAACTGAAAGAAAAATTTATAGTGTTTCTCTGATAAAAGCTCATTTCTAAAATATTTAGAGAACTGAGTCAAATTTATAAGAATACAAATCATTCTCCAAATGATAAATGATCAAAGGATATGAACTGGCAATTTTCAGAAGAAGAAACCAAAAGTGCTTATAGTCATATGAAAAATTGTTGCAAATCACTTTTGATTAGAGAAATGAAACTTAAAACACCTCTGAGGTACCATATCTCAAAAATCAAATTGACTACTATGATAGAAAAAAATAAAATGACAATTATTTGAGGGTATTTGGAAAAATGTTGACACTTATGCACTGTTGGAGTTGTGAACTGCTCCAACCACTCTGGAGAGCAACTTGGAATGATGCCTAAGGGTCTACAAAACTGTGCTTACCCTTTGACTCAGTAATACCACTACTAGCTCTGTATCCCAGAGGCACAAAAAGGAAAAAAATATGCATGGATACACAAAAAAAAATCTATGGGTTCTTTTCTGGTGGCAAAGAATTGAAAACTGAGATGATGCCAAACAATTTGGGATTGTCAGTTGTGCTACAGTGTACACTTGGGATAAAATACTATTGTGCTATAAGAAATGACAAGAAGGATGGTTTCAGAAATTCCTGGAATTCTTACATGAACTAATGCAAAGTGAAGTGAACAGAACCAAGAGAACACAGTAACACAGTAATAGTCATCTTGTATGATGATCAATAACTCTGCTATTCTGATCAATATGATGATCCAAAACAATTCCAAAGAATTTATGATGAAAAATATTATTCACCTCCAGAAAAAATAATTGAGAGAATCTGAATGTAGATCAAAGAATATTTTTTAGCTTTCTTTATTGTTCTTTTTTTCTTTTTTTCAGTCTCTGTTTTGCAACATGGCTAATATGAAATTTATTTCAGATGACTTCACATGTGAAAAATCCATTGAATTGCTTTTCTTCTCAAGGAAGGACCTGGGAGTGAGGGAGGGAAAGAATTTGGAACTCAAAATTATAAATAAAAGTTAATTCTTTTACATGTAACTGTTATGTATTAGGCCAAGAGGAGAACTCCATATATCTGCTTATGAGATGTTTTCTGGTCATCCTCCTATCCAAGCCAAAACTTTTCCCCCAGTTTATACATCACTGTTTGGAGGGGATACTTCTCTTGCTTCCTATATACAGGAATTACAAACTAGGCTATGTGAACTCCATGAGGCAGGAGTTGCTGTACAAGCTGGTCCTTTAGATTCTTCCTTGCATGATTTAAGTCCTGGAAATCATGTAGATATTAAGAATTTTCAGTGGGCCAGTGGGACCCAGCCCACTTGGGAGGGACCCTTTCAGGTATTATCGACAACTCCTACTGCTATTAAAATTGGAGAAAAAGAATCTTCCCATGTAAAACCTGCACCACTTGTAGGTAAAATAATTTCAGATAAAACTCAACCAGCTGCTAAAGAGCAAAGAAACCAAACAGAGCCTAGAGGTAATAGCCAGTTCCAATTTGCAAACCTTATCACTCAGTTGCAAACGCTGGGACTCAAGCTCTGTAAGGTATCAGGAGATGGAAATTGTCTTTTCAGAACCCTTGGAGACCAGTTAGAAGGTCATTCAAAAAACCATATCAAACACAGATAAGAAATGGCTAATTATATGCTTAGTCATAGAAAAGACTTTGAGCCTTTTATGGAAAATGATATTCCCTTTGAAAAATATGTTGCTGATTTGAAAAAAGCTGGTATGTTTTCTAGGAATGACACAATTGTAGCCTTTGCAAAACAAAACCAACTGAATGTAATCATTCATCTGTTGAATAAACCCCTATGGCAAATTTGTGGCACAGACTAAGCCAATGCTAAATAAATCCATATTTTCTACCATAATGACCATTTTGGCAGCATTAGAAGAATCACTGATAAGTTGAAAACCCCTGCCACTTTGCCAAGCAGAGAATTTGGGAACCAGTTTATAAAATGTTGTGTACCCCAAATTCTAGCAATATAGGCTCTTACCATAAACAAGCTTTTCCTTCTTCAGGTGAAGAACTTCCCCATCAAGTTTACATGGCTCTGCTTTCTAGAAAGGATTATTGAACCTTATTGCTTGAATTGTAAGGCAATCAATGAAAATATTGAGTCTCATTGATGTTTTATTTCTTTTTGATAAATTGTTTATCACTTCAAGTACCTGCTATTGTTGTTATACTAGATAGAGAATTCATGAATAAGATGGTGTGGTTTACTTGCCTAATGAAGATTCTGTAATAATGTTTAATATTATTAGACATTTACATTTATATGTCATTGTGACTGTATACTCTGGGTACTGTTTGGGATTATTGCATATATTAAAAGTATATCTTGAGTTATGCATCATAATACGCATTTTACCATCATATTGTCTTTGGTGAAATTAATATGAGATTTATGAATTATGGAAATTTACCATTTCAGAGATTATTGCTCTTACACTGAGCTTAACAGAGATGGTTCAACTCCACTATGCAGGCCCTAAAGAGGATATCTGTACAACAGGAGGAGAGACAGGTACACATAAGATGCCCTGATGGAGGCTGAGAGAAAAGCCATGGCTGAGAGAACAGCCATTCAGTGAAACCTGGAGGCGGAATTCCCTTAGTCCAAATGTATTCAGGAATTTCATAGTTTGCTGATGATAGTGGCTATGTAGAGCATAATCACTGGACATAGTCCAGTTTCTTCCTCTTTTCCTCCAAAAATGGCCTGGTGTCATGGTAATTGCAACACATACACCTGGTTTAACTTGACTTGGTCTGGTGGCAATGTCAGAATCCATCCACCTGAGGCCTGGCATAATTACTGGATGTCTATGAAACCATGGGATATAGTATGGTAACCTTTCCATAACATTTTCAGGTGTTATCATGGACACATCGCTAAATTTGGCCTTGATCCAGACATATGGTGGTAAAAAGTGTTATTTATATCATAACTGCCTCAACTCTGTATTGCATATGGGTATAAGTATCCTCCACAGGGGGGAATGTAAAATGCTGTATGTATCAAGTTTAAATTTGTTCTATATGAGTTATATTTTGAAGAACTCTCACTGTTTAATTAGATCACTGACAATACTGTACTAAAGATTAGTGGAAATCCAGCAGTTCAGCAGTTAAAGAAGTAAAAGTATCCAGAGACAACCAGAATCCAGATACCCTGATAGCATCTTAACACACAACGAAGACAAGATTTCACGAACTCCAAATGGACATTTTTGTTTTTTCCTTCTGTTATTATATACGCCATCTGTAATATGTATCTTCTGAAGAGGCCTTCCCTCTGTAGACATTGTCAAAGCACAAGTCCATGAGGGACTGCCCCTCTGGACAAAATTTTCCCTTTCTCCCTTTCCTATATTGTTTGTTAGCATAAGTTATGATATTCTGTTATTTTTTTACTGCTTCATCAAGGAAACACACCCATTGGTTCTCAATGAAGCAAAGGGGAAAATGTAAGGAATTGATTGTGATTTAGGGTTTCTGTGACCCAATCTTTGGCTGTGATTGGAGGCCCCCCCACAAGCTGGACACCAGTGCATCTGCATGAACCTGGCCAAATTATAATGACGGGAAGCCTGGTGAGGGCAGTCAGGTGATTTTCAGCATCTGGAAGCTGAGGGAGCTGGCATTTGTAGAGCCACTTGGTATTTCTGTCAGTCAGGGCTACCAGCTAATTAGCTTTGGGTTGTATGTGTGTGGCTACCCTATTTCCTGTGAGAGAGGTGGCTTCTGAGAGAGAGAAGGGAAGAGAGAGCACTCTGGAGTGAGTGGTAGAGGGAGTGAGATGCTGGAACACTAGGCAGTGGACTGTCTTTGAAAACCGCTGATTTCCGTGTGGTGGTGAGTTGCGGATTATACTTTTGTCCTTCCCCTGTTCCCTTTTTCTTTGTGCCTAGTTCTATTAATCTCACTTGTGTTTTTTATTTGTTTCCATTAATAAACCCTGTTTTGTTTTTTAAAGAGGCTGTTAATCTCCTTTCTTACCTCAATATTACAGCAAGCTGCTCAATTAACACTCCCCATATTAAATTTCGCCCTTACAGTATTCAAATAAGTAAAAATATATTAGGTGAAAAGAAAATTTAAACAAGTAGAGGAAAAAGCAAATCTATCTTCTCTATATTTTAAATACTGTCTCAGAAATGTAAAGAATGGAGTATGTAAATCTGAAAGTCCTTACTCCAAATTATATTGGACAGGTTTTCATATGTTTCTCTTTATTCATGAGAATAAAAGCCATGCATAAGTTTTTGTTTGTTTGTTTTGGTTTGGTTTGGTTTTTGCAGGGCAATGGAGGTTAAGTGACTTGCACAGGGTCACACAGATAGTAAGTGTCAAGTGTCTGAGGCTGGATTTGAACTCAGGTCCTCCTGAATCCAGGGTCAGTGCTTTATCCATTGTGCCACCTAGCTGCCCCCCATGCATAGGTTTTTAGTATTTTTTTTTAAAGCTGAAATTTGCTTGTTAAATTGTCTTCCAGAGTAGAAAGATCTTGGACTCAACTCACATGAAAAGGAAAATAATGTTTCTAGAATATTAATTGAATACTAATTAAAAAAAAAATTTGTAAAGGAGTGGCTAGGTGGCGCAGTGGATAGAGCACCAGCCCTAGAGTCAGGAGTACCTGAGTTCAAATCCAGCCTCGGACACTTAACACTTAACTAACTGTGTGACCCTGGGCAAGTCACTTAACCCCAATTGCCTCACTAAAAAAAAAAAATTTGTAAAAGAATTAAAGTGATAATTGGATTATATAACTTGAGACTAAGAAATCTGAATGAGTATTTTTAAGTTAGTAAAATGAATATGATTATGGCATCAAGATTTGATTGATGAGTTGCCAAATCCATTTAGTCAACTGAGTGGTTATGAATTGCTTACAATTTATTACTGATTGAATAGCAACAAAGGGCAGTATTAATTTTCTTTCAAATGATTATTATTTATAATAGATTAAGCATTTTTATTGTATTAATAGGCTTTATTTTATATTGAAAATATTCACAGATTACCCCATTCCTTAAGATGTCTTTTGTAACAAAGTAAAACATTTAAGTAAACCTAATAGTATAGTGACTGTGTCTAAAAGTAAGTGCAAAATTTCACAACTGTTGAATCCCCATATCTCTCTATTTATAAAAAAATAGAAATTTATTTCCTAGCCCTCTCATCCTCCATCCCACTGGCATCAAACTGAAGAAGAAATGGAAGTGATTTAGGGGATGAACCTAAGATGACTGAATAAGGTATAATTTTTTAAAATTAATTCTTGAGCAGCACAACCAATGAAAAGACAGGGTGAAACAATTTTTCAACCCAAGACAATACAAAAGGTGGACAGGAAAGGTCTGTCTCACTTGAGGAAAAGGGGGAGGTGCAGTTTAGTGCAGGTAGCTTCCAGGCAATCCAGCAGTAGGCCATGCTCCATCAGGCCAGCAAAGAGGCCCTGAGCCCGGGCACATTGAAGAAAGCAACTCCTTTAAAAGTAGAATTGGCCAAATGGAAAGAAGGTACAAACCCTAACTGAAGACAATAAATCCTTAAAAATCAGAATTGGACAAGTGGAATAATGACTCCATGAAACAAGAATCAGTCAAACAAAATCAAAAGAATGAAAATAATAGAAGAAAATGTGAAATTTCATTGGAAAAACAACTAATCTGAAAAATAGATCTAGGTGAGAGAATTTAAGAAATATTAGACAGGGACAGAGTGAAGATCATAGAGGAAAAGAGACAATTCACGAAAGCCCTCCAAATTTATAAGAATACTAGTCATTCCCCAACTGATAAAAAAGGTAGTTTTCAGATGAAGAAATCAAAAGTATAATCATAGTAAAAAATGCTCCAAATCACTATTGATTAGAGAAACATAAATTAAAGCAACTCTGAGGTACCATTTCACACCTTTCAAATTGGCAAATATGACAGAAAAGGAAAATGATAAGTGTTGTAATGAATGTGGGAAAATTTGGACATTAATTCACCATTGGTGAATTCAACCATTCAACCCTCTGGAAAGCAATTTAGAACTTTTCCCAAAAGGCTATAAAACTATGCATACACTTTGACCAGTAATACTAATACTAGTTCTGTATCCCCCCAAAAATATATTTTTTAAAGATGGGGGAGGACTCATTTGTACAAAAAACAATTAATGGAATAGGACAGGATGATTGCAGAAAAAATCTGAATACCCTTGTAGGAACTGATGAAAAGTTAAGTGAGCAGAACTAAGCCAATATTGTACACAGTAATAGTCATATTTTATGATGATCAACAATAAATGACTTAGTTATTCTGATCAGTACAATGATTCAAGACAACTCTAAAATACTTATGATGAAAAATGCTAGTCACATCAAAAGAAAGAACTGATAGAATCTTTTCTATTTTTTTTTTGGTGAGGCAATTGGGGTTAAGTGACTTGCCCAGGGTCACACAGCCAGTAAGTTTCAAATGTCTGAGGCTGGATTTGAACTCAGGCCCTCCTGAATCCAGGGCTGGTGCTCTATCCACTGTGCCACCTAGCTGCCCCAAGAACTGATAGAATCTTAATGCAGATTGAAGCATACTGTTTTCCACTATCTTTTTAATTCCTTTTTTTGTCTTTTCTGTTTTAGTCTTTTCTTTTACAACATGACTAATTTGGAAATATGTTTAGCATGATTGCACATGTGTAACCTATATTAAATTGCTTAACATCTCAGGGAAAGAGAGAATTTGTAAATAAGTTTTTAAAAAATGAATGTTAAAAATAGCCTTTTCAAGTAATTTGGAAAAATAGAATATTATTTTTTAAAAGGTCATTCAACTAAACATAAGGATTCCTTCCCTGGAAGTTTTCATGCATTCTATGGAAATAACATTTAATTAATTATGCCTTTGCATTTTGTGCATTATAGTGTATAAATCTTTTGAAAATTTCCGTTAGTCTAAATTTAAGGTTAATTTTGAAAGAACAATTACATATTCTGCCTCATATTTGTGAGGATAATAATTGCTATTCTAATTATCAATCCTCAATGTAATTAATTGGCTTATTCCCTGCATGCAACCTAGTTGGAAAAGTCTTCCTAGTACCTGAGAAAATGAGGGACAAGAGGCAAGTGATCCAGAGTAAACTAGTGCTAGGGTTGGTGGTTCTTTAGGATAGAAAAACATATGCTATACACAGATATAATCTCACCAAAGCTAAAGCCATGAACCTATGGTTGTGGACACTATAATATTAATGTAGTACTCTTGCCTCCCAAAATGTATTTACCTATATCATGCAATAAATTAGCTTTGGTCATAGAGTGTATGTTTGGCATTATGCCCAGGAAACCTTATTGCTTTAAAGAATTAAAGTGATAACATTAAACAGTCAAATTGAGCATCATATAACAAGATTCTCATCAGAGATTAAACAGATTTCTATGTGATGAAAATGCTTGGAATCATATCATGTGGTTGGATTGGTCCATTCTTTTTTAATGTGAATTACATAGAACAACTTAATAGGCTTCTAAGAAAAAACCTCAAAAATCATTTGAATGGATTGACTATCATTAAAATATCTCAGTATTCTGTCTTCTTTTCCTCCTAGCTTAACATTTTAACATGCCTGTTTAGCCAGATTAGGAGCAGCTATAAGTCTAAGATATTAAAGAAAAGTAGAAAGATAAGTGAAGAACATGGAAGCCCAAAAGTTAAGTGAAGAGTAGAGAAAAGGGTGGGGATTTGAGAAATCAGCAATATGTCCCATCATCATAGAAAAATGAAGAAGAGGGCAGCAACAAAATCATTCTGAGGACATTGGATGGAGGTTATGGTTTTGGACACATAAAAGTCAGTTGGACTCAAGACCTAGTTATCTGACTCAAAAAACACTAAAAATTACCAAGAATCTGATCTTTTGCCTTTTAAATTTTTTATTTTCATTTTTTAAGCTATTTGATGCACTGTTCTTTCAAGTGGAATAAATTCAAGATTTCATGCAACCCAACTTCAAGAATTATAATTGTTCCCTCATTATTTTTGTCACTTGAATATCATTGAATGGGTCTATCCTAGTCATACAGCTATCATGACATCCAACTTGAGAGTCCTTTACTTATGTTTTTTTCACAGAATAAATTACTATACATCACTTGTGACCAAGAACAGAGATTAGACTGAAGGCAGATTTTGATGTGACATAGCTAGACCCATCTCATCTACCTATACACTGTTTTAGTTTCCAAGTTACCTAGATGAGTAGCTAAAAACATAGTGCAGTCACAAGAACAATGGATATTGTTCAATATTCATCAATGAATATGGCTTAAAACCCAACTCTATAGCCCTGAGATCACTTTAATATATTTTGGTCTTAGTTTTCTCATTATAACATGAAGAACTTGTTCTAAGTAATTTCTGTAGCTCATAGTGCTAAACGTATGATCCTAAGTCATGGGAAAAAAGGGGATTATATGTGGCTAAATAATGAAAGTAGGTTTTTTCATTTGGTGCCTCTAAAGTTTAAGATTCATAGTGCTGAAAATATATTAGAAATTATTTAGACCAAATTTCTTATTTTATGAGAATGTAAATTGAATACCAGAAAGAAAATATTTAGTCAAGATTATGTTTGGGAGCAGAACCTGAATATCCTTTATCTTAATCCATCATTATTTCCACTATTATTTGGAAATTATGATATTTTTGGTGAATTTGTTCTGAATATTCATTTTTATTTATTTTACTTTATTTTAATTTTTAATTTTTGAGGCAATTGGTGTTAAGTGACTTTCCCAGGGTCACACAGCTAGTTTCAGATGTCTGAGGTTGGATTTGAACTCAGGTCCTCCTGACTCCAAGGCCGGTGCTCTATCCATTGCACCACTTAGTTGCCCTATTCTGAATATTTGTTGATAAGCTACAGGGAATATGCAATGTGTATCTGTAAATAATTTACATTGTAAATGGTCTTTGTGAACTCCAGAAAGCAATTATTAAATTTTCATTGTACTTATACATCAGAAGTTGGCAAACACTACAAAATCAGGGATTTTTTTATTGTCATGTTGACTGTCCAGACTTAAGACAGTGACTGATAAAAATATTAATCATGCAGATTAATCTTAAGCATGCATTATTTGTTTTTAGAGAGCTGGTTCTTAAACTATCACCTACATCCCAGTGATTATGTTTGTTTGTTTTTACACACATATCATGTATTTTCTAGCAACCTCAATGAACCCACTGATACATTTTCTATATTCATTCCCCCTGAAGTGATTTTTTTTTCTCCTAGTAGATTTATAGTGGAAAGAAACCTTAAAGGTCACCAATTTCACCCATCCATTTTGTAAATGAGTAAAATGTGGCTGAGAGAGAATAAATGATTAGCCAAAGGTCATAAAAAAGAAAGTTGTGGAGTCAGAATTCAAACCTAGGTCCTTTGATCCCAGACCCAATACCCATTTTTTTTCCTCTTGCACTATGGCTTTAGCTACACATAAAATCATAGATAGATGATAGATAGATAGATAGATAGATAGATAGATAGATAGATAGATAGATAGATAGATAGATAGATTGATAGATAGACAGATACACTAATTGATAGGTACTTGAGAAGGAGTAATTCCTTAAAGCCAATACTAATTTGGTTCATTTAAGGATATAATGTACAAGTTGGGGAAAGTAGAATCCCTTGAGAAGTAATTCTTGAAGATAAAATTTCTTTATGAGACTGTATGTTACAGAATTCTTAAAAGGACTGGTATAAGTGCTTGGATACTTTGAGATAATATTCTGACACCAATAACATTTCAAAAACACTAGGACCAAGAATAATTTTTAAAGAGAGAAATGAATTATTTCTAATCTTCACTGAAGAACCTTTATAATAAATCACCATTATTTCCCCAATTATGATTAAAGCTGCTCTTCAAAAGTCAAATCATTTCAGTGAAGCTCCAAGGTTCTGTATCAGGAATTCAGGACACTTGTACAATGATCTTATGAGTACTCTCTTGACCTTGGTTTTAACATTGAAGCATTCCTGAGTTTATATGATCCAATTTTATTCTGCTTTCTCTTGAACCAAAGGAATAATGAGAAGCATTTTCACAAAACATAATTGCTGATATAATATGGCATAATATGAGAATAAAAACCTCAAGAAAAAAAGTAAAGCTTTTGAACAAAGAAAGAAAGTTTTCTTCATCCAGATTCTACAACTTCTGCTTCATAAAGAACTACCATTACAATTCTGGGAATACAGAGGTAGTAAAACTAAGTTTCTGATTGTATTAGATAATCCACCTATAAATAAAACCCCCAAACTTTTTAAATGAAAGTTATATTTATTTGTATGATTGTATATTGTGCAAGAAGGCATTGAGACAGGCAACCTTCTTGTACAAGTTAGGGGACTGTTTTCTCAAGATCACTTTTTCTGGTGTGGTAAACCTGCTACAGGTACTCACCCAACCAGGCCTGTAGTCTCATGCTAAGTTTCTTCAGAGGACAGATGACTACTACCAGTCAGGGTTTAGGGAATAACTGTGAGGGGCTATGTTTTCACAGTACTCACAGGAATTCTTCCCATTAACATCAGTGAAGCAGACTCCAATTAACTTTATAAAGGGATATTTGCTTCAGTAGTTTTAAAAGAACAATTGGTTTAAGAAAAAACAATTTCTGAGGGCATACTGTCCCATAAGTACATATATATCCATGAGAGACTGGGTTCTAAGTAAAAAGAGCATATGTGGTCAAAGGGTGAATACATCACTACTGGTTACTGGATATCCATTCTTAAAAGGTCTATATCTGGGGGCAGCTAAGTAGTGCAGTGGTTCGAGCACTGGCTCTGGATTCAGGAGGACCTAAATTCAAATCCGGCATCAGACACTTAACACTTACTATCTGTGTGACCCTGGGCAAGTCACTTAACCCCAATTGCCTCACCAAAAAAAAAAAAAGTCTATATCTGAAAGTCTTCCCTGGTATAAAGGATCATGCTCTGTGAAGCTACTTCCTTCTTCAGGTAGGTTTATTTCTGAATTCACGTTTTCCTATCTATTAAGTGTATATCTGGTGTTTTACTCTTTGCTCTTGGTTGGATGAGTTTTCTACTGATCCAGGCTCACCAATAAGAGAGTCAACAGCAAAGGAGAAGTAAGGCTTTCCAAGAGGGATTCCCTCTTAGAGATTTGACTCCAACTTTGGAACTAAAATCCTTCAAATTGGAGCTCTTCCTCTACTAGAATGGACCACTTCTTAAGTGACCACTCTGTTAGACTATCTGTTAGTCTGGGGAAAAAAAACCCTAGAGGTTTGTTTGATTCTTTAGGACAATCACAAAAAAATTTCCTGTGTGGTGCTATCTATCTTAAACAAATAAATTACTACAATCCTCTCAAATTGACTAAGGACTTCTTAATATCTAGTTTATAATTTTGATTAATTGATTTAGAAGAGGTTTCTAGACCTGTGTGATTAATTAGTACAGGAGTAAAACCATACTTTAACCTGGTCCAGGATGATTTAAACATTAAGAACAAGGTAAATAAATTTGTTTTGATCACCTAAAAGCAAGAACTATACTGTATCCCAGGTCTCTCAAGAATTTCTCTCAAGAAATTATTTAAATTTCAGTATGACCATTCACACTTAAGAACCAGAAAACAGGTTGCTAAACATTTAACAGCATACCCCTGCTTAAATTCACTAATCCAAGGATTATGTTGGTATCTGAGAAATCTTGAGGTTAGTGTTAGGGACTAGGGTCAAGTAAGAACACAGAAAATTTCTCTAGAACTAGCAGTACTAACAGCCAAGCAAATGCTATGGTAATGGTTTGCTGTCATTTAAACTAAAGCAGTTCAGCCTTAAATGTTTAGTTTCATAACTGCTCCTTATTCTTTTACTGAACCCATGTGACTTGGACCCTCACTACACTGACCAAATTCCCTCATGTAAATGTCCTTTAGTAGCTTGTCTAGATGAACAAGGGATATAAGGGAAGAAAGGGAAATCCAAAAATGGATTTAAGATCCAGTACTTTTGTGTCCTTTTCACTTCTATTCAGAGTATTATGCAAGTGTAAACATGTTGCTCCAGTAGATAGGAAAGTACATGGAAACCTAGAATTTGAGCATAAATGAAGGTAAGTTGAATTTATCTTTATGGTCTTGGAAAAAGAAAAGCCTTTAGGATACTGGGTAAGGAAAAGAGGAGAAAGACTACAAATGGAGAAGGAAGGATGCCTTACTTTGGATATGGGAAGAGGTTCCTCTGATGAATGTTCCTATAAGTGAAGTGAGAAGGTTGGTGAAGGGAGAGGGGTACCTTAAACCAGATAAGGCCCAGGGACATTTGGTGCTTGAAAATTTTACTTGTCCTGTAAGGGAGGTCAGTTGGAATGCCTTGAGGCAACTAGCCCCTAGAAGAGTGGGAGAGTAAGACACAGGGTGGATATTTCCAGGCAAATGCAGAGAAAAGGTCAACATGAGAAGAAATAGATCAGTGGTCAGCTGCATAATCAGGGATTATCAGATGGCAGTGGGGCCCGACCATGAAACTGTGTCCTCTCTGCCACCTGCAATAATTGAAATTGTTCTGGAAATAACAGAAGAGGAGAATCCATGGGGCATATTCTAGAAAGCAGTGTTGGCTTCCTAGAGGAGAGACCCTAGAATCAATTCTTTGGAAGCTTTAATTGTATGAAGAGTACAGAGAAAGAAAGAGATCAGATAATTATAGGGATCATAAATCAGAGAGTAAAGGTCTAGAGTAAACAGACAGAGAAGATGAATAATGAAGACAGTAAAGGAAATCTTTTCTGGAAAGGGCACAACAACAAAAAATTAAAAACCAAGGAACAATAAAGTAAAAATGGACAAATGATTTACACATAAAGGGTAATATAAACAATTATGGGAGCATGGGAAGCATTATTTGTCAAATCTATGGAGAAGGGAAGAATTCATGACCAAACAAGAAAGAGTATTATGAGGGGCAGCTAGGTGGCACAGTGGATAGAACACTGGCCCTGGATTTAGGAGTACCTGAGTTCAAATCCGGCCTCAGACCCTTGACACTTATAAGCTGTGTGACCCTGGGCAAGTCACTTAACCCCAATTGCCTCACCAAAAAAAAAAAAAAGAAAAAAAGAGTATTATGGAATGTAAAATGGATAATTTTGATCATATTAAATTCAAAGGTTTTTGCCCAATAAAACCATTGCAGTCAAGATTAAAAGAAAAGCAAAAAATGGGGAGGGAGGATTGTACAGAAAGATTCTCTGACAAAGGCTGAATTTTTAAAATATATAGATAACTGAGTAAAATTTACAAGAATCCAAGTCATTCCCCAATTAAATTGGTTGAAGGATATGAATAGGCAGATTTAAGAAGAAAGCAAAGCTACATATGGTCATATGAATAAAGTCCTAAATCAATATTGATTAGGGAAGTACAAATTAAAAGAACTCTAATGTATTGCTTGCACCTATTCAACTAGCTAATATGACAGAAAAAAGGGACAAATGTTGGAGGGGATGTGGAAAAATACTGTTGGTAGAATTGTGAACTGATACAACCATTCTACAGAGAATTTGGAACTATGCTCAAAAGTCTCTAAAATTGTGCATACCTTTTAATCTAGCAGTACCTGTACTAGGTCTATATACCAAAGATATTTTTTTAAAAGAAAAAAATAATCTGAATGCATAAATATATTTATAGCAGTTACAAAAATTGTAAATTGAACAGATGCCCAATAACTGGGGGATGGCTGAACAAGCTATGGTATATGCCTATGATGAAATTCTATTGTGCTATAAGAAATGATGGGCAAGACAGTTTCAGAAGCCTGGAAAGACTTTTATAAATGGATGTAAAGTGAACTGAGCAGAACAAAGACAACATTGTACATAGTGATTGTCACATTGCTTGATGATCAAGATTTAGCTATTCTAATCAGTATAATGACCAAGACAATTCCAAAAGACTTATGATGGAAAATGCTACCACCTCCAGAAAAAAGAAGGATGGAATTTAATTCAAGACAGAAGTAACAAAATTTTCAATTTCTTTTCCTTTTCTTTACTTCTTTTTTGTTGGGGGGGGGTGTCATTTTCTTTTGCAACATGGCTAATATAGAAATTTTTTCCATGACTGCACATGTATAATTTATGTCAAATTGCCTTCTCAAGGATGGGTAAGGGGAAAAGGATAGAACTTGGAACTCAAAATTTTAACAAATAAATGTAAAAATTCATTTTACACATAATTAAAATTTTACATAAAACAAAACAAAATTAATTAACAGTATTGACTAAAGGGGAGGGAAGGAGAGGAAAGGGGAATATCAAGAAAAGGGGAATAGGGATGAGGGAAAGAAACTTAATACAAATAGGGCCACTTTAAAAAGATTAAATAAAATAACTGAAGGAATATAATATTGTATTCACAGAAGAAGAGGGCACTTGAAACTGAAAAGCTTCTGAACTAAAAAGATTAATGCATCTAGCATAATAAAGAAAATGGTCAAATAAAAAAATAACCTTGCATTGTTTCTCATTTTCTTCTATTTTTCATTCTTTTGATTCTGCTTGACTGATTCCTGGTATCTCATGGATTCCTTATCTTCCAACTGTCCAATTTTAATTTTTAAGGCATTGTTTTCTTCCATGAGATTATGTGCCTTTTTTCCATTTGCCCAAATGAATTTTTTAAGGCATTGTTTTCTTCAATGAGATTATGCACCATTTTTTCCATTTGGCCAAATGAATTTTTTAAGGCATTGTTTTCTTCAGTGAAATTATGCACCTTTTTTCCCAGTTTGCCAGATGAATTTTTTAAGGAATTTTTTTCTGCAGTCAATCTTTGTTCTTCCTTTTCCAAGCTGCTGATTCTTTTTTCATAGTTTTCTTGTTTTGCTTTCATTTCTCTCCCCATTTTTTCTTCTACCTCTCTCAATTGATTTTTGAAATCCTTTTTGAGCTCTTCCAGGAACGCTTTTTGTTCTTGAGACCAATTCACCTTCCCTCATGAGGCTTCACATGTAGGCAATTTGAAGCTATTGTCCTCATCTGAGTTTGTGTTGGCTTCTTCCCTATTGATACAGAAGCTCTCAATGGAGAGGGCTCTTTTTTGCTTCTTACTCATTATTGCAGCTTGTTTGTTTATTTTTTAACTTGAGGTCTGCTCTGGGGGCACCAGGGTCCCTGTTTTGGGCTTCTTGTACAGGGGTATAGGTGCTGTGTGACCAGCATTTTATGCTAAGGCCTTTGTAGTGTGTGCAGTTTGCCCCCCTGCACTTCCTGTCTGAGCGCACTAGATCAGTGGGTCTAGTCTCTCCTATCCTGTTCGTGGCCCTCTAGCTGGCAACTTGCCCTCTCGGCTGGAGCAGGTAGGTTTTTCCACTGTCCTGCTGGGCCACCAGATTTTTGAGCCAGGATCCAGGGGCCTCAGTTGTTCGGGTGTGGCTCGCAGCTTCCTGCTGACTTGCCCAGACCCCCTCGGCGCTGGGCTGCTGCCCTGCGCTGTGCCTCCCTTTTGCCCGAGTTAGACCAACCTTTCCTGAAGTCTTCTAAATTATCTCTGGTTGGAAGACTGTGTCTCTCTCTCTCTTTGCAGGTTCTGTAGTTTCAGAATCCGTCCAGAGGGTTGATTTAATGTTCTTTTTGAGGGAACAGAAGGAGAGCTCAGGCAGCTTGCTGATTCCTCTCCACCATCTTGGCTCCGCCCCTGCATTGTTTCTCTTTAAGGATTTAGCATGCGCGCGCACACACACACACACACACACACACACACACAATATAGATAGCTAGATATATGACTAATAGACATTTACCAATAGAGAAATGGTACAAGGATATAAACCAAAAGTTCTCAAAAGAATAACTGCAAACAATTCAAGACCACATTAAAAATTCACTCATAATAAGAGAAATGCAAATTAAAATAAACCCAAGTTTTCACAGCACACCCTGAAAATTGGCAAAACAAACAAAAATGTCAACAATTACTCCTAGAGGGGTTGTAAAAAGATAGGCACAATATACTGTTGGTGAAGTTGTGAAATGATAAAAACCATTCTGGAAAGCAATTTGGAATTTTGGAAGTAAAGTGACTAAAATATCCATGCACTTGAAACCAGATTCTCCATTAACAGAGCTTACACCCCCAAGCAAGCCATTGATAAGGAAAAATTCCTTTTATACCCAAAATCTTTATAGTAGCACGATTTATGATAGCTAAAAATTTGAAACAAAGTAGCTGTCCATAAATTGGAGAATAGCTAAATAAACTGTGGTACATGGAAATAATGGAATTTTACGGTTCTGTAAGAAATGATGTGTGTGATAAATACAGAGAAACATGGAAAAGTCTATATGAACTAAGGCAAAGTGAAATAACAACCAAGAAAACAATATGCTCAGTAATTACAACAATGTAAATGGAAAGAATGACACACCAAAAAAAAAAATCCAAATTAAATGTAACAAATAAATTACAAAGACCTCCCTCCCCCCACCAGCTTACCCTTCTTGGAGGTAGGACTTCCACAGGTGTTATACATGGCAAGTTTTTTAACTTTTTCAATGCATTGATGTTATGCTGACTTTTTTTCTCTTTATTCTGCTTCAAAAATACTATTTGTCATATGAGGTGGATCTTTGGGAAGAGGAGAGGGAAGAATACATAGGATATTATGGTGATGAAGAAAAAAGAAAATGTTAACAAAAACTTACTTATCTAAAAAGAACAATTTTCTAATTGAGAAATGGTCAAATGATATGAAGATTTTTCAAAGGAAGAAATCCAAGCTTTTGATTTTAGAGAAATGTAAGTTAAAGCAACTTTGAGGTTCTACTTCACATCCATTGGATAGGCAAAATTGACAAAAGAAACTGATACTGGGGCTACAGGAAAACAGACACATTGTTGTACCCTTGGTGGATTTGTGAATTGGTTCAATCATTCTGGAAAACAATTTAGAACTATTCCTCAAAAGCTACTAGATTATGATGAAAAGATACCTCTACAACAGTCTATACCTCAAAGATATCAAAGAAAGGGAAGAGGGACTGATGTACAAAAATAATTATAGCACTGAAACCTTAAAAAGATGATTGATTGGAGAATGGCTGAACAAATGATATGACATAAGAAAATACTATTCTGCTGTTGAAGGAGAAGATATTTAGAAAAACCTGGGGAAACATATAACAACTGATGCAATTTTAAGTGAGCAGAACCAGACCAATTAATACAAGAACAGAAACTTAAGAACAAGAACTTAAGAATGGTAATTAACTCAGTGACCAAGCAAGATTCCAGAGCATTCATAGTGAAACATGCTATCTGTCTCTTCATAGAGAGGTAATAGACTTGGGGTGAAGAAAGAGATATGCATTTTCTAAACATGGGGATTTTGGGAATTTGTTTGCCTTAACTGCTCACTTATTCATTTTCTTAAGGGAGGAGGTAAAAGGGAGAGAAAATAGACTTTTGTTCATTAAAAATGTAATTGTATTCTTTTAAAAAAAGAAATATTGAGCCAATAAAAATGATGCAGTAAGAAATAGTTCACTACAAAGGTTCCTTTCAGAACTGAAGTTTTACATAGTCCATTGTGAGAATTCATATGACACCCCCTGCTGGAGAGATACTGCAGGGAAACTCCGACATGAGGAGCAGGCATGTGAGGACTAGCCATGTGACGTTAGCATCCTGAGCTGTTCTTTTCTGGGATCTTGAAGGTCACCCTGGCATCCAGAAGTTACTTCTGTAGAACCACCTGTGGGACTTTTCTTTTCTTTTTTTTTTTTTAAGCGAGGCAATTGGGGTTAAGTGACTTGCCCAGGGTCACACAGCTAGTAAGTGTTATGTGTCTGAGGCCAGATTTGAACTCAGGTACTCCTGATTCCAGGGCCAGTGCTCTATCCACTGTGCCACCTAGCTGCCCCGCCTGTGGGACTTTTCAATCAGGGCTGCCAACCAATTAGCTGGGAGCTGTGTTTGTGTGGATAGCCCTGTTTCCTGTTTCATAAGAGGCTTCTGGTAGGAGGAAGGAAGCGTTGGGGTCTGCGGGGTTCCTGATCTTGGTTTGGAGCTGTTGGATGCTGGGATCTCTTAGAAATAGTTAGATTTTTTATCTCTATCTCTCTTCTCACCTACTTCTGATTGCTCTTTAATAAATTCTAAAAAGTCTAAACTCTTGCTAAAGCTTCTAATTTGGGGCAACCATTCATTAGATTTTAGACATTCTAGCTAGAATTTTAGCCCCTTACATCCATCCTTAGGACCAAAATCTAGAGACCAAAGGAGGTTTTAGTGGTTCTTAAATACTATCCTTTTATTTTATTCATGAGGAAATGACATCCAAAAATGTTCTGTGACTTATCCAAAATCACACAAACTCTTTAGCTTATGTCATAGGTAGAGTTTGAACCCCAGGTCTTCTCATTTGAAAGGTGATGCTCTTTGCCCTTTACCATTCTGCCTCCCCCTACATAAAAATCTTTATTTATATAGGGTCAGTGTTAATTTACCACATCTTTCTAATCCCTGGAATGTTCCCAAATTCTCTGCCTTACTTCAAAGGTTCTGAAATCTTATCCCATAATCAAACCATTGCAGAGTTTGTTGTGAAACTTTTTTCTTTGGGGGTAGACTCAGAATTCCTTGACCTAACTTGGGGCTGTCAGTGCAATTCCACAACTTGTGCCAAACACCTGTTTCTCTCTCTCAGTGGGGGTTAATAACATCTAAGTAATTTCTTCATTGCAATTAGAACATGTGGTCCCTTTCTGAAGTGTGTCCTTGGGAACTTTTGAGTGTCAGCTGATTCTTAATGCTTGACACTATGTATTTCTAGAGAAAACTGAATCCATTAAACTACATTTCCAGAAAATAAATGCCCATTAATGTGTGTGAACAAAAATTGTTTTGAGTTTTAACTGTATTTTGATAGAAAGAATCTCAGCTAATTTCCACTTCTAGTACTAAAACCCAAACTGGTTTCTGATTCATTTATAGTAAGTATGAATAAAAATAACACTTGGAACTGGGGAAATTCACTCTTGCAAATATACTGACTAGATGAAAATTTTTTCTTCTATATTCATTTTCAGCCACTATGTGTTTGTAGAGATTTCCTCCTGGTGATATTCTTTAACCAAGATAAAATAACTCCTGCAAAGAGAACAGCAGTACCTGAAATTATTTGTTTTCCTAAATAGAACTCTCCTTCTCAGTAGTGATAAGTAAATGTCAAGGTAAGTTATAGATTATGTTTTTGTAAGAAAAAAATGACATTGTGGCCACATATGGTTTCTTATGTTGCTATTGATGCTAAAGAACTGTTAAGGGACTTCTCTATATTATTCATATTATGTTCTATGGACGTATCTTGAAAACTTTCATAGCACTATGTAATTTATATAAATGCCTTAGGAAATTTTTATTGAGAAATTTCTTTATGTTAATACATAGAAAATTATTCTAGGATAATAATAGTAAATTGTCCACATTTTCTGGAGTAATTTAAAATATTATACTTTTTTTCTCCTTCAGGTACAAAGCACATATGTACTTAAATGATTAATAGTGTTTTGTTTCTGCCAGATTCATCTGATTCCTAAAATGCATTGGCTAATTACAGCAGAAAATCCTGCTCACAAGGAAACAAGCATAAATATCACTATGTGGGTTAAACTAAGATTCTTTGGCTAGAACATACATTAAATTACTCAATACTGATTTCACTCTGATAGCAGAATATGGTGTACACAAGAATACTAGGTCTGGAGTCAGGAAACAGCTTTTAATCTTGGCCCTAACATTTGCTAGCTCTATGATCACGCTAAAATTAGTTTCCTAAGATGAATGCCAGTCAATTACAATTTATCAAGTACAAGGGCCAGGTACTATGCTAATGATTGGAAATACAGAAAGAGGCAAAAGATAATCCTTAGACTCAAGGAGATCACAATTCAATGAAGAAGCTCACATGGTATTTGTGCAAGCCAACTCAATAGAATATTGTTAGGAGAGAGTTAAGTAAACATAAAATTACCATATATGTGCAAGCCATATAAAATTTTATGATTTTTTTCTCCGTTCCTTGTGTGATTTCATTGCTCCCTTGTAAGCAAACTCTCTACTCAAACAAATTACCTGCTGCACAGTTTGTAGTCTCTGAAAGTTTACTGAGATATTAAGTGATTTGCCGGGGCTTACATAATCAGGATATATCATCATAAAGAATGATTCAAATTTTGATGCTCTATACTTTCTCTACTCACCTTTAGGTGCCTCTCCCCTATGTAGGGCTAGAATGTGGAGCACTAAACTCTTCCCAAAGCCTTCTTTTATAGAGGGATCAAAACCTTCTTGCTTACTCAATTTTCCATCAGCTTCTCTGTTTGGCTTGGACTCCAGAGGACAATGTACTCCCAAATGTGTTATCCAGTGCCCTATCTCCTTTTTTAAATTTTTTTTTTTTTTTGCGGGGCAATGAGGATTAAGTGACTTACCCAGGGTCACACAGCTAGTAAGTGTCAAGTGTCTGGGGCCAGATTTGAAATCAGGTCCTCCTGAATCCAGGGCTGGTGCTTTATCCACTGCACCACCTAGCTGCCCCCATCTCCTTTTCAGCATCCTTTTATGCATCATCTTTGGTATTGTCTCTTTTTCTTGGACGTTGTAAGTATACTCTTACACAATTTACTCATTGAGTCATATAAAAGATTATATAATAGAGAAGGGATGGGAATAGGAACTAAACCTATGATTGTATTGGAATTGTTGTTTGTCCTTCATTCTCAAAGAGAACGAATGACATCAGTATAATGTCTTAAGTTGCAAGTGAATTGTATTTAAGTGAGTCAGGACCTTGCAAAGTCATCAGCCTTACTCTCTCTTCACAAGTTATCTGAGTCCAATGGCATGACAAAGGTCAGGACAATTGGAAATGGTACTAGATGCATTGGGGGATCTTTTTAAGCTAGGTTCTTACCCAGGTTTCAGTGTGTCTTAGACAACGTCCATTCAGTGAATAAAGGCTATGCAAGAATTGAAGCAAAAGATGGTCTAATTTGCCTTCACAAAAGAATAAGTCTGGGAGGGGTTGGAGATTCTGGTCAAAACAGAAACAATTGCTGTTTATGTTAACTCTTACCTATTGAAACCTAAACAATGAGCAGGTGAGGCTTGGGCTAGTACCTATAATTGGCCAATCAGTGAGAACCAGAGTGATTTAGGTTTAAAGATATAGCCACATAGCTACATTTGAATCCCAATAGGTTTTATTAAAGCTTCGTTTTTCAGAGCTATATTTCAAGCTAAATGAGACAGAAGAGTTAATTATTTTGGTTTGGGGGAAAAGAAAAATGATAGAACAAATTAATATGTAGGAGACAGAAAATATCTAGCCCCTAAACCCCAAGATATTTTTTGATGTATAAGTAATCAAAACTTATATTCCTATGGACACAACACTCACATGTAAAGGTACAACATCCCACATGGATAGAGGGAGAAGAGGAAGAAGAGAAGAAAAAGGAGGAACAGAAGAAAAAGAAACATTGCCAAACTGGGAACTGGCCAGTTGGGTCCCCAGGGACCTACCTACTGCTACTCACAGATTTAGAGAATTCCAAAATGAGGAAAGTTCCTCTAGAAATGGAGTTTGGCAGTTTCTCTGAAACTTATAGTATTTGAAAACTGCCTAGAATACTGAAAAGTTGAGTGACTTGTATAGGGCCACATAGTATGAGGCAGATAAGGACTTAAAGCTAGTCTTCTTGGTTTTGAAACTAGCTTTCTGTTTTTCCACTTTAATGTAAATCCTTTGCAGATACAGAGACAGACCCAGATTTTTGAAAAATGAGATCATTGGGAAGTATAGTGTCCACAACGTTGAAAGTTAAAGTCCCACTCTGTTCCTTCCTGGTCATACCCCCTTATGGACTACTATCTTGATTACTGTGGCCTATATTTTAGGAAGAATACTGACAAGTTGATATGCTCTCTCAGACAGACAAGCAGAATTGTGAAAGAACTAGACAACATGTTTACAAGGTTGATTAATGAATTTAAGAAATTTATCTTGGAATAAGTAAGACTTGCTGATGAGTTGGGGAGGGTGAGATGGTACATAGTAATTGTCTTCAAGTACTTCAAATGCTTTCTTAGGGAAGAGGAATGATACTGGTTTTACTTGTAATCCACCCACGCCTATCCCAAAGGACAGAACTGGGATTAATGGGTAAAAACTGGAGAAGCAAATTTCAGGCAAACTATGGGGGGAAAAAAACTTCTAATAATTATGGGGTAGAAAAGAAGAGTAGAAATATCTTTGGAAAGAAAGGGTTCTTATTCCCTGGTGGTCTTCAAGTACACACTGAAAAGGAATCTATTAGAGATACTATCAGAGACTATTTCTTCAGGCATACGTTGGACCACATGACCTCTAATATTCCATCCAATTCTTCTATTCTATAATTACATAATCTTTGATATTTCTGTTTCTCTCATCTTCCACATCCGATCGATTATTATGGTTGTGTGAGTTGTCAATTGTCAAGTTCAGGCACTTTTACTTCCACAATTTCTCTCCCATTAGGCCACTTTCCCACTTCTATTTAAACTACACTTATTTTGATCTCATCTTTTCTTCTGTGACAATTTAAACTGCCTCCCAACTGTTTTCTCCTATTTCTCCCTACTACACCACTAAAATCATTCACTTACTCTATTTAAGAACTTAGACTGGGTCCCTACTGCTTATGGAATAACGCATTAACTCTTAAACTTGGTACTCAAGGCCCCCAACAACTAGTTTAAAGTTTTGCAGATATTATTCACATTTTTGTCATATAGTCTACATTACCACAAATTTTATTAATTTCCTTTGTTCTCATCTTGTCCTCTCATTAACATGCCTTGGCTCCCTGTTTCCCACATGCCTCCATATAACTCTCCCTATTCCCTCACCTCTTTTTGTTAAAGTCTATCTTTTCCTTCAAGACTCAATTCAAGTATTCTCCATGAAGTCTTCTGTATTTCCTTTCCCTTGCTAGGAGCTAAACTAAATGTGACCTCTTAAAATTTCTCACTATCCTTTGCATTATAATTATTTTTATGTAGCTTTCCCCATATTTTTATAAGGTAAATTCCCTGATATTAGGGTGTGTCTTATAGCTATCCTTATCTCCCTGGTGCTATAACAATATGTTGAATTGTCTAGGCATTTAACAAATGTCTGTTGAATTAAATTCAATCAAATCAAATCAGTTTCACCCCAATTACTCTACCTTTTCATGGTCATTTCCCTTCTTTTGTTTGTTTGGTCTTTTACGGGGCAATGGGGGTTAAGTGATTTGCCCAGGGTCACACAGCTAGTAAGTGTCAAGTGTCTGAGGCCGGATTTAAACTCAGATCCTCCTGAATCCAGGGCTGGTGCTTTATCCACTAAGCCACCTAGCCACCCCCTCATTTCCCTTCTTGAAGGTGCTTTCTTTGCTATCCCTAGAAGCATCCTGGGTTCTTTCATATTTCTCACTTCCTCTCTATTGAAAGTCCTATTCCAGATAAGTCTGTTTTATTTTTAGGAGGTGAAAGGATCATATTCCCAGAGAATTTTTTGTTTGTTTCTTTGTTTTTTTGTGGGGCAATGAGGGTTAAGTGACTTGCCCAGGGTCACACTGCTAGTGAGTGTCAAGTGCCTGAGCCTGGATTTAAACTCAGATCCTCCTGAATCCAGGGCTGGTGCACTATCCACTGTGCCACCTAGCTACCCCTCATCTTACAATATTGCTATTATTTTGTAAAGACCAAAGGCATAATGAGGAATTATTTTAGCTAGAGCAAAAACAGTAGTAAAATCTGGAAGTGAAGGTGAAGGAACAGGCAGGGAGAACACCAATCCAACAATGAAAGTAGTCTTGTGGGAAGGTGGGTGGCATGTCCTTAATAAAATCCAGTCTATGTGCCCTCAGGAATCAGGAAAAAGACCAGTCTAAGGAGAGAGGGGAGACCATGGCAATAGGATATACATGGGGACCAGTGAGAGAGATCTGGGTCATGCTGTAGATTATAGAACATTGAAATAATACAAAGTACATGACAATTTCTATGACAATTAATAATAACATCATCATGATAATCATAATGATTATAATAGGCAATGTTTATACAGCCATTTTAGATCTGAAAATACTTTGCTTAACTCATTTGGTCCTCATCTCATGAGGTAGGTCCTAATATTGTCATATTACACATCAGGAAACTGAGACTAAGATACACTGTGATTTGCCCATACTCACCCAGCAAACAGATGTCTGAGGCAAGATTTGAATTTGTCTTCTGACTCTAACTATGGCCATTTATCCACTATATCTCCTAGTTGCAATGAAACACCTCTTTTTCCCTAGATGTAAGAAACCTGGGAAAAAGTACCAGTCAATATCCCTTGTTATAACTCAAGGCTTGACTATTCTCTAACACTTCTATATATTAACAAATAAAAAGTTTTAGAACTACATAACAAACTGTTATTTTAGTTTTAGGGCACTTACAACAAAGTAGGTTTGATCAACTCCAACCTCATCAGGATCTTCCAAACTTGGAAGTGCTACCTAAAAATTCTAACTCTTTTCATATTGCCATCAGAATAATGTGGGAGATGATTATAACATAGCTTTCGATGAAATCTTAATCCTAAACTTCAACATGATATGAAGGTGACACTGGGTTATTGAAGGCTTTGCCAAACACTCCCCCGCCCTCCACACACACACACACACACTCACATGTTCTGGCAGATGCTACCAAGCTTTGAGTATGAGTGTGGCAAAGGATTCTATGTCTGTTTACCAAGCACTAAAACAGAGGGGTTCATCACCAGAAGATTCACTACTGGGAAATGAAAGCCATGGTCACTCACTAAGACACTTTTCTATAAAGAGAAGAGCAATTTAATCTGCCCAGGCAAATGAAATTTATATAACAAAGACATTACAGGCACTTGTGGTACTAAAATAATAAAGTATGTAAATTCTTTTGTAATTTAGAGCAAATACATTTATATTTATCCCAGGGAATTTAAGAAAAAATTGCCATTTTTGTTATATGCAGACAAAAAATAATTCTTTAGGATACCAGCTTTCTTTCAAGAAACAGTTTTCTGTTTCTTGTTTCAGTAATTTTTTTTTTTTTAATATTCATGCAAGGATTTAGGGCTAGGGAGAAAACTGAGATTTTGCTCTTTTTAGCAGAAGTACTCTACTCTCAATAGGCTTGGTGGCCACAGATAAATACCTTAATATCTCTGGATTTCAGATTTCTCAGTTTTAAAATAAAATAGTTGGATTCGATAATCTGACCTTTTGTGTAGCTCTGACACTAATTAGCTGTGTGTCTATGGAAATGTCTCTTAACTTCTTTATTTATTGAGATCCTTACCTAGCCATATATTTTTAAAATTGGGGAGTGGACTAGAAAAGGCATAAATTTCTTTTAGCCCACAAATTCTATCCTTCTGCCTTCATTCAACTCCTTTCACATTTAGATGTGTTTGTTTCACAACTTCTCCAAGGTCATACTCTAGTTCAGTGGTGGCAGAAGAGAGGAAGAGATTTGCTACCAGCCCTCTTGGATGACTCCCTCTATACAAAGTTGTGGTCTGTTTTCCTAATAAGTGTATTCCCACTTATGCACATCTTTTCTCTAGGCTTTGTATTGTAAAGAAGTAAAATCTTCCAAGTCTACACAATGGATCTTTTTAGTCCCATTTATCCAGTAAAAAGTGTAATAATCACTTCTGATTGACCCAACTCTTTACTGTGATCACTAGCTCATTACAGAGGTCACTTAATCGCTGTCTTACTATCATAAGCAATATAGAATGTCAGATATTGAAGAAGCTCCAGAATTGGGAACTATGAGAGATAGTGGAAGAGAAAAAATGAGGGACAGAATGAACAAGGAAAGAAAAATGTATTAAAAATAGAGAGATATCTAAAATACAGGCTGATTTTTCTTTTGCTTCTGTCCTCCTCCCAGTATGCCACTTACCTTTTATTCCTTGCCCAATTCCAAATTTCCTCTTTTTTGCTTTTCAAAGTTAAAGCTACAGATTTTAGAAGTCTAGTCAGAAATAAGCTGTCTAAGCTGGAAGGTACCAGAGAAAAATGTTACAGTGGAATTAGAGGTAACAAGCACATCATTCTTGTTAAATGATATTCCATGAATAAAGGGAATAGGACTTACATGTTGTCAAATGGCTCCTTTGTGTGGGAAGGCAATCTAGAAGACAAGTGCTAGACATGAAACTGGATTGTTAAAGTATGCATGCCTCTTTGATAGGGACACAAATGGTAGTAGAGGGAACATAATGTACTGCAAAGCAAATTGGAAAAGCAAATCAGACATGGAGTTAGGAGGACTAGATTTGAGGCCTAATTATGATGGCTAATAGCCATGTGACTTTGATCAAATCACTTAAACTCCTTGAGTCCCTTTCTTCATCTGTAAAATGGAGATGCCAGTATTTGTACTACACAGGGTAGTGTAAAAGAAAGCAATTCATGAAATATAAAGTATTTCTTTTCCTGTGACTTTGGCTTATGGATTATTAGTTCATCTCCCCTGTTTAGCTTAATCTCACAGTCCTCATAGAGTCTTGATTGGTATTTGTTTCCCGTTTTTGCCTGTTGGCAAATTTGATACTCATGGATTTTGATTTGACACTCATGGCTCCCTTTCTGGCTTCCTGGCAACTGTATTTGATAGACTGTTGGTGAATTCATACAATTTTTTATTAGGGCTCCCAAAGCCTCCTCACTAACCCTTCATCTTTTACTTGTCTTGACTCATACTATGGAGGCAACATGGTATATTGGCTAAAGCACTGGAACTTGGGTTTAAGCCTAGCACCTAGCTACTCTGTGTTTTAGGTGGGTGACTTTGGTCATAATAATTAGAATATCTGTTCCTGATTTTTGTGATCTATAAAATGGGGGTAATAATCATTGCTCAATTTGTGTCACTAAAGTATTGTGAACAGCAGAATGAAAACAGGCATGAGCAGTGTTTCTACCTGAATCATAACCATAAATGTTATTTGTCAGATGTTTATATTATTTTATTTTAGTATAAGGGTTATGTTAAAATGATGAAAATGTGTAATCACATTTTTTGTCACAGGTAAGGTAAAAAGAAAGGGTGGAATAGTGAGTAGAGAATTAGCTTGGTGGTTAGGAAGACTTGGGTTGAAATACTGTATCTGACATATGCTGGGCATCAGAGCTAAAGCAATGTCATTTAACCTCTAAATGCCACAGATATATTTCTAAGGCTATAAGTTGCAAATAATATTTATTGTAAGAGTTACTCATATTGAATTTCCCCACATTTACAAAAACACAAAAACAAAAACAAAAACAAAAAACAAAGACAAATAAACAATCAAAAATAACCACTAGGACCTCACCACCACTAAAATAAGGTAAAAACAATATTAAAATGACTGGATTGGTGAGGGTGGCTATACCATGGAGACCTGGATTTGAATACCAGCTCTTTTATGTACTAATTGTGTCAAAATGGACAAGTGACTTTAATATATTCGAGCTTGTTTTCTCATGTGTCTACCTTCCCAGAGTCCCCTTTTTCAGTTATTCACATTCCATCTCCTATCTCCTTTCCTATGACCTGCTATATGTTCTCCATGTCTGCAATACACTGGTGTCTTGCACTCTACACTTCCTTCTCCCAATCTTAGAATTGAATCTTTTGGGCCAGCTAGGTGGCATAGTGGATAAAGCACCGGCCTTGGATTCAGGAGTACCTGAGTTCAAATCTGGCCTCAGACACTTGACATTTATTAGCTGTGTGACCCTGGGCAAGTCACTTTACCCTCATTGCCCTGCAAAAAAAACCCCAAAAAACAAAAAAACAAAAACAAAAACAAAACAGAATTGAATCTTTCATTCAATGCTGATTCATGGGGGCAGCTAGGTGGTGCAGTGGATAAAGCACCGGGCCTGGATTCAGGAGGACTTGAGTTCAAATCTGACCTCCAACACTTAACAGTTACTAGCTGTATGACCTTGGGCAAGTCACTTAACCCTCATTGCCCCACCCAAATAAATAAATAAATAAATAAATGAATGAATGAATGAATGAATGAATGAATGAATGAATGAATGAATGAATAAATACATAAATAAATAAATAAATAGAAGACTGATTCATGCTCAAGTGCCAGATTGTAAAGAGAGGCTTTTCTGATCCTCCCACTTCTAGAGCCCCTTAAAAATTATCTTGTATTTATTTTGTATATATTCTGTATATTTATTTATGTCATGTTATCTCCACCATAGATTGTAAGCTCCTTGAGGGAAATATCTATTTCATTTTTATTCATTGTATTCTCAGTGCCTAGCACATTGCAATTGTTTAATAAATGCTTTTTGCTTAATAATCCATACAAGAGGATAAAATACATGTATTACCCTTTTTAAAAAATGTTTTTTATTGTTTTTTTGTTTGTTTTTGGTGAGGCAATTGGGGTTAAGTGACTTGCCCAGGGTCACACAACTAGTAAGTGTGTAAAGTGTCTGAGGCCGGATTTGAACTCAGGTACTTCTGAATCCAGGGCTGGTGCTCTATCCACTGCACCACCTAGCTGCCCCCATGTATTACCTTTTGTAGAAGATTTTTATAAAGAGACTTCTTTGTAATCTTCAAGACATATAAATGGGAGCTCTGTGCTATATACTATAATGGATAATCAAAGTAGAAATGCTCCTTGAAACTAAAATTGATTAAAAATTAAAATACCTTACATATCTTCCCAGACTATGCCAAAACCTGTTCTCAGAAGCTCAGTGGCTAGAACTTATAATAATCAAAGGATCAGAATGCAAGTTGAAAGTCATGTAAAGGGTAAAAGCAGAGAACCTGGTGGGACAGAAATGAATGAGTTAGTGATTTTTTCAGTTTTTATATTTAATTTCATTCACCTTTTATATTTTCCATTTCAATTAAATAATTATCTGAATGGCTAGAATCTGCAGGATATTATAATAATGTTTTACATATTTTGTTAAAATTAGTAAATGTTTTAAACTGATACCCGATTGTAATATGATTTCAAACTTTTCTAAGACTGATAATATGCAAATTCCTTTCCAATATCACAAATTAATAACCTGTATCTCCAAGGATTTAAATGGGTATACATCGCTAATAAAACATGGATTAGGAACAGGTATTATGATCCAATAGCTGTCATGTCTTCTTTTCTCTAGACTAGACAAAATTGTCCTATGACTTGGTTTCAAGTTCCCTGATCTTTTTGGTAATCTTCTTAAAAATATATTCCATCTTGTCAATGTGACATAAAAATTACGATGATCAAAATTGAACATAAAATTTTAGATATAATATCAGCAAGGTGACATAAGGAGGCACTATCATCTTCCTTCTTTAGGACATTGTGATCATATTTGTACTGTCTGAGATTATTTAATCTTGTTTGCTTAATTTCATTATTGCTTCAAATGGACTTTCCATGTTCCCTAAAGAATCTTTAATACAAACTGTTCTCTAACCATGTATCCTCTAAATTGTATTTATGAAATTGATTAAATATAAGCTAATCACATTCAGGATCAAACAAGATTTAGCAGCTACCACTTTAAAGGAATACAGGGTTTGGAATATGTTATTCCAAAAGTCAAAGGAGGTAGGATTATAACAAAGAATACTCTACCCAGAAAAATTATGTACAACCTTATAAGAGAAAAATGGAAGTAAAGTGTTTTCAAGTATTACTCATGAAGAGATTAGAACTGAATAGAAAGTGTAACTCTCACAAACAAGATTAAGAAAAAAATTAAAATATATAAATAAGCTAATGAATGAATTAGTACAAGTGAAAAAGTGGTAAACATGAGTGAGAAATAATAAAGTACTAAACATAGTTAAACTCTTCACATTCCTATATGGGAAGATGATTTCTCAGAACTTTATCATCAATAGGGTTGTTGGAGGGAGTCTATTTAGACAGAAAGCATGAGTGTGATTCTCTTATTTTAGGATTACCTCAAAAGAACAGAAGTTTGAGAAAGAAGGATGCACTGGAAAAGGTGGAAGGCAAGTATTCTATTTCCTGTTCTTTTTACCTGGTAAATTTATATTTTGTAAATATTCACCCATATAATTTAATGTGTCAGTTTTATTGGCATATAGTTGGTTAAAATAACTTTTAATAATTGTTTTTATTTCATTTCATTAGTTGTGAATTTTCCTTTTTCACTTTGATACTGGTAATTAGGTTTTCTTCTTTCTTTTTAAACATCTGATTACTTAATTTTTACCAATTTTATTGATAAAAAACAGCTCCTAGTTTTATTTATTAGTTCATTTTTTGTTTTATTTTATTTTTGCTTTTAAATTTTATTAAATTCTCCTTTGATTGTCATGATTGCTATTTTAGTGTTTAATTGTAGTTTTCAATGTGTTGGTGTTTTTCCTAGTCTTTTAGTTGAAAGCCCAATTTGTTATATTTTATTTATGTGTCTAGAGATATAAATTTCCCCTTAATTATTGCTTTGGCTCTATCCCACAAATTTTCATATACTATTTCATTATTATAATTATCTTTATTGAAACTGTCCAATTGTTTTTCACTTTTGAAAACTCTGTGTGATCCCATTTAGGGTTTTCTTGGCAGAGATATAGGAGTGGTTTGCTAGCACTCATTCTATAGGATTAGGTTATTTGGTCTCCAATTAATTTTTTGTCTAAGCTACAAAGGCCTTCTAATGAATGCCATTATTATTGTATTGTGGTCAGTAAAAAAAAAAGATGCATCTAATATTTCTGTTTTCAAGCATTTGTTTGTGAAGTTATTATGCCCTAATACATGGTCATTTGTGTGTGTGTGTGTGAAGGTCCATGCACAGTTGATGCACTCCTTTCTATTATCATTTAGTATTATCCAGAAGTCTATCATATCTAACTTTTTAAAAAAGTTCTATTCATCCTTATCTTATAACAATAAGTTAAAGTCATAAATGAGCTCACTAAGAAATTAACAAAAAAGTCAGAAAAATAAAGTGCTATGTGGCTCATAGTAGGGAAGAGTCATTACCAGAAGATCAGGGAATACATATATTCTACTTTTTCTGAATTTGGAGATTTCACTGCTCTGGGTTGTATTTTCAGCTTCTTTTGTTCTCTTCTGTGATGGTAACTCCACTAAACATTTGACTTCAGGCTACAGTAGGACCCTTCAGATTGAATTCAAAGTTTGACTGAGACTGCACAAAGATACTTCAGATAAGATTGAAACATTGCATTGACCAACTGGGATTTAGCTTAAATGGAATTTAGCAATAGGAACCTTGACAACTATCAGGAAACTCAGGAAAACAAGGAAACATGCCTGATTGGAAACACATTTAACATGTCTGAAATCAACAAGTCTAAACAAACCAATCTAATACAGGTTGAGAGAGATCAGATATTCAACATAGCTATTTAGATGACCTTTGCTAATTTAACCAATCATTTGACAAGTATTTATTAAATGACCTTTACATGTCAAGCATTAGTCTATGTGTTGGTGATTATATACAAAAAATGAATTTTTTTCCTATCTTCAAGGGGCTTACATTTCATCATTCTGGATGTGACAACATGCCCACATACACAAAAGTGCAAATAATATAAAATAATTGCAAGAAGCATTTCTACCTTGATTGTCCATTCTGATTCAAATAGTTCAGGGACCAGGAAATACTTCATCTAAAAGGTAGAGTTTGAGCTGAGCCTTAAAAGTAGTAAGGGATTTTCCAATATACAAGTGAGGAAAGAATGCATTTCACATTGTTAGTAGACGACAGTGAGAAGTTTTTGTTCGTTTTCTCTGCCAAAGAGAAGATTTTTTTTCATTGAAAGGGAGAGAACAAAATAGTTGATAGGGATTTAAATAGATGGGTGGACTGACTATAAGGGAGAACCTTATTTCTTTTGATGAAAATCAACAAGAAAATCTATATTTCATGGACCTTAAGGAATTGGCAAATATGTCTGGTGATCCAAAACAAGATAGGTGTCATAGGGAAAGGTTTTCATTAATTTCAAAAAAAGAAAAATTAGTGAAATGTGAAAACAATACGTTAATGATCTTGAATTTGTTTCCTGTCAAAATAGTAAATATTGTGTTTAAATAATTAGTTAATTTATAGAAAAAAAGAAGCAATGATCAGAAAGAGACTGCATAATTCCACCATGAACAGGTTATTTTAGCCAACCTAATTTCCTTTTTCTATACAAGGTTTCTGACTTGACAACAATTAGCACAGTGACAGCTATATATTGTGTTTAAATATATTAATTGAATTATAGGTTATTCTTATGGACAAGACAAAGAGATATAGATTACATCATAATATAGTTAGGTGTTTTGTTTAAATGACTGACACCCAAAAAAGTGATTCTAATTGTTGACAGTTGACTTGAAATGTATGTTTCATGCTGCATCTTGAGTCCATTACCTCTCTCTCAAGAGGTGGTGCATAGGGAGCCAAGATAGCGGAGGAAAGGCAGTGAGCTCCCGACCTCATGACATGATCACTCCAAAAAACATCCAAATAATGCCATAGGAAAATGCCCGGAGCAGCAAAATTCACCAAAGAATGTGCTAAAATCATCTTCTAACCAAGAAGGGCTTGGAAGGTCAGAAGGAGGGAGCTGCTGTGCTGATACAGGAGTCAGGCCCAACCCCACAGTCACCCTGACACAGATCCAGTCTCAGGAAGTCCTCACCAGAGAAGGAGACCCCCAGAGCCTTTGAATCAGCAGAAACACCAGTGTCATCTGGAAATAAGCTCACAGTCTGGTGATTGGGCTGAGCCCTGGGCAAGGGGGAGACTACAGCAGTCTTTGCTGGTGCTAAGGCATAACTTGGATTTTACACCCCTACTGAGAACCAGGTGGTAGGCTTGAGTAGAAGTGGCCCAGGTGGGGGAGGGGCACAGGCTCATCACAGCTAACAACCATAACACACAAAGCTGGTTGATTGGCAAGTTGGTCTGGGGTCATCTAGGACCAGGAAACAGGCCGGGCAAGGGAAGAACCTGATTCTCCTTAAATCATACCACCTGGGACTTCTTAAGCTTGGGATACTGCAGCCTGGAAACATTGTCCCACTTTAAGGAGCAAAAAGTCTAGTAAAAGAAAGGCAAGATGAGCCAACAGAGAAAGGTAAGGACCATAGAAAGTTTCTTCAGTAACAAGGAAGACCAAGGGGCACCCTCAGAGAGAGATGTCAACATCAGGGCCCATATATCTAAAGATTCCAAGAAAAATATGAATTGGTCTCAGGCCATAGAGGTGCTCAAAAAGGACTTTGAAGATAAAATTAGAGAAGTAGAGAAAAAAATGGAAAGAGAAATGGGGGTGATGCAGGAAAGACATGAGAAAAAAGTCAACAGCTTGAAAAGTCAAATGGGAAAGTAGGTACAATAGCTCTCTGATGAAAATAATTGCCTAAGAATTAGGATTGAACAAATGGAAGCCAGTGACTTTATGAGAAACCAAGACACAATAAAGCAAATCTAGATGAATAAAAAAATAGAGGGCAATGTGAAATATCTTCTGGGAAAAACTGCCAACCTGGAAAATAGGTCCAGGAGAGATAATTTGAAAATTATTGGTCTACCTGAAAACCATGATCAAAGACAGAGCTTAGACACCATCTTCCAAGATATTCTCAGGGAAAATTGCCCTGAAATTCTAGAAGAAGAAGCTAAAATAGAAATTGAAAGAATCCTCTGATCACCTCCAGAAAGAGATCCCAAAAAGAAAACTCCTAGGAATATTATAGCCAAATTCCAGAGCTCTCAGGTCAAGGAGAAAATATTGCAAGCTGCCAAAAAGAAAGAATTCAAGTACTGTGGAGCCCCAGTCAGGATAGCACAATATCTAGCAGCTTCTACATTAAAGGACCGGAAGGCATGGAATATGATATTCCAGAGGGCAAAGGAAATGGGATTATAACCAAGAATCACCTACCCAGCAAAACTCAGCATTATCTTTCTATGGAAAAAATGGGACTTTAATGAAAAAGAAGCCTTTCAGATATTTATGATGAAAAGACCTGAACTGAATGGCAAATTTGACTTTCAAATACAAGACCCTAGAGAACCATAAAAAAAAAAAAAATTGGAGCTGGGGGACATACCTGGGGTTGTACAGTGGGTGACTGTCTTGTGTCTGAGGCCAGGTTTTGGCTGGTATCCTCCTGGGTCCAAGGGTGATGATTTGTCCACTGTGTCACTTAGCTAGATGATAACATCTTTAGGGTTAAATTGAGAGGTGAAGGGAATTCACTGGGGGAGGGGGAAGGACAGAAGCGAAATCCTACATGAAAGTAACAGGAAAAGGCTTTTGGAGTGGGGGAAGAGATGGGAGAGGAGCAGGGCAGGAAATAAATTTTACGTTCATCAGAAAAGGCTGAAAGATCTTAAACTCATCAGAGCTGCCTCAAGGAGGGACTAATAGACACACCTAACTGGGTGGAGTAATCTATTTAATCTGGGTAGTAAATGAGCCTAATACTCATTAAAATTGGCTGAAAGACCTCAATCTCATTAGAATTGGCTCAAGGAGGGAATAATGTACACACACAATTGGGTGAAATAATCTCTATAACCCTGCAGGAAAATAGGAGGGGAAAGGGATAAAGAGAGAGGGGCAAAAGAAGGAAGGGCAGAGTGGGAGAGGGGACAGACTGAAGCAAATCCCTTTTGAAGAGTGATAGGATGAAAGAAGATGGATAATAGACAGTTGACTTGAATGGATATTTGAAAGAATGTCTCAGAGATCTATGCTTAAGGCTCTGATTTTTTTCATTATTACTATTGATGGCTTGGATAAAGGAACAGGTAGCATGTGCATAAAAGTTATGCATGACACATATCTAGAAAAGACAAACCAACATATTCAAGGTTAATCAAGGTTGAAAGAAATCTCAAAAAGACTAGAATTATCCTAAAAGTAATAGAATGAGGGGGCAGCTAGGTGGCGCAGTGGATAAAGCACTGGCCCTGGATTCAGGAGTACCTGAGTTCAAATCCAGCCTCAGACACTTGACACTTACTAGCTGTGTGACCCTGGGCGAGTCACTTAACCCCCATTGCCCTGCAAAAAAAAAAAACAAAAAAAAGTAATAGAATGAAAATAAATACAAATTACAAATAGTATTATAGTAGAACAAAAAAAAACTTAATAAAGTTTATATATGGTTAGGTAGTAGTTTATTTCAAATTGATCTTAGGATTCCAGTAGACTACAAATCACTCAGTTAACAAACATTTACTAGCACTTGCTTTGTGTGAGGCATTGTACTAAGCACTGGAGATACAAAACCAAGGGAAAAGAAAGACAGTACCTGCCTTAAAGAAGCTTACTTTTCTATCAGGTGAAAATAACAAATTGGACCAAGAAAGGTGGGAATCACACAGGCAAGGGTATGCTGGCTAAGTCCAGATAATGAGGGAAAGCAGATCTGGGATTATTTCCCAAAATGGAGGCTCTAATAAAAAGTAACCAACAGGAAAGAGGGGCTTCAGAGATTGCAAGTTCAATATGAGGCAATGATATACTATCATAGCTAAGAGATCTAATGTTATATAAGGATGCCATAAGAAAGGGATCATATTTAGGGCTGGGTGGGTTAGAAATTCTATCTTCTCTACCCTAGCAAGACCACAATTACAGTTTTTGGTTTGTTCCTAGGTCCTACATTTTAGCAAGCACATTGATAAATTGGAGAATATCTTTTACAGAGCAACCCAGAGGGTCAAGATAGTGAAGAATCAAGACTGTGATAATGAAGATTGGCTGAAGTTACTGGAAATATTGAACTTAAAAAAATTAAGTTCAATGTAAGGAAAAAATTCTAGCAATTAGAACTTTTCATATAAAGATGACAGTTAGGAAATTATTGCAATTGTGCAGACTAGAAGTGAGGCAGCTAGGTGGTACAGTAAGTAGATAGAGCACTGAGCTTGGAATCTGGAAGATAGATCTTCATGAGTTCAAATCTGGCATCAGACACTTACTAGATACATGACCCTGGGCAAATTACTTAACCTTGTTTGCCTCTGTTCCTCATCCACAATATGAACTAGAGAAGGAAATGGCAAACCACTCCATTATCTTTGCCAAGAAAACCCCCAAAACAGAGTGATGAAGAGTTGGATATAACTGAAACAAATGAATAACGAAAGATATTAAAAGGGCCTGAACTAAGGTGTATAAGGGTTGGCCATGTGAATCGGGAGCAGGGCATAAGTGTGGTTTATGAGTATGGGCTTCCTCAAGAGCTAATAGTTCTCTCCCAGTGAAAATCTTCATACATATCCTAGGTAGATCACTTGGTATTTATTTTGAAGGATTTACTTTTCTAGGTGGAATTTCAACCAGATGATGTCTGAAGTCCCATCCAACTCTGAGATTCTGTGATTTTTAAGATTCTACAAAATGTTCAGAAAAAAAGAAGAGATATCAAGATGAGAAAGACTCTCACAACTCTCTTTTGATCATATATACCTATCATTTTAGTGTTAAGAAGGTCTTTAAATTAATGGGAGTATCAATGTTCAAAGTTGTCTTAGAAATCATGTAGTCCAATACCCACTTTTTTACAGATAAAGAAATAGGGGAGAGAAAATGGAACTTAGCTTCCAAAGATCAGGGCTTATTAAACTTTTTCCACTTGTGACCCCTTTTCAACTGAGAAACTTTTACACAACTGTAGGTATATAGGCATGTAAAATATGTATCATTAACCTTTTACTGTTGCCAAATTTTTCACAACCTCCATATTCAGTTACATGACCCCATTTAGGCTCATGACCCACAGGTTAAGGAGCTAGGACTTAGATCACAGAACTTATAAATGGTAAATCCAATAATTAAACAGTTGAGCACATGGGTAGTGCACAACAATAGTGTGAGTGGCAATTTCAGTAGTTGCCATTTGGATCGTTCTTGTCACCTGAAATTTTTTTATTCTTCTAGCAAACCAGTTAAAAACTACCTTTTTTTAACAAAGCAGTAATGAGTCTAGGATATCTAAGTCCCTCAACATCAATACTTGAAATGCTGATTTAAGAAATAATCCTCAGAAAATACACTGAGATTTACTGGCTTTCAACCAGAAATAAAAATTAAACTAGGGGATTACATGTTGATACAAAATGTCATTATGTCCTTTGTCCTTATTTACAATAATGGTGTGTGTTCTTTAATGAGTTATTTACTCTTGGTCTCATGGTCTGTTTCAGGATCATGATTGAAATTATTGAGATGAATATCATGTACTAATGTATTATTTCAATAGAAGCTGCTGAACAATAGAATTGCATTATGAAGGTCTGAGCAAAAGAGAAGAGAATAGGTAGGAAGGAAGAAAAAACTAGCAAAATGACATTTAAACCTTTGTCACAAATTTAATAATATCACTCATTCTCTCATTAGCAAATTTTATTTTTATTTATCTGAACCTAAAACATCAATGGGGTTTTAGTGGCACTATAGATAATACTTACAGCCAGGTATTTAATTGTAACATTACTGAATCATTAAAAATAATTCTTATTTCATAGCATTTTGTTGGAAAAAGAAATTATAAGATTGCATTTTCTCAAGTGTTTCACAAGAGTTTTAGGACTTGGAATTAGAGTTATCCAGGGTCTAGAACATGTCTTCATTGCTATCTCCTTTTCCAACACAGTAAAAAACAATTGGAAACAAGGTCTTGTTCTCATAAATGCTGACTAAAAGTTAAACCATGTGTTAGGTGCTAGGTTTAAAAAAAAAGAAAGAAAATCACACAATTCCTATACCTAAATGGGTGCTGAAGAGACACAATGCATACTGTTATATGTGTATGTGTAATTCACATATTTGTGTGATTTAATTAATATAAATGAAATGTTTCCAAATATATAATTTCCCTTTTTAAAAAACTTTTTGCTCTTTCACTTCAGTTAATAAGATAATAGAGTTAGGTAGAGTTCTAAAGGACTTTAGAGTCCCTTAGTCGGGCCCTCTTATTTAATAGGGGAAAATACTGAGGGACTAGGTGGACCATGGTCACAGAGCCAAAAAGTATCTAAAGTATAATCTGAACTCATCTTTTTTATTCCAAGTCCACTTTTCTATCCACTATATCACATTGCCTCTAGAAATGCAGGAATAAATGCAAAAGTGAAGTATATGATTGCACATACTATGTAATTTAGGGACATGCCAAAGTGCTTCCATTGCTTTTCCATATTAATTCTCTTGCTACATTGTAAGAAGCATCTATTATTCATTGGAGAGCAATTAATACCATAAGGAATTTTTAATCTTGAAAGATGACAGATAAGAGGAGATATTATGAGGTATGTTGTTCTGTTGAACCAACACTAATTAATCAAATTTGAAAATTGGTACTCCAAGAGATGGTACTCCAAGCTGAAAAAAATCAGAATGTTCTGGATATATTTATTGATGACATGTACAATATGTTATTGATGAATTTTGTTGTATATTTATCAAACTTATTGCACAAAGACTGGCCATAGAATCCAAGGAAAAATTATTTGACACTAACTGTTGGGACATGGGGGTGGAACTGGACTGGACAGATCATTAAATTAATAAAGAAAGTGCTTTACTATATTTATATATATTTTTGGAGGGGTGAGGCAATTGGGGTGAAGTGACTTGCCCAGGGTCACACAGCAAGTAAGTATAAAGTGTCTGAGGTCGGATTTGAACCCAGGTCTTTCTGACTCCAGGGCCGGTGCTCTATCCACTGTGCCACCTAGCTTCCCAGCTTTACTATATTTTTAATCTGATAGCAATGGCTGAGACAACAATCAATTAACTGATAAGAATTTATTAATCATCTATTAGGACTTTATAATATTAGGCTGAATTAATATGTTACTGGCACATCTTTTGATAGGTTAATTGTTTTAGAGTTATATATTTCTGATGTTCCAATCACATTTTTAAGACTGAAAATCCACACTGTAACTATATTTTTAAAAGATCTCATTCAAATTATTTTTTTGGGGGGAGACAAGAGGGAAAGGAGGGATTACTGGCATTCCTCTAGGATTTCAAAAAGGAACCTTCTAGGAGAATGTTTATCATCTTTAATTCCTTAAGTGAATTACTTTTATTATGCAATTTGAAGGGATTAGCTAGGTAAGGCTACAAAGGTGGCACAAATCCATTTTGGATAACATAATCTATAAAGTACCAGATACCATATGATAATTAAAATAATTATCAAGTTAATTTAGCCCTCCCCCCCATAAAAAACCTACTCTAGAAAAAACAACACCACCATATTGAGGGTCAATTATTTTTGGTTTGGGTTTTTACTTCAATTTTCCCTTATCTGTAACTCCTCTACTAACATCTTTCCAGACTTCCAGTTCTATATTTCTTGCTGTTTGTTGAGTACCTAGCAATAGTAGTTATGTGCTATTTGACATTTCAAATTCAACATGTTTAAAATTGAACTAAATCTCTTCCAAATCTCTACTCCTCCTCATCACTTCTCTATTTCTGGCTGTAGTATTACTGTCATCTCACTCAACCAGATTTATACATTTGTACCTAATTTTTACTTTATATAAATTCACATTATAGAAATTTGACTTTACCTCATCAATTCTGAGAGAAATCAGTATTCCAAAAATTATTAAAATTCTTTATACAAAGCATAATGATAAAACACTGTAGGATGTGGGCAGTGTAAACAATGGTGGGAAACTGAGAAGCATCTTTAATTAAGTTCCCATGTGTTTATAGAGAGTTAATGATACTGTGTATCTCTCTCTGTGTTCAACAGAGCTCCTTATATTTTCACCATGACTGATGACAAATGTGTCCTTGAGATGAAAAATGAACCATCTCATTTGCACAAGCCTATAGATTTGGAAATAAAAATGAAAATAATCAGGAAATATGGAGGACAAAATTGTAATATGAGTTTAGTCATGCAGTGTAGACTGTAAACAAGATAATGAAGAATGTTGCCCAGATCAAGGAACACAGAAAAGGCAATGCTTGCATGAAGTAGACATCTCTCAAAATAAAGAGAAGATGTTATTCCAGAGATGGAGAAACTATTAACTATGTGGATAGAAGATCACACTCAGAAGATTATTCCTTTAAGCATGATGACAATTCAAGCCCAGGGTTGAAGCCTCTTTGAAGATTTAAAGGTAAAGTTCCATGAAGAAATTTGGGTATCTATAGCAAACAAAAGTTGGTTTGCATGATGTAAAAATTGAGGAGGATTTCATAATGTACCTTGGTAGAGGCTGCTAGTGAAAATATTGAAACAACAAAGAAGTTTCCAGAGTTCCTGCAAAAATAAGTGACTTGTCAGAGCAAATCTTCAATGCAGATTAAACAGGCTTGTTTTATCCAAGAATGGCAACTTGAACCTGGAACTTGGTGGAGAAAAAAACTATTCCTGGTTATAAAGCTGAGAAAAGTAGAGTTAACTCTTCTGCTTAGAGAGAATGCATCTGAGACTTGTAAATGAAAACTTGCTCTTTTATATCACCAGAACACTGAAAGGAATCAGTAAGGCAACACTACCTATTCATTATTTTGCTAACCTAAAGGCTTGAATAACACTTGTCAACTTTGAACAATGGTTTGTGAACTGCTTCATTTCTGAGGTCAAGAAGTTTTGTAATTATAATATCATTCCTTTCAACATTCTACTTATTTTGGATAATGCCCCAGGTCACCCTCCCTATCTATATGATTTTAATGAAACTGAAAAGTTATCTACCATTCCCCTAATACTACTTCATTACTGCAACCTATGGATCAGGGAGTGATTGCAAGTTTCAGGGTATATTTATTCGGACACTACCTTTGTCCAGAGAATTGCAGCTTCAGATGCAGATAAGGATTTGACATTGTGATAGCTTCATTAAAAAAAAAGTACAGTAAACCACCATGATAAAGACTAGGTGCAGTGGGTAGAGAAGAGGCAACATGCTGCCTGCTTGTGTTAACTTTACTGTACAAGTATTATGCATACTTTATCATTAACTTTATCTTTCATTCCATGATTCTGTTTCTCATGATACAATATGTAATATGTATACATTTTAGTCCATTTTTATGACTTGCATAAAGGTATTATTTCGTGTATGCCTTTGTTATATAAACTTAGTGACTTGAGTGGGTAGGAGCATTCGCATTATGTAAAAATTGCTTTATGTAGAGGTCTGCAAAACAGTCCACTTATGTAAGCAACGACTTACTGTCTGTACTTGGAATCATTTTAGTTCAATTTTCATAGCTATGCAAACGATTATCAGATTGCTAATCCGGCTCCAATCTCTTTCCTGTGCTACATTTCCACATCACTAACTTCCTTTTGGAAATTACTTCCTTTACACATCTCTCATATATTTCTATCTGAGCTCCTTTATGATCTCTTAACTTGTAACAGTATGAGAGATAGAAGCATTTAGAATCAGAAAGATTTAAGTTTCAAATCACTTCTGAAGGGCAGCTAGGTGGTGCAGTGGATGGAGCACCAGCCCTGGAGTCAGGAGTTCAAATCAGTCTGAGTTCAAATCCGGCCTGAGACACTTAACACTTACTAGCTGTGTGACCCTGGGCAAGTCACTTAACCCCAATTGCCTCGCAAAAAAAAAAAAAAAATCACTTCCAAAACATTACAACAATTCTCAACCTCTAAGACCCTGGACAAGTTATTTACCTTCTCAGATCCTCTATTTCCTCATCCATAAAAGAAATAATAATAGCATCTATGTATAAATTTGTCATGAGGTTTGAGTAAAATTTTGTATGCAAAGTACTTTACAAATGTTAATGTGCTACATAAATATGAGTTAATAACATTTAGTTAATGTTTAATTGCTTTTTCCATAATACATATCCCCAGTAATGTTACAGTGTTTGAAACATAACAACTGCTTAATAAACGTTTGTTGTTTATCTGCTAACCGATTAATTATTTTTGTTTATTTCTCTTGTCACCTTTAAATCATAACTTTATTGTGGGTAAGACCTGTCATTTTTCATTTTTTTATCTCTAGCAACTGATAATTTGCTTCAATCATTGTTGGCACATATTAAAAAAAATTCAAGCTATTCATTCTTTCACTCAACAACCACTAATGAAAATCCAGAAATGATAAAAATGTTTTAACTGACTTTAGGCATCTTATAATCTGGCAGGTGGGTATGACATATATGAAATATTAAATATCTATATAAAAGCTATATGTAAAACAAACAATAAAAACATACTAAAAGAGGTAATACTTGTGTTGGTCAGAGCTAATACTTTTACTTTTATTTTTATTTTACTAACTGGAGGCTCACTGAAGTTTCTCTAGACCAATGGTGTCAAACTTAAATAAAAACCAGGTCCATTAATCCACAAAGAAGTATGTCTGAAGGTCATATATTGACTTGTTTTTAAATTATAATATTATCAGTTTTATTGTAATTTTATTTTGTTAAATACACCTCAATTACATTTTACTTTGTTTCAGGCCACATTTGGGCATGTTGTATGCCACATGAGGCATGCTGGCCAGGTGTTTAACACTTCTGCTCTAAAGAAGTGGCATCTAATCTGAACCTTAAGGAATGTAGAGGACTCTGAAAGTCATATATAACTTTCATGTTTCAGATATGTCTCAGAAATGAGAATTGAAGTGTTAGGAAATAATAAGAGAGTCTTTCTTCTTCCTTACCTCACCTTCTTCCTTCTTCCTTTCCTCTCTCCTTTCCCTCCCTCCCTCCCTTTCTTCCTCCTTTCCTTCCTTCCTTCCTTCCTTCCTTCCTTCCTTCCTTCCTTCCTTCCTTCCTTCCTTCCTTCCTTCCTTCCTTCCTTCCTTCCTTCCTTCCTTCCTTCCTTCCTTCCTTCCTTCCTTCTTGCCTTCCTTCTTGCCTTCCTTCTTCCTTCCCTCCCTTCTTTCTTCCCCTTCCCCTTGCCTCTCTCTATCCCTCCCTCCTTCTATTCATCTCTTCCTTTTCCTTTAAATTAAATTAAAAGGGGGGCAGCAAGGTGGAGCAATGGATAAAGCACTGGCCCTGGATTTAGAAGGATATGAGTTCAAATCCGACCTCAGATACTTGACACTTACTAGCTGTGTGACCCCAGGCAACTCACTTAACCCTCATTGCCCTACAAAAAAATTTTAAATTAATTAATTAATTAATTAATTAAAAGGTTTTTATTAAGCACCTACCATGTGTCTAGCACTGGGCTAAGTACTAGGGATACAAAGGATGGGACCATCAGTCCCTGCTCTCAAAGACATCATAGTCAAATGTGGGAAACGTTGAAAATTATATACAAACAAGATGTTTGCAAGATAAATTGAAAATACCTCAGATGAAAGGAATTAAAATTAAGAAGGAATTGGAAAGGCTTCTTACTGAAGGTGAGAATTTTAGCAGAGACTTGAAGGAATTCAGAGAGACTCAGAGGTGGATATGAGAAGAGAGATAATGCAATGCATGGAAACCAACCATTGAAAATCAGAGTCACAAGAATGAGTGTTGTTAAGTATAAGGAAAAGCAATGAGGATGGTGTCCCTGGATTGCAGAATTTGTGGAGGGTATTTATTTCCTGTATATCCTATAGCACATATCTCAATTACTAAACACAAAATTAAAATATATATATTTTATGTTTAAAATGAAAAAATATTAAGCTAACCTAATATACATGAGTAGTCTTACACACTTTGGAAATATCCTCAGAAAAAAAAAATAGAAGCTTCCCACTAACTGAAAATCACCAGATTCTGTTTATCTGATTGACTTAAAACTTATTCATCATAGAAAGAGACATGTGCACTAATTTTAAACTCTTCTTATTTAGAAAATATGTTTCTTGCCTGGGGAGGGGGTATTTATTAGTCTTTGGACTTTGTGTTTATAACCTTCATTTTGGGTTCACATCATAATGTAACCATGGGTTTGTGACTGCTTCACAGCAGCTCAAGGGCTCTAATTATTTCTGAAATCTCCAAATGAGAACTCACAAATAAACTTTCCTCCTGACACTCATTAAGCTTGTGGTTAGATTGCCTATACAATGGATGCAGGAGTTTGAGTGGCTGAAGAACCACTGTGGTTAAATGTCAGGCAAGATGTTGGGTAAGAGTTGTTGCCTTTCACTTTTTTCCTTTTCATGGTATATTATGGTAACAGGAGTTTAGGGTGGGCTAGAGAGGGAGAAAAATAGAATGAGGAAGAGAGGATAGAAAGAGAGAGGGGAAGAGAGGGGGAAGAGAGAGAGAGAGAAACTCAAGAAATATAGTTTAACACCTTTCATTCCAAAAATAATGAAAATAAAGACAATAAACTAAACCTGCTAGGTCTAGTAATTATGAAATTTGAAGGGTGAGACTCTTTTTTCCCTGTTCAAAAAAAAAATCTAACCAGGCTTCTATAACAAGATGAAACAGTTGTCCAACAATAGGCTATTGGCAGATATTACATCTGCCTATATTCTATTATGTAGAAGGAGCTTTGTCATTTATACTTGGATTGTCATTGAAATATACCCTGTAGGGCTTTGCCCTCTGTGTTACTGAACACTGTTGATTTAGAATAAAAATACTTTAAAGGTTGCTATATGCTTTGAAGCCTTAGGTTCAGTTATTGTTGTGAAGTACATTTCTTATCTGTATCAGGAATTCTGCATGTAGTAAAATACATTTCCATGACAAAAGAAAGGTCTGCTTTAAGGATGTAAGATTATATTATTCCCTGTGGTATCTGAATCTAAGTGTGGATTTTATATCCTGTTTGAGGAGCACTATCTCCTGAGTTGTTTTGCTAGGTTAATGGAACAAAACCTTAGATGTTCAACAAGCAGATTCCAAAACAATATTGCTACAGAAAAGAGATGTCCAGACCAGGCTGAGAGCAAAACAGGTTGAAAGATCAAAAGACTAGAGGTAGACACACATATGCATCACAAATGCATTGCATTTGTGTGATTGAGAGCTCAAAGTGAAAATTAGGGTCATACAAGGCAGGCACAAGATAATAATAATATTTATATGCTATGTGTCAGGCCCCTCCTGGGTCACTGCCTTGTAGTGGTGGAGGGGCTTGCATAGCTCAATAAAACTGAGCTATGGCAAGCAGGGTTACCCAAGACAGATTGTAGAGGAGAGTTATAACAAGTAGAGAAGCCTTTTGAGATTTCCTTGGACAGCAGGGAGATCAAATCAATCAATAGTTTGTAATGATTGGAATGATGCCACCTACTGGAGACTTGCTGTGGGAAAGCTCCACCATGAGGAAAATGCCTCAGAGGCATTGTGGCTTTTCCTTGGCGTCAGGAAATGACGTTTGCTCATGGGTGCTGTCTTTCAAGGCTACCAGCCAATCAACTTGAGGAGCCTCCTATGGTCTGGGAGGAGACTAGAAGGAGGAAAGGGAGCCTGCACAGAGAAGGCTGGGGCTTTTAGGCTTCCTGACTTGATGGTGGTGGCGGAGAGGACTTCACAGGAAATTTGGGGAAAGATAGGAATGCCAGGCTGTTAGAATTCTGTTCTCAATCTTTTTCTTTCTATTTTCCAATAAACCCTTAAAAACCTAAACTCGTTTTATCAGTGGTTTTTAGTCAGTTTCCCCCAAAACTGGGGGAACAGATTAGAATCCACATTTAGAATCTTAAATTACACAGTTTGGCTGACCACGAAGAGGAAAACCGAAGTTCATCTTCTGATCTGATTGGGTAAGATTTCCCCTCCCTTGTCCCCTTAAATTGGAAAGAACTACCAAGTATAGGCTATTTTAAATTTCAAATGGATCTTTTAAACATCCTAAGTACCCCTTTTCTAGCTTTACCTTCACTAATCAGAGATGTTGGCCAGTTTGAATTTGAATATATTTTTATTACTCTTTTTGGTTTTGTGGGGCTTTGTGGTGTGGTATGGAGAATTTGGCATGCC